>NC_077227.1:272210076-272525076 GCF_027887165.1 Monodelphis domestica
TCCATATACATTGTTTTTTCTTTATTTTATTTTCTATTTTCCTTGCATAGAAATAATGATGGTCATATAAATTAACTTTTTTCTATTGATCAACTTTTTATTGTATCAGGGAGAATATATACACATATATACATATACAAATGTGTTGTAATAAACATTTATTTAAACATAAATATTTTACATATGTATATATAGAAATGTATGTATATATGTTGGTTATTGTCTATTGTATAAGAAAACCAAAAATTATATCACCAGTAATGTCTTTTGACTCAGATAAAAATAGATTGAAGTAAAGCAGAGTTATATAAAATCTTTGTCCTCATTCTCTTTTTTTCAGAATCATTGAAGTAAGACAAAAGTCAGGACAACTGGTCCTGACTTGGGATGCAGTGGATGACATCATCGATGAATATATGTATGCATTTATGTCTCTATGTATGTGTGTAAGTAACCTGATTTGTCTAGGTATGTCCAGTTTCTTTCTCCTGCTCCCCATTTTTGGTTATTTGTCTCTATTCTGTATTGATTGCCCTCCTTAGTTTCAGTTGTTGGAAATGAGCTGTAGAGAACTCCAGAGTTTGATCTGTGACAAACTTGGCGCCAGAATTTCAAGGAGGATGATGCATCTAGCCAGGTTTACATTGAAGGGGCTATTGGAGTTGGAAGTGGGACTGTGTTCTATGGGAAAGGAGATAAACCAAGAAAATAGTCTTCTTCCTCTTCCCCAAAACTGAGGTGGTACAAAAGTTTATATTTGGGAATTTATACCTCTAAGGTATTGGAATAATAAGTTTGTATATTTGTGTTAATGCCTTTTGAGGTAAACAAAAGCTAATCTGAATGTTAAAGGCCAAATGGAACAAGAAGAGTGTTGGGACCTATTGCCTCTAATGGAAGAAACACCATTAATGGGAAATGGAGCTAAAGCCTAAACATTCCCCAGTCTCTTAAGATTACTGGGGAACCCTGGAAGAGGGTCAAGATATAATCTAACTGACCTTGAGATGATGGGGGGGAAGGAGGACAAAGACTCAGTGTTATGATTTGTCTCTGTCTCTCTGACACTTTGTTTCTGATTCTCTTTATCTTTCTTAGCTTAATTCCATGAAAAGAGAATTAATTGTAAAATGTGGTAATCTTTTAAAGCACCACAATCCTTTTAGTGTCCAAAATATGTCTCTGAGATACAGAATAGATAGCAAAGTAAATAGGAAAGAATGCAGCGCCTGATATCTATTTGGTGTGGCTTTGAGCAAGACATAACCTCTAGGAATTTTGTTTTCCTAGGGTAAAATATTACTTAAGTGAAGAAAGTAGAACCAGAGCCATGAGATAAACACAAACTAAAACAAATTTGGACAAATATGTATGAAAGAAAAGGTTCAGAATTGGTCAAGGAAAATATGGGATATTTTTATTGCCTCTTATTAAAGTTGACATGCATATTTTTGGTAAATTATAAACAATGCTTCTATGGCTTCATGTGTTCATTATTAAATTTTATTTGGATATAAGCTTTTGTTAATTGTTACTAAGTTTGAATTAAATTTTGAATAAAATTAATTATCAGTGAACAAGACATCTAGGATCAAATGAAATACTGCAAGTAAACATTGTAAACCTTCAAGTCCTATACAGTCAGCTATTGTTAACAAATGAGATTAGGTAAAAAAGTGCTTTTTTAAGCTCTAAAATTATGTAGATTGGAAACAATTTAAAATTATTAATCATAATAATAACAAAACATTAATACTACATTGAGATTTCTTTAAGCATATTACTTTTTACCAAATCCCCAATTGTACAATGGCGTAATTAGTTTTCAAGTTCTCACAGTACAATATGCCTAAAAATATTATTTTCTCCAATTGTCAGGTCCATATCTGTTTTTAATTTAGTAACAGGAAATTTAAGTAGATGGAATGCAAGATGAAGACAGATGATAAAGACAGAGGATGAGATGAACTCCCACACCACCACTCAAACTCTTTACTCACCCCTCTAGATGGTGTAGCAAGAGCAAATATGGTGGGAAGTCCTTCTAGAGTTTGGAGGATTGAAATCTTCCACAAACACTCCAAGAGGGCTTAAGGATAGAAAGTAAGTGATAGAAAGTATGATCTCTACAATCCCCTAACTATCCTGGGAATCTACAGAGGAGCACTTGAAATATTGTAGAGATCATAGGCTAGATAGGCTGGGGTGGATAGATGAAAAAAGTTTGAGGGCAGAAGTCAAGGCAGCCCCTTGAGGCTCAGAATATTTGACATTCTAATCTGGAAGCCAGTAGCAGGTAGGCCTCAGGATCAGCCTTCCCTGAAGCCTGTGGCTATAGAAACTGAACTGGAGAACACAAATTGAGGATGGACCTTGAGGTATACTTCCTGCCCAACTCTAGCAATGTCAAACTCAATCCAATCTGTGTCTGACCAAGTCTTTCCCAGTTCTGCAGCAAGATCGAGTGAGAGAAAGCAGCCTGTGATGGCAAACCTATGGCACATATGCCAAAGATTGCATGCAGAGACCTCTCTGTGGCCCCCTTTGATAGAGTTAGTTACTAAACAGGCAGAGGGACTCTGGCAGAGTTGTTTCCCTCCCCCTCTCCACTACCTTTCCACCCCTCTGCCCAGCAGTCTAATGGAAACTCTTTTCCCCTTCCCTGTCCAGGTTAAGGTGGTGGTGGTGGGGTAGACGTTGGCACACAGTCTGGGGGCAGGCACAGTGCAAGGTCTCTTAAACATTCACCATCATTGCTCTAGGCTTTCAGTGTCTACTTTTAAACAAACACTCCCAACCTGATTCAAATAAAAACTGATTTTAGCCCAATAGAATTAAGTCCTAAACTGAGCCTCCCCAGATGAGGAGGACAACTATAAAAATAAAACAAAAGTCAAGGGCATTCAGGTGTCAACCTAGAAAAAGACAGAACCTCTAAAGTGGTTACAAACAGCAAATCTTTAATCAGGGCAAGTGAGACAGAGTTCTTAAAGTCACTACACAGAGTCATATGCACACAAACCAATACTACCACAACTGGCTAGTCTCATCATCAGAGATCAATGAATGTCCATCATGGGAATTTCTGCATGAGAATTACCATTGAACTAAAAACTTGGGGTCTTATATGTACTTTAGGGAATACAATCAGAGAAACACCTGCTAGTTACAAAGGGGCTTGGAAAAGAAGCTGTAGCCTGAGGCTTGGGTGTCTGAGAAAGGTCCAAATACATTAAGAGAAACCAAGAAACCAAAAAAGGTACTGTTAAGAGCTCAGGGTCTCCTTGCTCATTGCTTTGGGGGTTCCCAGACAGGTGTGGCAGTGAAGGCATAAATGAGTGATGGAAGACAATTATGTGTGTGTCATTCTAGGGAAGGACTCTGCATGGAACTGCTTCCACCAGGTCCAGGGTTGGCCTTTATTTTTATACCCCAATGGATACATATTCAACATACATGTTCAAATGTAGATAATTGGATAAGTGATACATTAACTTTTAACAAATCATCTGATTAACATTCTGTGAAGATGATAGGTAAACATTGTGGTCAAGTTGACGAATCAAAGGGGTAATAGAAACACAATTCAGGTGTAATATAAACAAACCATTTTTCATAATTTCATTGGGGAGTTTCCAAGATGGATTTTGGTTGGTAAATCGAGTCACTGAGGCATGATGTACTAAGGCATAGTGTACAAGCCTTTCAGTATGATGACTTATGTACTGGCTTAGGAGAATTTGTTTCTGTGCATGGGAGTTGGGGATTTCTGAGAACAGCTTTTGTTAGGAGTTATAGGCATAAGCAAATGTTAACCCATGATAGTCTTTTGGGTTTGGTTTTGTAAGTATGATATTTTGGTGGTATTCTGGGGGAATAGTGTGAAAGTATTTTGCTCTTATATTATTTTTCCTGAAGCTGGGGAGAGAACAATAATTATAATAATTCCAATAGTAAGGGATGTTAATGAATTAAGTCACACAGAGGGGAGCTTAGTGGATGTCTCCATTCTGCCAAGGATCCACTTTGTGACTTCCTGGTCTCCACATGTGACCAAGTCAAGAGATCATGGCTTGATGGCTCCCAGCAAGACAAATATCTCTATCACTTCTACTTCTCTTCAGGGTGCTTCATGGCTTATTGTCTGTGACAGGGAGTTCCTTGAAGGCAAGTTCCCAAGAGACAAAGATAAATTTGGGGGTTTGATAAAACAACTTTTCACAGGCTGGGTCTTCTAATTCACAAGAGGCCAGAGCCCATCTGGAGCAGAAAAGCTCTACATAAAATTTAACCAGAGTACTTTGTATTCAGAAGTTTATGAAGGATATCTTTTAATATAGTAGTTCCTCAATCAAGTAGCAGGGAGAAGGACTTGGAATAGTAAATAATATTTATCTAAATGAAGAGAAAATCTATATCCAATATATGTAGTGGAGAAAAGTTAGAAGATTTTCCAGTGATATCAGTGGCAAAGTGAGGGTTCCAATTATTGCAATTCCAATACTATTTAGCAAAGTGCTAGAAATTCTAGAAATAAGAATGTAAAAAGGAAATAGAAGCTAAGAGGAAAATCATAGGCAAACAGGAAACAAGATTATTTCTTTGTGATATGAAAAAAGAGAAGAAGGAGGAGGAGGAGAAAGAAAAAGAAGGGGAGTCGGTGTCCAATAGGGAGGAGAAATATAACTTGACAAAAAATATCTTCATCTCAAAGAAGAGAAGGGGGGAAAGGAAGAGGATAGGTGGAGCCAAAAATTTGATCATCTGACTATAGAAAAGGTTAGGGCTCCTTCATTCATGATAAGATGCTTCATGTGAGTAGGGTGTCTAATGAGATTGGGGAATAAAGATAACATGGACTTCACTCAGGGAAGTAAATCTGGATGACAATATAAGAAGTGTTATGTAGAAATTGAAACTTAAGAACAATGTTTAACCTTCTCCTCTTCTGATTGGTTGGAGGGAAATATTATGCAGATAAGTAGGATTGAAAATGTGCTCTACTCTGTGATTGGCTATGACCAAATAAAATTTAGTATAATTAGGCATTACTGGCTTTCTAGCTTCCATGTTTAGATTGTAACTCTCTAGTGACTAGCCAATTGTGAATGAAAGGAGGGTTTTGTGTTTTTTTTTTTTCCAGGTTGGGACTAGGATAAAAAGGCTGTGAGCTCCCATGCTCTAGTAGTTGCTTGCTGGCTGTAATGCTTGTAACACTGGCTTTTGAGTACCCATTCTCTTCAGAAATGTCTTTGACACAATGACACTGAGTGCAAGATGCTTTGTTGGACATTCCTCTCAAATGGGGGCTCATCCAGGATCTGATGAGGCTTTGGGACTCTTGGGTTTCAACATCCATTGGCAGATGTCCCATTATTGGACTGGTTGATTGGGGTTTGGAGATCCCAATTCCTAATGAAACTGAAAGTACTTGGAATAAGCATCCATAGGCTGGGAGGGAAACAATTGAAATCTGTACTTGACCTGGTTGGGATCTAGTTTTACAATAGGGAAATAGTAAATTCCAGGATCAGGAAAATGAAAGGGTTCTCTCCCCTTGGTTCCTGAAGACAGCCCTTTAAGAAGCTGACTGAGTGATTGGGATGAATTAAAAACAAACAAGGAAACAAACAACCCCAAGTTGTGTCCATCTCTGATTCCTGCAGCCCTTACTACACTCAGATAAGTAAATTGGTTATCTGGTAGCTAGCTGTTGGGGTCAGAGATGAGCATACTCAGAATGGTATGTGGGTGGGGGTCCCTGGAGCTGCTGCCAGAGTCCCAAGTCAGGACTATAGGAACAGGTACTCTAGGCTCAGACTTTGGTCTCTATACCACCCTTTTCCCTCTGCACAAGAGGGGTGGGGGAGTCTGAAGGGACAAAGTAACCCTCAAAGTACAGTGTTTTAATCTATTGGTCTGTTTGTCTCTCTATAAGCTTAGTTCAGCCTGCAGAAACAGCCAGTGAAACTTAAACCAGGGTGAATGTTTGCTCTTTCAAACCTGTCTTCTTGAATCTGTGTTTTGGTCTGTCTGTGTGCACAAGCCAAGATTTTAGAAACCAGTCTCTGTGTGTTTTGTGATCTGCCAGTTTCTCTGTATTCCTGAATGCTCAGAATAGCTGAAAATCCCTGAATTTTGAATTCCTTAAACCCTAAAAATTAGCTTAACAAATGAAAATTAACTATTCATTGTTTTTACTCTATTTTGGGTTGATAAACTTCAAATAGAGTGTAATAAAGGGTTTTTTTATGTGGGGAGAGAGAAAAGGGAGAGAATGGAGTCTTTTCTCCTTGAAGGCCAGAACAAAGGGAGGAGGAGTTGATGTTGGTTTTGGACCAAGAAGTAGAAGGAGGGTGATTCTGTTCTCTGTTCTTTCTCCCTTCCAATCCTATTTAGTTATGGCACCTCACTAAGCCTGCCTGTTCACTCCCCACTGCCAATCTCTTTCTAAATAGAAAGCTTCTTTAGTCTGGGGAGAGAGGTCATTTCTCTCCTCCTTTAGTTGTAACTGCCCTTCACTCAGTCTTGAGTCAGTTAAAGTTTGTTAACAAGTTTATTCTAAACAACAGGGATGAAGGATAAGGTTGAACTGACTGGTAGATTGGGGTCAGGAGGGAAGAAGGAAAAGGGGATCCCAAGCTAACTAAACTCCCCCCCAAAGTTAGGTAACCCAGCTTTGGTGGCCTGAGCACTTGAGGAGTTCAGAGTGTTGAACCCTGGCTTTTGGTACTGCACAGCAGGTATCCCCAGGTTCAAGGTAAAGGGAGATTGTGATAAGTCTTCTTGTGGACTTCTTTTCTCTCCAAATCTCTGTCTACTTGTTGGTTTGGGAGGATTGTGACCAGGTTTAGAGAAGGAAAGATTTCTTGAATCAGGATCCAGTCAGAGATTGACCCTTTCCTTCAGAAGTCTCATGTCAAGAGAGAGCAGACCAACTGACTCCTTCTGGGTTGTTTCCTTTTCCAAAGTTCCAAATCTTCTCAGTCCATCCCTGTACTGCTGATGGGATCTTTGCAGTCTCTACAGGCTTTTCCCATTTCAAAAAGTCTCTGGATTTCTCTCTCACAAGAGGGAAGTTAAAAGAAATTCTGTTTGTTTCCTTTCCTATTTCTTCTCTGTTGTTCCCATTGAAGGAAACTGCAAATAAGGACAAAGGAACTGGAAACTAATCATTTGACATGAGAGAAATATTCAGTCTCACAACTGAATTTCCTAAATGGCATTTATTTCAAAATTAGAATATGTGTACATGAGGTTTTGAAAAATAACATTCACTATCCCAAACAACCAAGTGAATTGGCACTTGGAATCCTCGAAATCTGAATGTGCTTAACAACCAAAGACTTACTTAAGAGTATCTACATCCCACTTTAATTTTTCAATTGCAATATGATTAATCTCTTGCAAGTAACATCATTTATGTAATCGCTGAATTGTGAAAAAGAGATGAAATTGTATTTATTGCTTTCATATAATTTAAAATTAATTTCATATAAATATTAAAGAGAAGAACTAAAGATGTGGAACCAAGATGGCAGCATAGGAGCAGAAGTCTTCTGAATCTCCTTCCAACCAATCATTAAAAAGCATCTCAAAAGGACAGAAATCAAAACTGGGCAAATAAAGGGGCTCTCCTACTGGACACAACCTTAAAGGTAGGCAGTGTTTGGGGATTCCCAAACTATAAGGAAGAAAAACTGCACTAATCAAAAAACAAGTTGATCACCCCTCCCCCAACACCACCTACCACATCAGAGTCAGAGTGAGGGTCAGGGTAATCTCTAAATTCTCAGGGACTGGCTGAAAGCACCACAGACATTCCCCTGAGGGCAGTGCAAGGTCTTGGCAGTGAGACCTAAAACTCAAGGCTGAAGAGTGTGGCATCTGGGCAGTAGAATGCAGATCTTGGGAAGAAACAAGGCTGGCCACAGCTGAGACAACAGGGGTTAGAAAGATAGCCTCAGGGCAAAATGTTTTAAAGCATGCTATACAAAGAACACAGAACTACCTGCTCTCACTCAGGCCCCTGACTGGAAAGGGGAGATGCTACCGCTACCAAGGAAAAGCCCTATGAGACAGAAGCTAAGAAAGCAATGCCCACTAACATGTAGGAACCTCAATCCACTAGTGGCAAAAGGAATAAGCAACAGCAAAAAAAAAAAAAAAAAAAAAAAAAAAAAAAAAAAGCAAAACAACAACAACAACTCTTGATTCTGGATTATTTCTATGGAGGAAAAGAGTAAAATACAGAAGCGACAGCAGTGAGTGACAAACAAGAAAACACATTCAAACTTTCCAAAAAAAATGGAAATTGGTCAAAAACTCTCAAAGAACTCAAAAAGAGTTCGGGAATCAAGTAAGAAACGTAAAAGAAAAATGGGAAGAAGAGTGGGAAAAAAGAAATGAAAGTAATACAAAGAAAATGACAGCTTAAAAGACAAAACTGACCATATGGGAAGAGACACAGAAATCAAATGAAGTAATATGCAAATTGGAGACCACAATGGACCTACTTGGAGCCAGGAAAAGCAGGATAGACCAAACCAAAAAGGAAAATTAAAAGATCATACCTGAAAGTCAATCTTTAAAGACTAGAATTGTGCAGGTAGAAGCTAATGATCTCATGAGATAGCAAGAATTAATAAAGCAAAATCAAAAGAGAGCAACTAAAGAGCCTGAATTTGCAGCTTGACTAAATCCTGATCCTGTATAAAAGATAGCCAAAGCTTGTAAAAGCAGGAATTTATGTTAATAAAAGGGTCCTCAGATTTTATTACTAAGGGAGATGACTCTGTTTACCTTTATGTATCTTTTTAAGAATTATTGTCTAAGAGTTTCAATCATAAGACTAGAATTTATCAACTGCTAGCTGACATGCTATAAGTATATAAGTTTTTTTTTAATTAATCTAAGCTCTGCATCTGCTATCAAGAGCCTATAGGAACAGCTGCAAAAATCCATGGGACCTCCAGTTTTGGTTTACCACAATTGAAATTTAGATCTTGGACTCAGAATTATGGTCTAGAACTTTCTATATTTCTTACAGAACCTGGGGTAGAGAAATCTATCTGCAAGAGTTTTGTCATCTGTCATCTGTCATCAAGGATCTATACAAGCAATTTGGAACAAAGTAAGCAAATTCACCAAGGAGATCTATTTCTGACTGATCAGAAGATGATTTCTGAGATGAGGTTTTTTTGGCAATGGAGAAAGGAAATGGAGAAAGGTACTCAAATGCAAAGAAGCCTGATGTTTAATCAATGTTATCAATTGCTATTGTATTAATTTCTTCTGTTTATATCTATTCCTTCAGTCTTTTGAATCTGCCCTATCCCTCCTACAAAGCCTGTTGCCTCAGGGACTGTATCATCCCACCTGTTCTTCCCCTCCCAATTAGGAGAAGCAGTCACCAAGGAAGACTCTTCAGATCTCTGGCTGCATCTAGAATCCAAGTACTCACTGAAGCCATACTCTATGCCCACATCCACTCTCTCCCTCCCTTATCAACAGCTCTACACTCCTTATAAGTCTTGAATAAGTTGCAGAAGTTAGTTTGCCACCTTTTTTCCCTTAGAACTTGAAGAGGGGAGGGTATGTGGTAAATTTAATATTACAAATTGTCACCTCCAGATCAATGACAATGGAAGAGCTATCAAGAACATTGCACAAAGCATCAGGAAGACTGTCTAGGTACCAGTACAAAAATGGGCAGTAGCTTTTGTAGGCTTTGGTGGGAGTTGGTAAAAGTAGCTCTGTTTCTACTTGCTCTGTATGTAGGGGCTTTGTTAATTCCTTGCTTAAATACCCTGCTTAATAAGATTTATTCAAAGAACAATTGAGAAATTGCAGCTAATTGTTACTAAACAATTAGGCAATAAGAGAGAACCAATTATGGTCCTGAGAAGAGTAGTATCTTTAGATGCTGGGGGAGGTGGGAAAGTCAATACTTAGACCTCAAGGTAGAGTCAGAAGAAATTTATAATAAATGGAATGATTGGAGTCCAATTAGAAAAAGAATGGATTGTGGGGAATAGAGATAGCATAGACCCCTCTCAGGGAAATACACCTTGCTGATGAGATAAAACGTGATGTGTTGAAAATAAAACTGAAGAGTAGTGTAACATCTTCTCCTCTTCTAATTGGTAGATGAAAAACATTATGCAGATGAGTAGGATTGAAAATGTGCTCTACTCTGTGCTAGGACCAAATGAATATTTAATACAATTAGGTATTCCTGCCCTGGGTTCTGATTAGCTAGTTTCCACATATGGGTTGTAAATCTCTAGTGATGAATGAGGTGGGGTATGTTCTTGCCTTAGGGACTAAGGATAAAAAATCCTATGAGCTCCCATGTTTCTATTTGCTTGCTTGCTGTTAACACTTGTAAGTATCCTTGTCACTCTGAGTGCAAGATTCTTTTGAGTAGGTGGTTTTTCCCTTCAAGACCAGAAAAGATTGTTGAAACTGCTTTGTGATGAATGAATCTAAACAGTTGGTACATTCCTCTATTGAATGATCTGGTTGTAAAAAAATCTGTTGCGTATGTACAAAAAAAAAAAATCCCTTCCCTCCTTCAGTGTTTTTTCTTTTTTTTTTCCTTTAAAAAACTTACCTTCCTTCTTGGAATCAATACTGTGTATTGATTGGTTCCAAGGCAGAAGAGTGGTAAGGGCTAGGTAATGTGGATTAAATGACTTGCCCAGGGTCACAGAGCTAGGAAGTATCTGAGGCCATATTTGAACCCAGGACCTCCCATCTCTGGGCTTGACTCTCAATCCACTGAGCCACCCAGCTGCCCCTTTCAGTGTTCATTCTTATTATAAGTCTGATTCATGAAACAAATGTGTTGAATATGATGTTCACTGGCTGGATCTTCATATCACTAAAAATTCAATTGGAGGTCCCATCTTCTAAAATAAGTGCCTAAAGAAAAAAGCTAAGGCTTCTATATCAGAACAAACAACTCCAAGCCTAGCTGTTAACCTGTGAATAACATTGTATGTTTTACTTAGACCATTAATGTAAGAGTTGTCCCTTAATATAAACATGTGTACTAAGATGTCCATCAAAATGACAGGTTGACTATGCAATTTTGTAAGTCAAACACTGTATATTAAAATCATAATGTACTGTAGGACAAATGTCTTTAGTCCTTTGTAGACTTATGTTTATTGTCATGAATTTCATCACAAATGATAATATATTCTCATCAAATAAAAATGATATTGTGGCTAGAATTATTTTCTCCCTTAAACTGTATCTCCTTACTCTACAACTTTTACCTTTGACATAGGCTGCCACCCCACTCTGACCTTCTAGGTTTACCCCACCTGTTTTCTACCAACTCAGCAACTGATGGCCAAACCTATACCATTTTGTTAACCTAGATCAAAAAACCATTGTACAAATTTCTTCCCCCTATCTTATCCTATTCAAGAAAATATATGAAAAAAATATAACACTGACCATATATAAAGAAAACAACTTTTAAAGAAGCCTTTATTTACAGTGTGATTAATGCTTTCCTGTTGAGTTTTTCAGAGGAAATCCATATCAGAGTGTTTTTTTTTTTAAGTTACCTCTTTTATGAGACTTTGGTTGCTGGAGACTCATAGAAATATCACATAGAAGCGGTATCTGAGACCCAACTGTTCCTTGTATGCCACTGAAAAAAGATGATATATATTCAGTTTTGTTAGGGCCCTCATTAAAACTGGCCAGTTCATTGAAAGGCATTTGACTGAGCAGATCTGGTAGAAAAGCCAAGCAAGTGAGTTATGCTAGAACCTTACCCTGTGCACCTCAGTCATTTTTGCCTTCTCCCCAACTTGTTCACCAAGACCTGCAACTTAGTTCATAATGTGACATCACTATGCTGCAGCAATTTACTCAGAAGCATCTCTGTGCTGTTGCTGGGTTTTTTCAAATTTCGATTTCTATTGAGATTTACATTATGTAAAGTTTCCCGAGTTATTAGTTCCATCCTTATCCTCTGTAAAGGGTTTAGCCAGTTGCACAGCATTTTCCTCTCAGGTCAAAAAAATAGTTTCATACCTTCCCTTTTTGGTTGACCCTTGACGTTAAAATATCCTTGTCAAATATGTCTGAGAGGTCATCTATATATTGTATTTTGGAAAAAAAAAGTGCTATGCAGCTATAGAGCAAGTAATTGGTATTAGCTTTAGCATGAAACAATAATCTTAATGTGTGTGAATATCTCATTGCCATTTTCTCTTCACCATATTGTTAGTGGACCAGAATCAGTTAAAGAAAGTCAGTGCTTACTCCAAAGTTCACATAGATTGAATCAACCATATATTGCACATGTGCTTGTAAGAACTTGGGTTATTGGTCATAATCCTTTTAAAGGACAATTTTCATTCTTGGTATTTATGCTCACTGACCTGTGAACAGAAAAGAAATAGAAAGGAAGCAGAAACTGAAGGTTGAGAAAGCTCCCTGTCAGGTTCATTTGGCAAAATTAGAATATTCACCTATTATTAGAATATTAGAATATGCTTTTCTTGCCTTGCCTTTCCATTTGCCATCTGGAATTTCCATTTTACAGTGAATAATCTTCCCTTCATTCAGAGCCTCTTCCTATCTTCCTCTTCCATCTCACTAAGATTTATCTTTCCTCCCATGAATGCTGCATCTCTCACTATGTTTTCCAACACTGACAGTACCATGAGCAATATCTGGCACACTACTGTTGGGTCAGACTACTCTTGCTTTGCACTGCCACTTTGTAACAGTCCACACCTGTGTATGCACAAGGAAGATAATTAATCTGTAAGAATTGTCTTAGGAGAGCGCATACTCAGTCCTGCGCATGGCAAGAAGGGCACTGAACTTTGATCCCAACTTTCCTAAGGTTTAGGCATGAACTCAGGTTTCTTTGTGCTCACCTGGCTGGGACAATCCATGCCTCTGCCTTGTTGTAATTTACACCAGATCAATGGCAATCCACTATGTCTTCATTAATATGTATTAGGTACCTTTGCATCACAATGCCAATGAATAAATAGGAGCCCTTATTATCTTTCACCTGTCCCTCTCCCACCTGGAGCTTGGCCTCTGGCAAAGAACAGGTTTCTCATGGAATTTCCTTATCTCTGTGAAAGACCTTTCCTTCTTAATCTCCTATCCTCAAGCCAGAGTGATCCATGCTCAGAGCCCTAGCTCTAAGTGATCCCTGGCTTTTCTCTCAGCTGATCTCAATACTCATTCCTAACTCTGTGTTGTTGGTTTAAGGTTATCTAACTGCCTCATGTCCTTGTGATGTTAGGTAGCTGGAGCTTGATCTATGCAGCTCCCTCATTGGTAATATTGCGCTGGTGTCTGTCTCCATTCTTATCTATCCCCTTGGCTTCAGCCCTTCCCCCAAGGGTCAATCTATCTTTCCTTTCTTATAAGGGCTGCTGGACAGCACCTTATACACACTTCTAGTCTCTCCATCACTCTATAAAATCACAACCTATGCTCCTTTTAAGTTCACTAAAATATTTTTTCAGTCTATACAGATCCTGGCAGCTGACGACAAGCAGGCGGTAGGTCATTTTCAATTCTTTCTTTTACCCATTCTTTAAAAAAAAAAACACCTTATCTACTGTCTTGTAATCATTACCAAGTATTGGTTCTAAAGCAGAAGATCAGTAAGTGTTAAGTGATTTACCCAGCTAGGAAGTATCCAAGGCCAGATTTGAATGCAGGACCACCAGACTCTGAGCTTGGCTTGAGCAAACTAGCTGACCTCCTATCCATCCTTTCTCAAGGAATTGAGCACTTTACTCACTATCTCTTCCTCTTCCCAACATTCTAGAGGAACTTTTGTTAAGGTTCTCTGAAACACTCTAATTTTCTATATCCTCAAATACCTTAAATTCCATAATTAGCATATTCTTTTAGTTTACCTAAGCCATACAAAAAGATGGTTACAACCTGGATGTTATTCTTTTTTGCAATTTCCTTCCTTGACAAAAATTCTAATATTCTTCTATCTGATCTTAATCTGCTTTGGTTCTATCTTCTTTTATGTCTCACACTTCCTAAATATATTTTTCTCTTTTATTGTAATCTCTAATTCCTTTTCCATTCAATAGTTTTTCAGGCCACTTTCTCTGACTAGATACACTTTGAAGTTCCTTTCAATTGAATTACAAAACTTTAAAATATTATCTATGACTAACTGTTTTTTATGACAAACTTATGAGCAAAATTGGGAGCAAATAATGATAAAAGTTTTTAAGTGGCCAGTTTGTTTTGCCTCAATTAGTCCCCTTTGCATTAACAACAGGAAGAAAGGGAACAAAGAAACACCAGCCAGCTATTAACATTTGCCAACTGGATGTTTTTAGGTGATAAATGGTTCTTGTCAAAAGAAATGTTTAGCCTTATAAAAGCATGCCACAATAAATTATTCATTAAGGATGGCAGGATCCCCAAACTTAGGAACAATTGCATTTTCCTTACAGTAGGAATTATATACCTAATTTAATATAATAAAACACCACTGGGTATTTTTATCTTTAAGAAGAAGTTTTTAAAATCATCAGAAGGCTTCTCAGTCCAATGTGTTCACATCTTATGACTTTTCAAATGTGACTTTTAACTAATTCTTTTTGTAGTCACCAATTACTTTGCTAATCTGACTATTAAAGGGTCTTTCAAACCTTCCTTACAGATACATCTTGCCTGAGGCACAGAATGAATTTATGTGACTAAATTATGAAGCCAAGAAAATTTTAACTTTATATTACATGTATGTATATATACACAAGTATAAACAGATGTATCTTTATATACATATATAAAATAATCTCTACATATAAATAAAATTATATATGCATGTGTATATATGGGTTGAGTAGGAGGTAAATAAAGTATTTGTGAAATTTTTTCAGTTTTATCTGCAAAGAAGTTTAAAATTATTGAAATGGTAGCAAAGTATTTTAATAGAAGATAAAATCTAAACTAGGAATCATAGTTATACATATCCCACTTTGAAACTAGAGAACCACTTCAAATACTTGTCTGACTCATAAGTAATGCAAAACCTAAGGTTTTATGAAGTTTTATTTTTTCAACTTACCAATATCCTCTTTCATGGAGTCATTCATTACCAACCCCTCTTTTATTATATAAAGGAGTAACAAAGTATAAATACTCTTTTCCATTGCAGTTTCAAAATATCATTGGTTTTTTCAAATAAAGGTGCAACCAAGATGACAGAATAAGGAGAGAACTCACTGAGCTCCTCCAAATTCACCTTCAAACAACTATGAAAAAATATATTAAAATAAATTCTAGAAAGACTGAACCAACAAAAATACAGGGTGAAATAATCCCAAGACAATGTAAAAGACTGGCAGGAAAGATCCCTCTCATCATGGTAAGAAGGGAATTCAATCCAACATAAGCCATATTTGGACAAGCCAGCAATAGTCCTCCCCAAGGCAAGTCAGTCAATTCTCCCCTGCACACCTACAGCCTTGCCACCTCTACACATCCAGGCTCTGGCCCACATAGACACCCAAGATGCTCCCATGCCACAGGTCTCACACAGACACCCAGGATGCCCCCACATCAACATATCCAGGAGGTAGCTAGGCCATTTCCAAGTCCAGCTTCAACCAATCCCACATCAAAGCCACCCTTGAACCACAGGCCTATGAAGCAGCCAGGTTGCCTCAGTATGTAGGAATAGATAGACAAAGCAGGCAGGATATCCCTGAACCCCAATGTAGGCCCACAAGGTAGCCAGGTTGCTCCAACTCCCAGAAACAGGCATTCAACACAACCCAGTGGCCCCTGCACATAGGAGAAGGGTCAAGCAGAAGAAGCTTTGGATAATGCCCCCTACATTCTAGGAGCAAAGCCCAACTTTAGTATGAAAGTAAAGGCCATGAAGAAGAGTGGGAACATGAGTAAAAGAAAAACTGAAACATCTAATCTGAAAAACAAATGACCTGGAAAAGAGATCTACAATAAGCAACTTCAAGAATTATTGGACTGCTTGAAAGCCATGATTAAAAAAAAAAAGAAGAAGAAGCCTGGACATCACATTACAAGAAATTATTAAAGAAAACAATTTTAATATTTTTGAACAAGAGGATAAAATAGAAATTGAAAGAATCAACTGATCACCTCCTGAAATAAATCCCCAAATGATAACTCCCAGGGATACTAGAGTTACCTGGTGAGAAAATTCTGTGAGCAGCTAGAAAGAAATGATTTAAATAGCATGGAGACACAGTGAGGATTACACAGGACTTAAAAACTTCTGCATTAAAGGATCTGGAGGCTTTGAAAATGATATTCTGGAAGACAAAGGGATTAGGTTTACAACCAAGAATCACCTACTTGCCAAAATGAATATTCTTTGGGGTTGGGGGGGAATGGTCATTAAACAAAACATGATATTTCTAAGCATTCCTGATGAAAAGACCAGAACTAAACAGAAAATTTGATGTTCTAACAAAAAAAAAAACAAAAAACTAAAGAGAAACAAAAAAATAAATAAGAAAGAAAAATTCAAAGGATTCAATAAGATTAAATTGTTTATATTTCTATATAGAAAGATGATACTTTTATCCCTTAAACTTTTTTTCCATTATGAGGGAATTTGAAAGAAGTATACATCAAAATAATTTGTAGGACTAAATTAATTATATATATATATTTATATATATATGTTATAAGGAATCAAGTGTGATAAAGAGGAATACATTGAAAAAAAGAGAAGGGGGAGGTAAGAATGGGGTAAATTATGTCACCTGAAGAGGTGTACAAGATTACTATAGTAGAGTTGAGGATGAGCTTTATTTAATTAATTATTTAGAATATTTTTCCGTGGTTACATGATTCATGTTCTTTCCTTCTCCCACATCCCACCCCCATTAGCCAATGTGCAGTTCCACTGGGTTTTACTTGTGTCATTGATCAAGACCTATTGATCAAGACCTATTTCCAGATTATTGATAATTGCACTAGGGTGATCATTTTAGAGCTTAACCCTAACCCTAAATAATCTAATCCTAAAAATGGGGTGACCAACTTATAAAAACAAACTTATAGAAACAATCAATAATTTCATTAAAGAGAATGACTATAAGGATACAACATCAAATATATGGGATACAAGGGAAAATTTATACCTCTAAACACATCAATGAAATAGGGAAGAAATCAGATCAATGAATTGGACATGCAACCAAAAAAATTAGAAAAAATGCAAATAGAAATTTCCCAGTTAGAGATCAGATTGGAAATCCTAAAAATAGAATGAGAAATTAATAAAGTTAAAAATTAAAAGAAATTGAATTTTATGAAAAAGGAATAAAATAGAGCATTGGTTAATTTGATTGAGAAATCAAAGAAAAAAGTCAAATTACTTGTATCAAAAATTAAAAAGTTGAATTCACCAAGATAAAAGAGAAAATTACAATTATTAGCCAGTTTTATGCCAGTAAATAATAATCTAAATGAAATGAATGAAAATTTAAAAAATATAAATTGCCTATATTAACAAAAGAGGAAATAAAATACATAAATAATCCCATCCCAGGAAATAAAATTGAACAAACCATAAATGAACTCCCCAAGAAAAATTCTCTATGCACAATGGATTTGTAAGGGAATTTTAACACACATTTAAAGAATAATTAATCCCAGAATTATATAACCTTTTTAGAAAAATAGGCAGAATCCTACTAAATTCCTTTTATGACACAAATATTGTGCTACCTAAGCCAGGAAGAGCAAAAAAAAAAAGAGAAAGAAAATTACTGATTAATTTCTTTAGTGAGTAAAGATGCAAAGATTTTAAATAAAATACTAACAAGGAGATTACAACAATATATTATAAGTGCAATTTACTATGAGTAGGTGAGATTCTTACTAGGAATACAGAACTGTTTTAATATTAGGAAAACTATCAGCATAATTAACAATATAGCAAAACCAACAGAATTCAAATAATTATCTCAATAGATGCAGAAAAAGCCTTTGATAAAATACAACACAAATTCCAACTAAAAACATTGGTAACAAATAGACATTTCTTTAAAATTATAATTAGTATCTATCTAAGATCAGCAAGTATCATCTGTAATGGGGATACACTAAGTCTTTCAAGATCAGAGGTGAAGCAAGCAAGGTATCCCATGACAAACACTATTATTTAATAATGTACTAGAAATACTAACTTTATCAATAAAAGAAAACATAAAGTATATATCAATTATTCCCGTTTCCTTTCATATTCTATCATAGATACTAAAATGAGTTGTCACTTTCCCATAAAGTTCCTACAATTTTTACCCAGAAGCTCCATATTGGTAAGAATCATATCCATAATCAGAAAAAAATAGATTTTCTACTTATGTTTTGAATAGAGAGTTAATTGCTAAAGAAATCATAAATTAATTATTCTATTCCTGACTGAGAGCAAAAGAATCACAGTAGATGATATTTAGATAATTGAAGGTCTCAATCACTACTGTATCATGCCTTTATACTAGGCTTATGATCTTATTTATCTAATTTATCCCCATTGCAGATGATACTTGCTGATGTACTTAGATATATACTGTTTATTATTTTTAGGAAAGGCCCTTCTATTCCTATACTTTCTAATGTTTTCAATAGGAATGAGTGTTGTATTTTGTCAAATGCTTTTTCTGCTTCTATTGAAATAATCCTGTGATTTTTATTGGTTTGCTTGTTGATATGGTCAATTATGAGGATGGTTTTCCTAATATTGAACCATCCTTGCATTCCTGGTATAAATCCCACCTGACCATGATGAATAAACCTCGTGATCACTTGCTGGGGCCTTTTTGATAGTGTTCTATTTAAGATTTTTTGCATCTATATTCATTAAGGAGATTGGTCTATAGTTTTCTTTCTCTGTTTTTGACCTGCCTGATTTTGGAATCAGTATCATATTTATGTCATAAAAGGTATTTGGTAGAACTTCTTTGCTTATTCTGTCAAATAGTTTATATAATATTGGGATTAGGTTTTCTATGAATGTTGATGGAATTCATTGTGAATCCATCAGGCCCTGAGGAGTTTTTCTTAGGGAGTTCTTTGATGGATTGTTCAATTTCTTTGTTTTTTTTTTGATATGGGATTATTTAAGAAATCTATTTCTTCTTCTGTTAACCTAGGCAATTTATATTTTTACAAATATTCATCCATATCACCTAGATTGACATATTTATAGCTATATAATTGGGCAAAATAGTTTTTTGATGATTGTCTTCATTTCCTTTTCATTAGAGGTGAGGTCTCCCTTTTCATCTACAATACTGTTAATTTGGTTTTCTTCTTTCCTTTTTTAATTAGACTGACCAGTACTTTGTCTATTTTATTTGTTTTTTCAAAGTACCAGCTTCTAGTCTTATTTATTAAATCAATAGTTCTTTTACTTTCAATTTTATTAATTTCTCCTTTGATTTTTAGGATCTCTAATTTAGTCTTCATCTGAGGATTTTTAATTTGTTCACTTTCTAGTTTTTTAATTTGCATGCCCAATTCATTGACCTCTGCCCTTCTTAATTTGTTAATATATGAACTCAAGGATATAAATTTCCCCCTGAGTTCTGCTTTGGCTGCATCCCATAGATTTTGAAAGGATGTCTCATCATTGTCATTTTCTTCAATGAAATTATTAATTGTTTCTATGACTTGTTCTTTAACTAGCCAATTTTGGAGAACTATATTTAATTTCCAATTAATTTTTGTTTTGACTCTCCATGTACTCTAACTAATTATTATTTTTATTCCATTATGATCTGAAAAGTTTGCCTTTATTATTTCTGCTTTTTTCACTCGCTTGCCATGTTTTTATTCCATAGTACATAGTCAGTCTCTGTTTAAAGAAGGTGTATTCTTTTTTGTCCCTATTTATTTTTCTCCACATATCTATTAACTCTAATTATTCTAAGATTTCATTCATATCTCTTATCTCTTTCTTATTTATTTTTTATTTGATTTAGATAGATGTGATAGAGGAAGGTTCAGATCTCCCTCTAGTGTAGTTTTACTATATATTTCCTCCTTCAACTCCACTAGTTTCTCCTTTAGAAATTTGAATGCTATACCATTTGGTACAGACATGTTGATTACTGATATTTCCTCACTGTCTATACTGCCTTTTATAAGGATGTAATTATCTTCCCTATCTCTTTTATAGAGATCTATTTTTTACTTTGGCTTCATCGGATATCATGATTGCAACTTCTGCCTTCTTTGTCTCAGTTGAGGCCTAATAGATTTTGGTCTAGCCTTTAATTTTTACTTTCTTGTAAACAACATATGGTAAGATTTTGGTCTCTAATCCACTGTGCTATTTGCTTTAGTTTTATATATGAGTTCATTCCTTTCACATTCAGAGTTATAATTGCCACTTATGTATTTCCAACATTTTGATATTTTCTTCTTTCTTTCTTCTTTCACTTTATTCTTTTAAACCAGTGGTTTGCTTTTACTCAACCTCCCTAGTTCACACCCTTATTATACTTCCTTTTTTGCCCCCTCCCTTTTTCTTCCCTTCTTCATTTTATTTTTTAAGGATCTATTATGTTCCCTTCCCCCTTTCTTTCCCTTCCTTTTTGAACTTCCTGCCCCATGCCCTCCCCCTTAGCTTTTCCCTTTTCACTTTCAATGTAGGGTTAGATAGAATTTGATACCCAATGGATCTAGATGCTCTTCACTCTTAGAATTGATTTCACTGAGAGTAAGTTTTAAGTATTATGTATTAGCACTCTCTTCCTCTCCTACTTATAATAGTATTCTTCCATTCCCCTTCCCATGCACCTCTTTGTGTGATATAGATTATCTTATTTATCTTATTCCTTCAAGTTTCTCTTGGTGCCATTCTGTATTCCCCCCTCACTTTTTCTTTTTTTTTTGCATATCATCTTATAGCACTATTACCCCAATCTATCTGTGAATGATTCTTATAATTAATATAATAGTGAGTATCTTTTTTGAGAATTACAAATAACATTTTTTCATATATTAATATAAACAATTTGATCTTATTGAAGCCCTTAAAGAATAAAATTTAAATAAAAAACATTTTTCCCTTTACCCTCTCTTTCTTATTTACCTTTTCATGTTTCTCTTGATTTTTGTGTTTGGATATCAAACTTTCCACTTAGTTGTCATATTTTCTTTAGAAATACTTGGAAATCTTCTATTTGTTGAATGTCCAAACTTTCCCCTGGAAGTATATAGTCAGTTTTGATGATACTTAGCTAGGTGATCCTTGGTTGAAGACCCAATTCTCTTGTTTTTCGGAATATCATATTCCAAGTCTTGAAGTCCTTTAGTGTGGAAGCTGCCAGATCTTGTATAATCATGATTGGTACTCCTTGATATCTGAATTGTCTCTTTTTGGCTTCTTGTCAATTTTCTCCTTAGCTTGGAAGATCTTCAATTTGGCTATTACATTCCTTCGGGTGGTCTTTTGAAGATTGAGTGTAGAGGGTATTCTATGCAGTCTTTTAATGTCTATTTGGCCCTCTTGTTCAAGAACATCAGGGCAGTTTTCTTAGATAATTTCTCGTAATATGATGTCAAGATTTCTGTTTATTTCTAGGTTTTCAGGTAGACCAATTATTCTCAAATTATGTCTTTGAGACTGGTTCTCATGATCATTCATCAGTGATATATTTAATGTTTCCTTCTATTTTGTCAATCCTTTGATTTTGCTTTATTAATTCTTGCTACTTTGTGAGATTATTGGCTTCCAATTGCCCAATTCTCATCTTTAAAGGCTGGTTTTCCATTATAATCTTTTGTTTTTTTGTTTTAAGTCCAGCTGTTTAATTTTCATCTCTAGTTGGGAATTCCTGTCTTTTAAACTGTTATTTTCTTTTTTTTTAACTATTTCCCACTTTTCTTGCCAATATTCTTCCATATTTTTCATATGCTTCAATTTAAATTCTTCAAGAGCTTGTGGCCAATTTCCATTTTTTTGGGGGGGGAAAGGTTGTTTGTCCTCTCCTGATATTTCTTTTCCTCCATAGAAATTATCCAGGGTCAATCACTTCTTGTTCCTTTTGATGTTGGGAGATTGTTTTTCATGGGCATTTTTTGCCATCACTCTTCTGGTTTTTCCTTCCCTTTCCAGTCAGAAGTCTGTGTGAAGAGGGCAGGCACTCTGTGTATGGAGCTAAAGAGCGAGGTTTTTTTGCCTTAGGCCACCTCTTGATACTCCACAGCTTCTATGGTTTGCAGACACCCTTGCCTGCCCTGTCTCTGTGCCCAAAGTCTGAGCTCTTTAGCCTGCTGGGGTCTCAAGTCTTGTTGCTCTCAGGGGTAGGTCCTTGGTAGTCTCAGTCAGATGTCAAGGACCTAAAGTTGCCCCTCACTTGCTCAATGATTCTAGCACACCAGGTCTGACTCTAGTGCACTGTGTGTGGAGTGGGGGAGGGCTGATCAACTTCTGCTTTGGTGGATGCTATTTCACCCCTTTATAGTATGGAAATACTCAAATCCCAAGTACCTTCAATTCTGCACTCTACTGTAGAGTCTTTTCATTCATATGAATTTGGGGTCTTTTGGCCTTTTGAGGTAGTATTTATTGGTAGGCAATGAGGAGAGGAACTGTCCTGCATCTACACTGCTGCCATGTTTACCTGGAAGTCTACCTGTGTGATTTTGTACAGATATCTTAACCTGCTGGCCTTTGAATTCCACAACAATAAAATTAGAGGAAAAAAATATAACTAGATTTAGAACTAGATAGGACCATAAGGGTCATGTATTCAAATCTTCTCATTATTCTAAAGAGGTTAATCTTCTATAGAGGTTAATTGACATAGCTAAACAGATCTAGTGGTAGACCTAGGATTTGAATCTAAGTCCTCTGACTCTAAATTAGCATTCCTGTCTCTCTCCCCCTTACCCTTCTCTTCATCATTCTCTCTCCTCAGGTTTAGATTATATGTTCTCTTTAAATTCAATAAATTGTATGGTCTGTGAAGTAAAGGCAGTGATCATATTGCATCAATAAACAATAATTCCTGTAATTAGTACTGGTGACAGAATAAAAGGGAATGAATATAGATTTTGCTAGATATTTTTAGTATTATATCTAGGGAGTAATCTCAATCGATTAGAATATAGTGTCAATGAAGCCAAAGCCACAAATTCAATACTTGAGGAACAATTAATTATGTAAAGTGGTGGATATTTTGATAGTACTTTAAACATTAGAAAGCATTTAAATATTTATCTAATTTGAGCCTCATATAAGTCTCATAAATTATGTACTATGTATTATCATGTCCATCTTTCAAATGAGAAAACAGAGAAAATAGTAGCTTGCTCATGGTCCCAAAACTATTAAGGTCAAAAGTAATAGCTGCATTCAGGTCCCTTTTACTTCTATGATTTTATGATCCTATTTGTTCTTTGCAACAATCCTGTAAGGTGGATACTACAGATATCATCAGAAATTTATACAGGTGATGGGAGTTTCATAAAATATACTGAGTCACATTTGAGTTTTTGTTCTTAGAAATTTGTTGTTTAACAATACCAACTGAAATAATTCTTAATGCCTTGCTGATTAATGATCACATAGAAATAATGTTCAAAGAAGACTCCAGTATGTTCAATAACTTTATTTGGTATACCACAAGTCTTTTCCTTTGTCATAAGGTGTCTCTTTATTCTTCTGTTTCCCAAGGGTATACTGTTGGTCACAAGGAGGATCAGGAGAAAATATATCTCCTAGTAACAGGAGTGGGATGCACATCTCGATGACAACAGATCATCATTGTAGTCTTCAGAAATAAGGTACAATATAATAAAATATTTGGATAGAATTAATTAATTCACAGTAATGTCTATTAAATGGGATTGGATTTAAATTTATTAATGGGTAATTTCCACTCAAGAATTTCCTGATGCATTCATGAAGTCCCTCTTGGTGAGTCAATATCTATGCCAAGTAGTGCCTAATGCTTTATAATGAAGACCCTAAGTGCTAGCAATTATGGATTTGCATAAATACCAACTTACTCAAAGAATCAAAAAAATGGCTTTACTGATCTCAATGATATTCATGAAGTCCTGTAGTCAGATGTTAAAAATGAAATTATTCAGGTGGTGTTCTGAGCAGGAGTGGAATATGGTATGTTAATGAGGTGTGTTCTACTTCTTACTCCTAGAAAATTGTTGCTAAGCAATACAGACTGCAGAAGTGTAAGAGATATGAAAACATAATTCAGTTTTGGAAACAATAAAAGCTGATACAGTTTTCTAAAGAGGCTGAAGTCATACGTAATTTCAGACAGAAACCACTCTGTAACTGGCATGAAGGCTGCCAAGAAGTCACAAATTATTCAGATTTATGAAGGGCTGATGTGAGATGGGTAAGAAACTGATGTAATATTGAGTTAGCATCCCTGCCATCCATCACTTCACTAGTGCAGGACAATAACTATGAGCACAATAAAATTACAGGGAGCCACACATAGACCAGAGATTGATTTCACCAATATCAAACTATTAAATCAAAGTTGGATTTTAAAGTCCACAATCTGTAGCTGTAATACTCAATTCACATAAACCTGTGGATAAAGTTAACACATGTTTTTGCTTCTAAAAAAAGAATATACCTTTAAAGAAACATCAACTCTACCTTATTATTGACAATTTTATGTACAAAATAGTATTTGAACCCTGTCTTCCTCACTTGTAAATGCAGATAATAATACCTATCCAGCTAAGTCCTAGTTAGTGCTAATAATGAATCCTATGCAGTGGTCAAATTGGTTCAGATTTTATAATCAAAATTATAATTATGTAAAATATACTAATTGATTCCAGTTCAGTGGAAATACACAGTATTAATGTGTATAATAAGACCATATTATTAAATATACATGGGATTCATTTTTCATGCCAATCAGGACCTGAGTGTAGTTACTTCACACAATTGATATGAGACTCAGATGAAATTGTGTTAGTAAAACATAAGGAAAACTTTTAAAACTATGTAAATTACAGTTACTATTTTCATTATTTCCTCACTTGCCTCATCCACTTTGATGGGACTTATTTGGGAATCATATGAGAAGTCATTATCCTGTTATTATTCTTGTATGTTCAATGTCCTGTGGATTACTACTAAGTGTATAAAGTGATGGCTTTTTAAATGGAAAAATAACATCAGGATATATTTATTTTCTGTAATTGCATTTAAATTATCTTTAGGATTATGCTCAGAACAGAAAGGATAACATGAATGTCATTCACTTCATCTTCTTCCTCTAGGTTTTTATATTTGGAACAATTTTTCCTGGCACATGATTTTGGGATTATATGTATTTGGTAATAATGTCTGTTAAAACTTTCTTAAATGTTGGTGAAATATTATGCTCTTAGGTTTATTTGCAACAGTTCTGTCTGTAATGTTGCTTCAGTGTTAGAAGATTTTATTTATGAAATTCTCAAAGCTATTTGGGAATCTTTAGATATATACAGAGATAAATGCTTTGTTTTTGATATGTTCAATTTATTTTGCCTAGAGAACAATAAGGTATTTATAAAACATCATATTTCTCAACTGGTTCAATTTGACCTTCCATTTGAAGTTCAAAGCTTTTGTTTCTTAATTTGGTATATCACAAGTATTTTGGCCCTCATCAAATCTAAATGACATTTTGATATCACTGGAGAATGACTTAATGACATATAAAAACTTTTAAAAATTAATTTTGGTGATTCCATATAATAAGAACATTCTTCTATGTATGTAAATGGAATAAAAAATATTTTTCATACAATTTCCTTTTTAATTTGGAAGTCACATTTACTTCTATTCATGACTTATGATAATGAGTTTATACCAAGGCAGAACCATTATAGATTTAAACATTCTCCCTGAAAAAATGTCACATTTTATATAAATTCTTCTTGAAATTATTGTGTTGGTGGCATGATTTAAATAGAGAGCAGTTTTCCATATGGAAATCAAATGTTCTAGCTTTCTCATTATCTTTGGGTTTTCTATATTTTTTACTATATTTGAATAATTCATGAATATGTAACTGAGTCAAAGGCTTTATAATAATCAATAAGGCAATATAAATTTTAAGGCATTTTCAGGTAGCTTGTGCAATGATTACTAAATCTGTAAGGGCATTTTCCACATATCTTTGCACTTCATGTAATATTATTTCAATAAAGTTATGGATTTTGAATGATATAAGCTATGAATGCTTTATAGGCAGTAAACAATTTACAAATGTTCTATACTTAGAAGGTTCACTAGTATCTTTAGCTTTTTGTAGTAGATTCTTAGATGCCTACTGTGTAGAAAGAAAGAACTAGGCTTTCATCAATGAAGAAGCTGGCCAAATTCTTTGCTAAAAGCACATGTTCAACTATGATGTATTTGTGTGAAAGATTACAGATTTTGTCTGCCATTTCAGTTTTACAGTTTTGCAAAGAAACTCCTTTGATGTAACCCATATGTCATTCAGTGTTTTAGTATGATGAACATTTTGTTCTTTGATTTGACCTATTACTTTTTTGTTTTAGACTTCTTTTGAACACATACATGACCAGAAAAATTCAAATGTTTTCTTTGGGAACTCTCTCTTTTTTCCTCTAATTTCACTGCTTCTCAAGTCTCTGTAGTATAATTTTTTAAACTGATGTTGAATCATTTAATTCTTGTACTATGTTGACTCTTTGTATCATGTTAGTCATTTGACCTTAACTTTAAATTACTGATTAAGAGTATCAAGAATTTTAGATCCACTTTTGTCATGTATTTTAATATATAAATTAATTCCCACATTAGCCATTGCCAAAAATGTATGTTTTATTTGCATCTTTTGTCCATGACTTCTCTGCCAGGTGGTAGGAGCTTGCTTCATCATAGGTTCTGTGGAACTGTGGTTGGTCTTCCCATTGGTCAGAGTTCCCCAGGCTTTTAATGTTTTTTCTTATAATGTTATTGTATTAATTGTTCAAATGTATATTCTCAGTTCACCTTGAATCAGTTCATACAAATTTCCCCAACTTTCTTTGAAACCACGGCTTTTTAAATTCTTTATGGCATAGTAATATTCATTTATATTCTTAAACCATAAATTAGTTAACCATTCCCAGTTTGTGGGAAACTAATTTAGTTTTCAGCTCCTTGTTACTACAAAAGGCCTGTTTTAATTATTTTATTTACATGGATATTTTTCCACTTTGATCTCTTTGGGGTATTTATATTAGTGGCATTGCTAGGATGAAGTATATTCACATTTTAAAGTCTTTAAACTCAAAATTGATTTCTCCAATGGGTTTGCATGATTTTAGTTTTTGAACATATTAGATTTTGAGATGCCTATGGTTGTTCCAGTTGAAAATATTCAATGGTTAGTTGACAATTCAAGATTATAGCTCAGGAGAGAGAATATTGATAAATATATCTGTCTTCATCTGCATCTGCATAGATGTGAAATTTGAACCTATGAAATATAATAAGGCCACCAAATGAGAAAGGATATTGATTTTGACCATTGCTTTAACTTTTTTTGTAATTTGACTTAATACATATGAATGATTTTGAAATTAATTAGGTAGATAACTAATTACTTTCTACCCATTAAGATACAGTCATTTTAATTTCTTGGTGATTCTTTTTCAATGTGTGTTACTTCTAGGCTGATTGTCTTAAGAAAGAATATTTCCCTATGCACAGTAGTCTACCAATCTTTATAATATTATTTTTCATACTTTCATACTCCATATTTTGCAACTTAGTCTTCATCATAATCTCATACACTTACCTTTACATTGAAGTCATTGAAAATTAAAGTATCCATAGATTCAATTTCCAGAATATTATCTAATCCTTCATGGAAGTTCATCATTTAATCTTTCCAATTGTTTTTGGCATATGCATTGCAATTATCTTCATGGTGACATCTTTGCTTTCTTTTTTCATGAGCCTTGTAAGTCAGGATGATGATATATTGCATACAATGTTTCTTGTTGCTTTTGGCAACACAGGGAAGCAAACTACCAATCCTTTATTCATCTCTTCAAGGAGAAGCTATGAATCATATATTCTATTTAGTTCTAATATTTTTACCTTTTTGGTTTTTATTTATATTAAAAAAGTCAATTCAGAAAAGATACAGATCATAAGGTAATATTTTTAGAGCTAAAAAGCATTGTCAAGGAAATTTAGAACAGTGGTGTCAAATTAAAATGGAAAATAGATACCCATGGTACATATTGACTTAGAAAACTGAAAGCAACATTTGCAATGGTGTATTGCATTTTAATTTTTTTTGTGCCTTTCCCCATTACATTTTAACCTAGTTTTGGAGTTTTGCAGGCTGTTTACTCTGGCTTTAAATTTGACAACTCTGAATTAAATTTATAATTTAGGAAATTGAGGCCCAAAGAGATTTCAGACATGGATGCTTTGATTCCAGATTCAAATATTTTCACTGTGCCATATTGCCATTTAAATATCCTACAAAGTATGTGATTCATAGTATCTTGTCCTCTTTTCCATATTTCTACCACCCTGATTGTACAACAGAAGGTATACAACACACAGTATTGAGAATCATTTAATATTTTATCTATTTTGTAAATTACAATGTCTGAAACCTCCTTTATCTGATGATTGTGATAGTATACATATTTAACTATTACATACTTTAATTAGATAGACATAACATAGAAAAATGGAAAGGATACTAGCCTTGGAGTCAGAAAATTTGAACTCAAGTTCTGACTCAAACTCTTATAATCTACACCCACCTCTTTCACCAGGAAAAAAAAATCTCTTGTCAAAAATATGGACTGGCAAGCAAAACACATTGGCCAAAGCCAAAAGCATATTTTGAGTCTTAAAACCTCTACATAGATAACCATGGTGTTATAGGTAACCAATCATTTTCTATCCATTAAAAATAGTCAATATAATTTCTTGATGATTTTTTAAAACTTTTTTTAAGCCTCATGATTAGTGATCTGGTTGAATTGCTAGGTTCTGAAAAGGATAGCCTCAG
Source organism: Monodelphis domestica (assembly GCF_027887165.1). Classification (NCBI taxonomy): domain Eukaryota; kingdom Metazoa; phylum Chordata; class Mammalia; order Didelphimorphia; family Didelphidae; genus Monodelphis; species Monodelphis domestica. The sequence continues at coordinate 272,239,134 of NC_077227.1, forward strand.
AAGGAGTTACAAGGCTATAGATATTTCTTAAAAAATAAACAGATAAAGTAGAAAATGTAAACCCATGGTCCAATACTAGTAGCCCTAAAACTGGCAACCTCATCTATCATAGCCTATCCTGAACCTTGGTTTTTTGCAGTAGAGTCTCTATAGAGAATGTAATATAGGAAATTACCTGTAGTGCAAACTCACTTTATCAATACAAGGTGACATAATTTCTACAACTTGTAGTCCTTTTGAGTTGCCCAGAGCAATAATGTCAAATTCAAATAAAATTTGGTGCCATTAATCTGTATAGAAGGATTCTTGTAACTGCATTTTGTCTTTGTTTTAAAATTGTGTTTACCTATGTTTTATTATATTGTTATTCAGTTTGTTAATTATTTTTCATTTACACTTAAACAATCCTTACCTTATGTCTTATAAGAACTTGGGATCACCACTTTGCATAGGATATAAAACAAAAATATATATTAAAAGGAAATTTGGATCTCATTTTCCCTCAATTCTCTCAGCTGTTTTATACTCTTCTTTATCATACTCTGTATTATTTTTTTGTGAAGTCATTAGTCTGAGACAGAAAAAATCATTTTGACTTCTAATTTTGTATTGTGAATAATTAGGAGCCCTGGCCTAAGCACAATTGAAATATTAACTAGACATAAAAGATGAATTAATTTATATATCTACTCCTTTATTGTTAATAATTAGGAGCCTTCTACTCAACTTAAATATTCATTGTTGCAATAGTCTTAGTCCCTATTATTTGTACAAGAGAGAGAAAACTGCATTAATATATTTGATTTTCACTTTAGAATGTAATCCAATCCACCAATGTCTATACCAAAACTGATCATGGTATGGCGGTGATCCTTCAGTTCTGAATGACTGAACTAGAAGGCTATAAGCAGCGGGAGATTTATCAAACTGGAAAGGCTTTGAGTGCAGGCCTGTTAATGAAAAGATTGCTGCTTTGCCATGGCTAATTATCAGATGGTTGGTTTCCGTGTAATGACTTATTTTTGGCTATAAAAACACGAGAGTACTAATAAGCACTTACTAAGATGGCAAGGAAGTACCTAAAATTATGAAATTAAGTATTTTGTGGAATATCAAAAATGGAGGAGACAATATTGGGGAAAATTTCAACAATATTAATGACCCACTGAAATGTCATTCAGATAAGTTAATGGTACTATAAAAATCTTTGAAAAATACTGTTGCTTGGGTCATAAGATCTTGATGTTTATTGACAACTTGGTCTATCATTTGATAGAGATAGAGTAATCCTAGAGAAGTTACTCTCCAATTTATCAAAGAAAACTGGAATGATGAGTGAGAGTCTATGAGTAATTTTAATATTAATCTCTGTAATATTTAGGAAGAATATTCTGTACTACTTATTTGTCTGCAAAATGAGCAGCCTCTATTAGAATCAAATCTGTCACCCCTGCTTTGCCAATGTTAGTTTATCTTTCATTAATATTCATACAAAGTTTTAAAGGAACACATTTTGCTAATTTTAGAATTTACTAAAATCATAAACTTAGCCTTTCTAATCAAGCACAAAACTTGGCACGCTCCAGTTCACTTACCCTTGACAAAATGTAGTTTCAGTAGAACAGCTTATAATGCTCATTCTAAAAGCTTTCAGGACTTTTTGGATAGAAAATAACTACATTAATGAATTAATGAATAATAAAAATAAATAAGAAATAAATCAATAAAAACCCAATGAATTAACAATAAATAAATCAAGCAAAGAGTGGAATATGTCCTCCCTTTCTCCTCTAAAATCAAAATTTGAAATCTTGGAATGGAAAATATTTTCAAATAATTACCATATTCTCTGTTTTATTGGTATGGCAAGTAGATATGGTGCTGGACCTACAGTCAGGAAGACCTGGGCTCAAATTTCATCTATGATATTCACTAGCTATACTATAATAGGCAATCCCTGAAATTTCAAGTGATGATTGAGTTGTGGATGATGGAAGGAATTCCCTCACTGATGGAATTAAATAACTCAGATCTACACATTTTTGATGACACAATGTGCTTTTGAAAATAGTCAGAATCACAAAGTCACATACAGAGGGCAATGTCCTATTCTCCAGAAGGGATTTAATATTTAAATAACCTATTCTTTGAAAGATGTCTTCTTGCTGAAAATCACATTGTTTTAATGTTAGAAATTATTATAGTTATGAGAAGCTAAAGGCATAGCCCAATTACCTCAATTTAGGGTGATGGCTATTGTGAGACCTCTCAGTGTATTTAATTAGTGACCCAAATGTGGTTGGATAGGACAATTAACTCAAGGAATTTTTTCTATTATCTTGTAATCCATTCCTTCTCTAAGGAGGAAACACTGAAATGAGACCACTAATGAGGAGGGGGTACTGCAACCATGGAAGAATTTAAAGTAGAAGTTATAATGAAAAGAGGTAGGGCTATTGAAATGGAAAACTAAATGACCTGATAGGAATAAGGATACTAGATAATAAGAGAACTAAATAATAAAAATAAGAGCTCAAACACATACAATATGAACCCCTTGTTTTCTTATTAACAGTGGCTGTGTATGTGTATATGTGCCTTTAGTACAGAAAATAAGAAAATGATTTTAATTAATCATCTTTGAAAACTGTCTTTCAATTTCCTTCAGGAGTAGCACTGAAATGGAAATATGACATGAAGGTAAAATAAAAATGGATATATGATTTAGAAATAAAGGATGAAATCATAAAAAATTAGAGCAGCCTAGTTCAGATCTAGCAGATATAAACTAGATAACTTTGAATACATCAGATTAAAAGATTTGCACAAACAAGACAAATGTAACCAAAATTAGAAGGGAAAAAACAGACTGGGAAAAACTTTTTTTTATAGTAAGTGTCTCTGAAAAAGGCCTCATTTCTCGAAAATATAGAGAAGAATACAAAGTATTTCCCAGTTGACTAGTCATCAAAAATATGAACAGGCAATTCTCATATGAAGAAATTAAAACTATCTTTAGTCACATGAAAAAATGCTCCAAATCACTATTAAAGAAATGTAAGTTCAAACATCTCTGAAGTATCACCTCACACCTATTAGACTGACTAATGATAAAAAAGCAAAATGATAAATGTTGGAGAGGATATGAAAAAATGAGGACACTAGTACACTGATTGTAGAGCTATGAACAGATGCAACCATTCTGGAGAGTATTTTAAAACCATGCCCCAAGGCCCATCAAACTGGAACCTTTGGCCCAGCAATAACCTATAGGTCCATATTCTAAAGAGATCAAAGATGGGGGAAAGGATCTACTTGTGCAAAAATATTTATAGAAGCTCTTTTTGTGGTGGCAAAAAAATGTAAACTGAAGGGATGTCCATCATTTAGGGAATGGCTGAACAAGTTTTGGTATGTGATTGCAATGGAATACTATCATGCCATAAGAAATGATGAACAAGATGATCACAAAAACACCTGGAAAGACTTATATGAAGTGATGCAAAGTGAAATGAACAGAACAAGGATGACATTGTACACAGAAACAACAATAAAGTACAATAATTAACTGTGAATGATTTAACTACTATCAGAAATGCAAGGATTCAGGAAAACTTCAAGGGACTCATGAGGAAACAGGCTATCCATCTCTATAGAAGGAACTGATGAAGTCTGAATGCTCTTTGAAGCATGTCATTCTTCACTTAATTTCCTCCATGAATTTTTCTTTAGTGTAAGCAATATGTTTCCTTTTTCACAATGTGATGAACAAGAAAATATGTATTGTATAATAACATATGTAAAACCTATATTACCTGCTCTCTTGTGGAAGGGGAAGGGGTGTGAAAGGTGGAAAGGGCATATATTGCAAAGAGTCAGAAAGTGATCATTAGCAATGTAACTGAGACAAAGGTCTGTGTAGCTACAGTTTTTATTTAATCAGAATACTTGAGTTGTGGTATGTTGTTGTTTAGTCGTACCTAACTATTCATGATCCCATTTGGGATTTTCTTAGAAAAGATACTTGGAGTGGTTTGCCTCTTCTTTCTCCAGCTCATTTTACAGATGAGAAGCTATACAAACAATGTTAAGTGACTTGCCCAGGGTCAAACAGTTAATAAGTGTCTGAAGCTGCATTTGAACTGAGGTAGATGACTGCAGGTCCAATGTTCTATCCACTATGTCACATGAGTTGTGGTATAGTATAGTGGCAAAGAACACTGAATTTCATCTCATAATTATCTAACTTCACAGCTTTGCTGTGACTCAGTTTTCTCAACTTTCCTAATTAAAGAAAGGATATAAACTGTTATCTCCATATGCATAGAGGGCATGGATACTAAATATATATATATATATATATGTGTGTGTGTGTGTGTGTGTGTGTATGTGTAAATATATATATATATATATATATAAAGAGTCCTTTAAAAACTTGATGTTCTATTCTGTAATGAAATATAGCATGAGAAACAAAGAAGTGTTACATTACAGAAAGTACTTTTGCTTTGTTTAAAACTGAATCCTTTCTATAAAGAAGGTTTCTAGTCTTTGGAAAGTAGACAGTTAATGGAGCAGCATGATTTATGTCATGCAAGGTAGTCTATTTTTTCCTCAAAATATACTTAATCCCAAAGACTTAGCTGACCTAGGGTAGGAGAGTGGGGTTGAGGAATCTAGGTTCAAACATTGGTAGCTTCCTGTTAGTTTATGTATAAAGTCATGTCATGAGGAATCAGGAGCTGTGGCTTTAGGCTCTTTATATGCTTTTGGACAATATCATACAGCCAAAAGAGTCAGGAAAGCGGTATACATCATGAGTCAATCCCATGTCCTTCCTATACTATGGCTAAGTAAATGTCTCTCTGCTAACTGTTAAGCAGTCTACTTTTACTTCTGGGGCAGCTAACATGGTGCAGTTGTTAAAGTGCCCAGCCTGAGATAAACAACAACAACAACAACAACAAAACCAACTAATTTTCTCTTACTAGCTGTGTGATCCTGGACAAGTCACTTTACATTGCTTCAGTTTCCTCACATATAAAATGAGCTAGAGAAAGAAATGACAAACCATTCTTGGATATCTGCCAAGAAAATCCCAAATGGGGTCATGAAGAGACAGATGCAACCAAACTACCATCACCACCACCACTACCACTACCACTACCACCATTATTACTACTGCTGCTGCTGTTACTTCTTATGCTTCATTTCATTCCAATCCCGAGTCTGAATCATCAGATTGGATGGAATTAGGTTGCTCACAACAGTGGTAGAAGACTTATTTCCTTAGCCAATGCCACCCTATGGCTGTAAATGTAGTAGACACTTAATAATTGCTTGTAAAATTAATATCTATCTTGAGAGAGTAGAGGCAAAATTCAAATGAGATAATATATATATATATATATTATTCTATGTTGCTGTGTTATTATCCTTTGGACCCTATAGTGTATAGAAGGCTTAGATTCACCTAGTAGAATCACCAGGAGAGTGAGAATTCTAAAATGGTAGCAAAATGTATTTTTATTAATGTCCTAAACTCTTGCTTTCTTCAGCTGGGGGAAGCCCTAATAAAGATTCTGCAAAAATTCTGCCTGTTGTGGAACATTCCAGTATCACTAGTTTGATTCGGATGGAAGCTTTTTAAAGTTTCTCTTTTTGCTCACATTGGTCTTCAGGGTGCTATTAAAATGCTATTGAAATTAAGGTGCTATTTTGGGCAGCTGGGTTGAAGCCCTAGTCACTATATGCCTAAGAAATTGTTGGTAGTTCTACTAGGGGAATTCAGACGTCAGTTAACACTACGGACAAAAATGAGTCTCTTTGTTCCTGTCTCCCTATGAAAAGTCTTCTGCAAATTCCTTGTCTCCTCAAACCACTTCTGATACCAGCATATAAAATTTTAGAGTTGAAAATGTTCTTAGAAGTTGAATCAAACTTTTCTCTTCAGACCCAAAGAGGGAAGAGATTCATCCATAGAAAGTAAATAGAAATGCTAGAACAAAACTCAAATTTAACTTCCAATCTATTTTTCTCTCCATTATATCACATTGCATTTTTTTTAATTTGGTGTGACTCTAAATAAAAATGACTTCTTCCTTTTCAACAAAGATTTCTGAGTCTTGTGAGCAACAATATGGCTGGCCAGACATTTTCTTTGATCCCCACAACCACTCAAACATCTCCAAAACAGAAATTATGCAGCAAAAATAAAGCAGTTTAGCAAATTTCCATTGTCTAGAACATCCAAAATTCAAAAGAAGTTAACCCTTCCCTTAGTCCAGGAAGTGATATTTACTGAAACTGATCCCACTCAGCATCATGTCTCCCTTCCTATGTTACTAGGCAGAAAGATTGCACAAGCCAACCCAATGACAATATGGGCTTGCATCAAAACCCACCCCTGTTCTCCATTATCCCTTCTCATTTTCTAGTGTGTAGAGAAGTTTCAGGCCACAGATATTTTATCAGACCTCTATAATGAGCTTGGTTACAGCCTTTTGGAAGCAAAAATCCCACCAGCATCTACAACTTGGAAGTACCAGAATTATAAAGTTCTGAAATGACAAGACGTATAGGTTCTAAATTACTGGTACCAGGTCAGAGAACTAGGGAACAGAAGAGTGAAATAGGTCTCCCAGATTAGATCCCTTGCATGTAGAGAGTTGTACAGTACTCCATCAAGTCTCAGTGAAGGAGTACAGAATTCAGCTGGGACAATTTTAGATTATCCATAAGAGTTGTGGTAGAGCTAGGATGGTGAATTTTAAATTGCCCAGTGTGAGAGGAGACTGATACATTTCTAATCAGAAGAGGAGTCAGGAAATTAATGATAAATAAAATAAAGGAGAAGAGAAGCAACAAACAAAAAATTAAAAGAAAACGTGAGCACTATGCAAGCAAAATGTTGATCTTGAAGACATGAATCATAGAGACAGTCTAAGGATCATAGATCTTCCAGAAGAACATGACAGAACAAAAAAACCCTAACCTTATAATGAAGGAAATATAGAAGAAATCTGTCCAAACTTCTGAACAAAGAAAATCAAATCTCAATGGAAAGAATAAATATATCCTAAGAGAAGCATTAATAAGTAAGCAAAAGATATAGATAGCAACACAATAGTGACAGATTTCAATATATCTATTGATTTTGGATAAATCTAACAAGAAGGGAAACAAGGAAAAATGAAGTGAACAAATTTCAGAAGTAACAAGAATGAAAAGATTGATGGCATCTTCCAATTGGGACAGTAAAATAATATACATATTTCTCTGCAGCACATGGAAATTTTACAAAAATTGATCATAAGCTAGGGCATAGATACTGAAAATAATGTAAAAAGGCAGAAATAATCAATACATCCTCAACAGACCATAATGCAATAAGAAATGAAAAGGGTTCAGGGACCAAAGGAAAGCTATAAACCCAAATGGAAATTTGACAATTAATTCTTAAATAACAATAGGATCATTAAACAAATCATAGAACCAATAAGTATAGAAAAGAAAATGATAATGATGAAACAAATTTACATTCCTGTGATTCAACTAAAGTGATCCTCAGGAAAATAATCATATTCTTATATTCAAACATTAACAAAATAAAAAAGAAAATTATTAATATGCATTTAAAACTAGAAAGTAAGTAAATGAGCTTAAAATTCACATTAAGATGGAGATATTAATGAATGCAGCCTTCTCAGATCACAAGGCAATAAAAATAATGATTAGTAATGGTACATGGAAAACCAAATCTAAAACCAATTGGAAATTAAACAATATGATACTCCAAAACCGTTTAGTTAAAGAAGAAATCATAGAAACAATTAATAATTTCATCGAGGAAAATGACAATGGCGAAACATCCTTTCAAACCTTTTGGGATGCAGCCAAAGCGGTAATCAGAGGTAAATTCATATCCCTGAATGCTTATATTAACAAACAAGGGAGAGCAGAGATCAATCAATTGGAAATGCAAATGAAAAAACTCGAAAGCGATCAAATTAAAAACCCCCAGCAGAAAACCAAATTAGAAATCCTAAAAATTAAGGGAGAAATTAATAAAATCGAAAGTGATAGAACTATTGATTTAATAAATAAGACAAGAAGCTGGTACTTTGAAAAAACAAACAAAATAGACAAAGTACTGGTCAATCTAATTAAAAAAAGGAAGGAAGAAAAGCAAATTCACAGCATTAAAGATGAAAAGGGGGACAGCACCTCCGATGAAGAGGAAATTAAGGCAATCATTAAAAATTACTTTGCCCAATTATATGGCAATAAATACACCAATTTAGGAGAAATGGATGAATATATACAAAAATACAAACTGCCTAGACTAACAAAAGAGGAAATAGAATTCCTAAATAATCCCATATCAGAAATTGAAATCCAACAAGCCATCAAAGAACTTCCTAAGAAAAAATCCCCAGGGCCTGATGGATTCACCTGTGAATTCTATCAAACATTCAGAGAACAGTTAATCCCAATACTATACAAACTATTTGACATAATAAGCAAAGAGGGAGTTCTACCAAACTCCTTTTACGACACAAATATGGTACTGATTCCAAAACCAGGCAGGTCAAAAACAGAGAAAGAAAACTATAGGCCAATCTCCCTAATGAATATAGATGCAAAAATCTTAAATAGGATACTAGCAAAAAGACTCCAGCAAGTGATCAGAAGGATCATTCACCATGATCAAGTAGGATTCATACCAGGGATGCAGGGCTGGTTCAACATTAGGAAAACCATCCACATAATTGACCACATCAACAAGCAAACTAGCAAGAACCACATGATTATCTCAATAGATGCAGAAAAAGCCTTTGATAAAATACAACACCCATTCCTATTAAAAACACTAGAAAGCATAGGAATAGAAGGGTCATTCCTAAAAATAATAAACAGTATATATCTAAAACCAACAGCTAATATCATCTGCAATGGGGATAAACTAGATGCATTCCCAATAAGATCAGGAGTGAAACAAGGATGCCCATTATCACCTCTACTATTTGACATTGTACTAGAAACACTAGCAGTAGCAATTAGAGAAGACAAAGGAATTGAAGGCATCAAAATAGGCAAGGAGGAGACCAAGTTATCACTCTTTGAGGATGACATGATGGTCTACTTAAAGAATCCTAGAGATTCAACCAAAAAGCTAATTGAAATAATCAACAACTTTAGCAAAGTTGCAGGATACAAAATAAACCCACATAAATCATCAGCTTTTCTATATATCTCCAACACAGCTCAGCAGCAAGAACTAGAAAGAGAAATCCCATTCAAAATCACCTTAGACAAAATAAAATACCTAGGAATCTACCTCCCAAGACAAACACAGGAACTATATGAACACAACTACAAAACACTCGCCACACAACTAAAACTAGACTTGAACAAATGGAAAAACATTAACTGCTCATGGATAGGACGAGCCAATATAATAAAAATGACCATCCTACCCAAACTTATTTATCTATTTAGTGCCATACCCATTGAACTACCAAAATACTTCTTCACTGATTTAGAAAAAAACATAACAAAGTCCATTTGGAAGCACAAAAGATCAAGGATATCCAGGGAAATAATGAAAAAAAACACATATGATGGGGGCCTTGCAGTCCCTGACCTTAAACTATATTACAAAGCAGCAGTCATCAAAACAATTTGGTACTGGCTAAGAAACAGAAAGGAAGATCAGTGGAATAGACTGGGGGAAAGCGACCTCAGCAAGACAGTATACGATAAACCCAAAGATCCCAGCTTTTGGGACAAAAATCCACTACTCGATAAAAACTGCTGGGAAAATTGGAAGACAGTGTGGGAGAGACTAGGAATAGATCAACACCTCACACCCTACACCAAGATAAATTCAAAATGGGTGAGTGACTTAAACATAAAGAAGGAAACCATAAGTAAATTGGGTAAACACAGAATAGTATACATGTCAGACCTTTGGGAGGGGAAAGGCTTTAAAACCAAGCAAGATATAGAAAGAATCACAAAATGTAAAATAAATAATTTTGACTACATCAAACTAAAAAGCTTTTGTACAAACAAAACCAATGTAACTAAAATCAGAAGGGAAACAACAAATTGGGAAAAAATCTTCATAGAAACCTCTGACAAAGGTTTAATTACTCATATTTATAATGAGCTAAATCAATTGTACAAAAAATCAAGCCATTCTCCAATTGATAAATGGGCAAGGGAAATGGATAGGCAGTTCTCAGATAAAGAAATCAAAACTATTAACAAGCACATGAAGAAGTGTTCTACATCTCTTATAATCAGAGAGATGCAAATAAAAACAACTCTGAGGTATCACCTCACACCTAGCAGATTGGCTAACATAACAGCAAAGGAAAGTAATGAATGCTGGAGGGGATGTGGCAAAGTAGGGACATTAATTCATTGCTGGTGGAGCTGTAAACTGATCCAACCATTCTGGAGGGCAATTTGGAACTATGCCCAAAGGGCAACTAAAGAATATCTACCCTTTGACCCAGCCATAGCACTGCTGGGTCTGTACCCCAAAGAGATAATGGACACAAAGACTTGTACAAAAATATTCATAGCTGCGCTCTTTGTGGTGGCCCAAAACTGGAAAACGAGGGGATGCCCATCAATTGGGGAATGGCTGAACAAACTGTGGTATATGTTGGTGATGGAATACTATTGTGCTAAAAGGAATAATAAAGTGGAGGAATTCCATGGAGACTGGAACAACCTCCAGGAAGTGATGCAGAGCGAGAGGAGCAGAACCAGGAGAACATTGTACACAGAGACTAATACACTGTGGTCTAATCGAACGTAATGGACTTCTCCATTAGTGGCGGTGTAATGTCCCTGAACAACTTGCAGGGACCCAGGGGAAAAAAAACACCATTCATAAGCAAAGGATAAACTATGGGAGTGGAAACACCGAGAAAAAGCAACTGCCTGAATACAGAGGTTGAGGGGACATGACAGAGGATAGACTCTAAATGAACACTCTAATGCAAATACTATCAACAAAGCAATGGGTTCAAATCAAGAAAACATCTAATGCCCAGTGGACTTATGCGTCGGCTATGGGGGGTGGGGGGGAGGAAAAGAAAATGATCTATGTCTTTAACGAATAATGCTTGGAAATGATCAAATAAAATATATTTTAAAAAAAAGATGGAGATATTAAAATTTAGCAAGGAAGTACATAATTTAAAATCTATATTTTATTTCCCCACAATTAAATGTAAAAGCAGTTTCAAACAGTTTTCAAAGAATTTTGAGTCTCAAATTCTCTCCCTCCTCCCCTCCCATTTCTACCACCAATCCCACACTCCCACTGAGATGGTAGGCAATCTCATACAAATTTTATAAGTGCAATCATGTAAAACATTTTCCCATATTAATTCTTTTATAGAAGGAAACTCAAATAAAAAATTATATAAGAAAGTGAAAAAAAAAGTTTGCTTTGGTCTAGATTCAGAGTCCATCAGTTCTTTCTGTGGAAGCAGATGGCATTTTTTATTATGAATCCTTGGGGATTGTTTTGGACCATTGTATTGCTGAGAATAGCCAAATTATTCACAGTTGTTAATTGTACAATATTCCTGTCACAGTGTATAATGTTCTTCTGGTTCTGCTTATTTTGTTCTGTAAGTGCATTTCTAGTAAGTGCAGGTCTTTTCTGAGCTCCTCCACCTTCTCATTTCTAATAGCACAATAGCATTCAATTGCAAGCATATACTATAACTTACTTAGCCATTCTCAGATTGATGGTTATTTCCTCACTTTGCAATTCTTTGCCCCCAGAAAAAGAAATGTTTTAAATATTTTTTCTACATATAGGTTTCCCCATCCCTTTTTATCTCTTTGGGATATAAACATAGAAATGGCATTGCTGGATCAAAGGGCATGTACTGTTTTATAGCTCTTTGGGTATAGGTTCAAATTGGTCTCTAGAAAGATTAAATCAGTTCACAACTGATTTAATAGCCCATTCATGTCTCAGTTTTCCCACATCCCATCTGTTTTGTCATTTTCCTTTTCTGTCATAATAGCCAATATAATAGATTTAGGTGGTACCTCAAAAACTGTTTTAACTTGCATTTATCCAATTAATAGTAATTTAGAGCATTTTTTGCATTTTCTTTGGCCATTTATCAATTGGAGCATGACTTGTATTCTTATATGTTTGACTCATTTTTCTATCTGTTTGAGAAATGAGGTCTTTATTAGAGAGATTTGTTATGAAATGTTTATACCATTATGATTACTTTCCATCCTATTTCCCTGTCTTTATATTCTGACCTCACCTCCTCCAATTTTCCCTCTTTCCTATCAGCCTCACCCTGATTCTTTTATCCCCTTCCCCTTCTACTTTTCTGTAGGGTAAGATAGATTTCCATACCCACATGATTCTGAAGGGAGTAAGGTTCACAGGTTCGTCTCCTCCAATCTAAATAGTTAGAGGGATAGTCAGTGTTCATTTGACTTAGTAGTCATGCAAATGAATTAAGAATGAACAAAATTAATTTTTAATGGCATAAAAATCAAGTTGCCAATGCCATATTTTTCAAAGCTTGATAAAATAATACCAAATCAGTATATATAAAAAAGAAATATCAAGAGAAATAATGAAAAGAAGTAAGGAAAAAGGAAGAATAGCACTTCCTTTCCCCAAATGGTATTATAAAGCCACAGTCATCAAAATATTTTGGTATACAGTAAAGAAGAGAGGTAGATCAATGGAACAAATTAGAGAAAGGAGTTTCAGAAACAATAGAACCCAATAATGCAATATCTGATAAAGTAGAAAACATGTTACCTAGGGGAAACCTTCAAATTTGATAAAAACTGAAAAGTAACTTGACAGAAATTAGGCTTAGACCAACACTTTAACCCTGATATTACACTACATTTTTAACATTTTCTTTATTTTATTTTAATAACAAACACACATTTTAAGGGGTTTTTTTTTGCATTACTTTCATTTATTTTCCCCATTTTTCTTCTCATTTTTCTTCAACTGTCTTATTTGATTTTTTAATTCCTGTTGGAGTTTTTTAAGACCTTGTGGTTAATCGCCCCTCCCCCCCTTTTTGTGAAGTTTTGCATATGGTTGATTGCATCTCATCATCTCCTGTTGGCTCTGTTCTTTGCTCTTTCTTCCCCATAGAAATTTTTGAGAGTCAGATGTTTCTTCTGCTATTTGCTTATCTTCTCACCCTCCCCCACACAGGCTTTATTTTGCTTGTGGACTGGGAACTCTGAAAGTACTTGTAGATTCTTTCCCCTCTGCTGCCTTTAACCCTGGGGCTAAGTAGTCAATGCAACTGGCTAAGGAGGATTGAAAAGACCTAGCCAGACATAACTCTGAACCTCACTGTGAACTGGGGCCAGGGCCTGGGACATTCACAGTTGGGTTCAAGGTGCTCCCTTGCTGGTAAAGTCCATGTCCCAGGTTTGAAGTCTGCCTACACCCAGGTTCTGAATATGGTGGGAGGAGTGGTCAGCCAGCACTCCTCTTTTTGTCCTTTTGCTTCTGGTTTCCATTATCCTGTGAAAATCAACTCTCTCTCTCTCTGCCCACCTTTCAAATTGTGTTCAGTGGGAGAGTTCCCTCACTTGTCCTGCTTTGACTCCTGTCATTTTAAGGCACCTTCTAAAGATTGGTTTGGAAGGATAGATCAGTTTCAGCTTCTGCTGCTACTAAGCCATCATCTTCGATCTGCTCCCCACAATGAATTCTAAATGAATATGTGTAATATTAGGGATAATATTAAAATATTAGAAGAGAAATGGGTGATGTAGCTCTCACAACTATGAATAAAAGATATATTCTTAACCAAATAAAATATAGGCAATTACAAAAAATAAAATCAATAACTTTAATTACTTGAAACTAAAAAGATTCTACACAGACATTAATGCATTTTGAAAAATAGGGTAAGTAGTAAAATTGGAAAAAATCTTTGCATCACATTTCACCGATAAGGGTTTGATATACAATTTATAACTATCTATGTACATCTTTCTACAACTTGTCTATCTGTCTTTCAAACTTATAACCATTCCCCAATTGATAAATGGTCAAACTATATGAATATTTAGTTCTCAATAAAACTTCAAAGTATTTACAACCATACAAAAAAATCCTCCAAATCACTATTAATAAGAGAAATTGAAATTAAAACAACTCTGAGGTTTAACCTTGCCTTCTGTAAATTCACCAAAAATGGCAATAATCAGAGTTTGTTGGAATATTAGAAAACTGATACATTGTAGTTTGAGTTGTGAATTGGTAAAACCACTTTAGAAAATAATTTGGATTATCAAATAAAATTACAAAAATGTCTACATTTTTGCATGAGACCCTATTATTGGGCTTATACCATAAGAATGCCATTGGTATAAAAATATCCCTATATACTCTAAAATTAGAGTAAATAAAAATAAAATGGGAACACTTTTTGTGATAGCTAAGTTTTAGAAACAAAGTAGATGATCATCAATTAAAGAATGGCTCAACAAATTGAGGTAAAAATGTAATGAAATACTAATGTGCTTTAAGACATGATATGTATGATGGATATAGCACAACTTTGAAAGTTCTATAAGAAGCAAGCAAAGTAAGCAGTCAAGGAAATAATATACGTAGTAATGACAACAATGTAAAGTCAAAGAAGTATAACATACCAAAAAATCAAAAGTAAATGCAACAAAATTATGAAGGTCAACTAGGAATCAAATAAAGAGATGCTAGATTTACAGATGCTACACAGTGCATATGTTTTGTTATTTTTATATTTTTAGCATCTCAACATGCCAACCAGTTGCACTGAGATTTTTTTCCTCTCTAAAATAATTTGTTTTGTCATAAGGGGTGGTTCCCTGGGAAAGAAAGAGGGAAAGATACGTAGCATACTATAGTGATATAAGAAGCAGAAAATATCAATAGAAACTAACAGAAAATAAAATTCCCTGTTGAGTAGATCTTTACTCAAAAGATCATCAGGAAAAGGCTGAGCATTAACTGATACACCTGGGGGTTGCCAGTAACTCATTAAACTATCTACTAATGCATCTAGAGAGCTTATGTTCTATACCAGTGGGGAAATCATAGATCCTTGAAGTGTAGAAACATGTGGCCCAGCACACATATCCAATTTAGTTTAGACCCACTACAGTAATGAAAACTACAATGCAGTTTGGCATTTTTGCTACAGTGTATTCTGAGATGACATCTCCTAACAATATTACTACCTGAGGTTTTAGATTATCAACTTCTGAGACTTTACACTGACTTTAATGGTCTTTTCAAAATTAACATTATGGAACAAAAAGAATATATTACTGCATAGTTGTGAATATAGGAGGACAATCGTAATTTTTAAATTCATAAGAACTTGACTTACCGTACTTAGTCTTAGAAAAACTATAAAATTCCTTTAATTCACTGTCCAAACACAAGATAAAGAGTATATTTATCTGGCAAATAAAACATTGATAATTCTTATCTTGTCTTAGCATAACACATATGAATGTATTTATTTTGCATTGACTGAAAGTTTATTTCTCAACCTTAGGGTGATTACTTGAAGATTTGACAAATAATAACAAGGAAGAGAAGATCACTTATAGGGGTCTTTATTGTTGCAATTTAAAAAGATATCCAGGTAATTTCCTTTTCCTTAATGCCTATACAACTCTAAACACTAACATTGAGAGAAACCAGTTAGTAAAATATATATATATATATATATATATATATATATATATATATATATATATATATATAATCCATTCAGCATTAAATAGGTTACTATGTGAAAGTGATGTGACCAAAGGAATATTCAGAGTAAGTCATGATGCTAGTTAAAAAAAATTGATACATGGTTTTCTTTCACATTTTGAGCAATCTGACTTCCACCTAAAACAATTCAATAATTACTACAAAATTGAATTAAATAAATGTAGGAAGAGTTATGGGGTAAAATAACAGCTAGGTTGTACAGAGCACTAATTGTGCAATCATGAGTAAGTTGTTCAATTTCCTTCTTCCTCAGTTTTCTTATCTGTAAAATGGAGATAATAGCAACTCCTTCAAATGGCTGCCTTGATGCTCAAATAAGATAATTGTAAAGTACATGGCAAACCTTAAAGAACTATGCAAATGCTTGCTATTTTTATAATATAGAGACAAGAGGCATTTGATCTTAAGATCTTTTTCTTTTTAAAATTAATTTACATTCTGTAGTTTGGATTTTTTTACTATGTATGAGGTAGGGGGTGGGATCAGAACATGCAAATATGAAATTTTTCCCTGTGATCTCTCCCTAGAGTTTCTCATACTCTATTTTCTTTGATGTCCAGAATAATTCCTTTTTGATCTCTTTGTCTCATTTTTAAGTTGGGAAACAAATCAGTTACTCTTTTGTATATAGGGAATTGGAAGAACCATACCCATGTGCTTTTCCTTTCCAAACAATCCTTGACTCCCAAGTTCTCTCTGCAATGTTGTAGATTACTAGAATACCCCCTGAGTTCTTCCTTTTACCACCTCCGCCAATGCCTTCTCAGCAAAGGAAGAAAGTAATTTAGAGTGCTGGAATTGGAGTCATAAAATACTCAGTCAAATACTACCTCCTAAATCTCATATATAGTTGTGTAACCCTGAGTAAGTTACTCAACCTTTTCCAACCTCAGTTTTCCTATCTATAAAAGGAATAATAGTAGCAGCTACTTCACAGAATTAAATTATCAAGAAATATTTAATATATGTATATGTGTAAAGCACTTTGCAAACAGGAAACCACTATATAATTTAAGTAATAATACTGATAATAATGATAGCTAATGGGACTTCCGGTTAAGATGGCGGCTTAGAGAAAGCTAAAGCTCAGATCTCCGGAAAACCCTTCCCGACCAATCTCAAACGATAAGCTCCTAAGGCGCCGAAATTCAAAACGATCAACAGCACAGACCCTGGGAACCCTCCTCCTGGACCTGGACCCGGTTCAAAAGGTACGGCTCCCCTTAAAAGCCAGAACCCGAGATCACTCGGACCTCAGGGGTAGGAGCGCAGAGTCCAAGGCTCCCGGAAGCCGCAGCCCGGCCGGCTCAGAGAGCAGGGTCCTCGGAAACAACAACCCTCAGTGCCTTCTACAGTCCCGGTGAAAGTTACTGCCTGGGGCTTCCGCTGCAGAGAGCTGGTCAAAACAACAGCAACCCTCAGGGCGGGCAAGACAGCCTCACGGGCTGGATCCTGCTATCCAAGTCTCAGTGAAAGTCTGTGCTCTCGGAGCTTGGGGAAGCGGCAGCCCATCCCCCCCGCAGGCCGACGAAACAGCCTCAGGCCAGCGATTCTGAAGGCAACTTCCGGAAAGCGAGCCGGGGGGAGAGTGTGGCCGCGTGGTCCGACCCTTCCATTCCAGTTCCAGTGAGGCATATTCAGTTTAACCCAGGGAAAGCCCATAGAACTATCTGCCCAGGACTGCCCCCGAACACCAGAAAGAGACAAGAAAAACTAATCCTCCACATTCAGAGATGACAAACTCCACAGAACCACAGAAGCCCCAAAATACCAAGAAAAATAAGAAGAAAGGGGCGACTTTGGACACATTCTATGGAGCCAAAATACAAAATACAGAGCAGACAGAAGATAATATAAAAGAAAATGCTCCAAAACCTTCCAAAGGAAATGGAAACTCTCCACAAACCTATGAAGAATTTGAATCAGAAATGACCAAAAAGATGGAAGCCTTCTGGGAGGAAAAGTTGGAAATAATGCAAAAGAAATTCACGCATCTACAAAACCAGTTTGACCAAACTGTAAAAGAAAACCAGGCTTTAAAGGCCAGAATCAGGCAGCTGGAAGACAACGATCGTGTAAAAGAGCAAGAATCAATAAAGCAAAGCCAAAATACCAAGAAATTAGAAGAGAACATAAAATATCTCACCGACAAGGTGATAGATCTGGAAAATAGGGGGAGAAGGGATAATTTAAGAATAATTGGACTCCCAGATAAGCCAGAAATAAACACCAAACTGGACATGGTGATACAAGATATAATCAAAGAAAATTGCCCAGAGATTCTAGAACAAGGGGGCAATACAGCCACTGACAGAGCTCACAGAACACCTTCTACACTAAACCCCCAAAAGACAACTCCCAGGAATGTAATTGCCAAATTCCAAAGCTATCAAACAAAAGAAAAAATCCTACAGGAAGCCAGAAAAAGACAATTTAGATATAAAGGAATGCCAATCAGGGTCACACAAGACCTTGCAAGTTCTACTCTGAATGATCGTAAGGCATGGAACATGATCTTCAGAAAGGCAAGAGAGCTGGGTCTCCAACCAAGAATCAGCTACCCAGCAAAACTGACTATATACTTCCAAGGGAAAGTATGGGCATTCAACAAAATAGAAGACTTCCAACTTTTTGCAAAGAAAAGACCAGAGCTCTGTGGAAAGTTTGATACCGAAAATCAAAGAGCAAGGAATACCTGAAAAGGTAAATATTAAGGAAAGGGGAAAATGTTATCTTCTTCTTTTACTCAAACTCTCTTCTATAAGGACTACATTTATATCAACCTATGTATACTAACATGTGGGGAAAATGTAATGTATAAATAGGGGGTAAAGAAAGACCAAATAGAATAATCATTCTCACACAAAGATTCACATGGGAAGGGGAGGGGAAGAAAACTCCTATAAGAAGGAGAGGAAGAGAGGGGGGGGGGTTACTTAAACCTCAATCTCAGGGAAATCAGCTCTGAGAGGGAAAAACCTCCAGATCCATTGGGATCTTGAATTCTATCTTACCCAACAAGGGTAAGGAGAAGGGAAAACCAAGGGGGGGAGGGGGAGAGGGAGAACAAAAAGGGAGGGTAAGAGAGGGGGGAGGGGGAGGGAACAAAAAGGGAGGGACTAAAAAGGGAAACATCAAGGGAGGGGACAAGGGGGACTGTTTCAAAGTAAATCACTGGACTAAAAGGTAGAGCCGAAGAAGAAAAGGTTAGAATTAGGGAAGGCAATCAAAATGCCAGGGAGTCCACAAATGACAATCATAACTTTGAACGTGAATGGGATGAACTCACCCATAAAACGTAGACGAATAGCAGAATGGATTAGAATCCAAAACCCTACCATATGTTGTCTTCAAGAAACACACATGAGGCGGGTTGACACCCACAAGGTCAGAATTAAAGGATGGAGTAAGACCTTCTGGGCTTCAACTGATAGAAAGAAGGCAGGAGTGGTAATCATGATATCTGATAAAGCCAATGCAAAAATAGACCTGATCAAAAGGGATAGGGAAGGTAATTATATTTTGTTAAAAGGGACTATAGACAATGAGGAAATATCATTAATCAATATGTATGCACCAAATAATATAGCACCCAAATTTCTAATGGAGAAACTAGGAGAATTGAAGGAAGAAATAGACAATAAAACCATACTAGTGGGAGACTTAAACCAACCATTATCAAATTTAGATAAATCAAATCAAAAAATAAATAAGAAAGAGGTAAAAGAAGTGAATGAAATCTTAGAAAAATTAGAATTAATAGACATATGGAGAAAAATAAATAGGGATAAAAAGGAATACACCTTCTTCTCAGCACCACATGGCACATTCACAAAAATTGACCATACATTAGGTCACAGAAACATAGCACACAAATGCAGAAAAGCAGAAATAATGAATGCAGCCTTCTCAGATCACAAGGCAATAAAAATAATGATTAGTAATGGTACATGGAAAACCAAATCTAAAACCAATTGGAAATTAAACAATATGATACTCCAAAACCGTTTAGTTAAAGAAGAAATCATAGAAACAATTAATAATTTCATCGAGGAAAATGACAATGGCGAAACATCCTTCCAACCCTTTTGGGATGCAGCCAAAGCGGTAATCAGAGGTAAATTCATATCCCTGAATGCTTATATTAACAAACAAGGGAGAGCAGAGATCAATCAATTGGAAATGCAAATGAAAAAACTGGAAAGCGATCAAATTAAAAACCCCCAGCAGAAAACCAAATTAGAAATCCTAAAAATTAAGGGAGAAATTAATAAAATCGAAAGTGATAGAACTATTGATTTAATAAATGAGACAAGAAGCTGGTACTTTGAAAAAACAAACAAAATAGACAAGGTACTGGTCAATCTAGTTAAAAAAAGGAAGGAAGAAAAGCAAATTCACAGCATTAAAGATGAAAAGGGGGACAGCACCTCCAATGAGGAGGAAATTAAGGCAATCATTAGAAATTACTTTGCCCAATTATATGGCAATAAATACACCAATTTAGGAGAAATGGATGAATATATACAAAAATACAAACTGCATAGACTAACAGAAGAGGAAATAGAATTCCTAAATAATCCCATATCAGAAATTGAAATCCAACAAGCCATCAAAGAACTTCCTAAGAAAAAGTCCCCAGGGCCTGATGGATTCACCTGTGAATTCTATCAAACATTCAGAGAACAGTTAATCCCAATACTATACAAACTATTTGACATAATAAGCAAAGAGGGAGTTCTACCAAACTCCTTTTACGACACAAACATGGTACTGATTCCAAAACCAGGCAGGTCAAAAACAGAGAAAGAAAACTATAGGCCAATCTCCCTAATGAATATAGATGCAAAAATCTTAAATAGGATACTAGCAAAAAGACTCCAGCAAGTGATCAGAAGGATCATTCACCATGATCAAGTAGGATTCATACCAGGGATGCAGGGCTGGTTCAACATTAGGAAAACCATCCACATAATTGACCACATCAACAAGCAAACTAGCAAGAATCACATGATTATTTCAATAGATGCAGAAAAAGCCTTTGATAAAATACAACACCCATTCCTATTAAAAACACTAGAAAGCATAGGAATAGAAGGGTCATTCCTAAAAATAATAAACAGTATATATCTAAAACCAACAGCTAATATCATCTGCAATGGGGATAAACTAGATGCATTCCCAATAAGATCAGGAGTGAAACAAGGATGCCCATTATCACCTCTACTATTTGACATTGTACTAGAAACACTAGCAGTAGCAATTAGAGAAGATAAAGGAATTGAAGGCATCAAAATAGGCAAGGAGGAGACCAAGTTATCACTCTTTGCAGATGACATGATGGTCTACTTAAAGAACCCTAGAGATTCAACCAAAAAGCTAATTGAAATAATCAACAACTTTAGCAAAGTTGCAGGATACAAAATTAACCCACATAAATCATCAGCTTTTCTATATATCTCCAACACAGCTCAGCAGCAAGAACTAGAAAGAGAAATCCCATTCAAAATCACCTTAGACAAAATAAAATACCTAGGAATCTACCTCCCAAGACAAACACAGGAACTATATGAACACAACTACAAAACACTCGCCACACAACTAAAACTAGACTTGAACAAATGGAAAAACATTAACTGCTCATGGATAGGACGAGCCAACATAATAAAAATGACCATCCTACCCAAACTTATTTATCTATTTAGTGCCATACCCATTGAACCACCAAAATACTTCTTCACTGATTTAGAAAAAACCATAACAAAGTTCATTTGGAAGAACAAAAGATCAAGGATATCCAGGGAAATAATGAAAAAAAACACATATGATGGGGGCCTTGCAGTCCCTGACCTAAAACTATATTACAAAGCAGCAGTCATCAAAACAATTTGGTACTGGCTAAGAAATAGAAAGGAAGATCAGTGGAATAGACTGGGGGAAAGCGACCTCAGCAAGACAGTATACGATAAACCCAAAGATCCCAGCTTTTGGGACAAAAATCCACTATTTCATAAAAACTGCTGGGAAAATTGGAAGACAGTGTGGGAGAGACTAGGAATAGATCAACACCTCACACCCTACACCAAGATAAATTCAAAATGGGTGAGTGACTTAAACATAAAGAAGGAAACCATAAGTAAATTGGGTAAACACAGAATAGTATACATGTCAGACCTTTGGGAGGGGAAAGGCTTTAAAACCAAGCAAGATATAGAAAGAATCACAAAATGTAAAATAAATAATTTTGACTACATCAAACTAAAAAGCTTTTGTACAAACAAAACCAATATAACTAAAATCAGAAGGGAAACAACAAATTGGGAAAAAATCTTCATAGAAACCTCTGACAAAGGTTTAATTACTCATATTTATAAAGAGCTAAATCAATTGTACACAAAATCAAGCCATTCTCCAATTGATAAATGGGCAAGGGAAATGGATAGGCAGTTCTCAGATAAAGAAATCAAAACTATTAACAAGCACATGAAGAAGTGTTCTACATCTCTTATAATCAGAGAGATGCAAATCAAAACAACTCTGAGGTATCACCTCACACCTAGCAGATTGGCTAACATAACAGCAAAGGAAAGTAATGAATGCTGGAGGGGATGTGGCAAAGTAGGGACATTAATTCATTGCTGGTGGAGCTGTGAACTGATCCAACCATTCTGGAGGGCAATTTGGAACTATGCCCAAAGGGCGACAAAAGAATATCTACCCTTTGACCCAGCCATAGCACTGCTGGGTCTGTACCCCAAAGAGATAATGGACACAAAGACTTGTACAAAAATATTCATAGCTGCGCTCTTTGTGGTGGCCCAAAACTGGAAAATGAGGGGATGCCCATCAATTGGGGAATGGCTGAACAAACTGTGGTATATGTTGGTGATGGAGTACTATTGCGCTAAAAGGAATAATAAAGTGGAGAAGTTCCATGGAGACTGGAACAACCTCCAGGAAGTGATGCAGAGCGAGAGGAGCAGAACCAGGAGAACATTGTACACAGAGACAAACACACTGTGGTATCATCGAACGTAATGGACTTCTCCATTAGTGGTGGTGTAATGTCCCTGAACAACTTGCAGGGACCCAGGAGAAAAAAACACCATTCATAAGCAAAGGATAAACTATGGGAGTGGAAACACCGAGAAAAAGCAACTGCCTGAATACAAAGATTGAGGGGACATGACAGAGGATAGACTCTAAATGAACACTCTAATGCAAATACTATCAACAAAGCAATGGGTTCAAATCAAGAAAACATCTAATGCCCAGTGGACTTATGCGTCGGCTATGGGTGGTTGGGGGGGGGGGAGGAAAAGAAAATGATCTATGTCTTTAACGAATAATGCTTGGAAATGACCAAATAAAATATATTAAAAAAAAAAAAAAGAGAAAAAAAAATAATGATAGCTAATATTTATATTGTATCATGTTTCTGTACTCAGCTGTCATCTTATTAAAAATTATGAGAAAAACAAAAATTCAGAAATCTGTTGGTGAATTCTTCCAAGTAAGCTCATTCCACTTTTGAATAGTTCTAATTGTTAGGAAGATTTTAATAACATTATGTTCAGCTCTGCTGAATGCTGCCTCAATGACCATTTTCTCCTACTAAACTTCTGTCTGGTAGGATTTAAAAATGTTTCCTTGTATAAGAATCTAATACTGATTCTTCAGGGACTCTATTTGGTGTCAGGAATGGCAGAATTTATCTGGGGTAGGTCTTTGAGTGGAGGTCAGAGATACAGTGGACAAAATTCTTGTCAGCACTAGACTAGACTAATCTCTAAGGGCTTTTTAAAATTTTTATTTCCTTTCGCTTAATAAGAAATGAGGTGGATGCAAAGAAGGAACTTAGCAGAAAGACTTCTAGTTACCTGGCTTTAAAAGTATTGGGGAAGTACTAGAATTAGGACCCATTCTCATCTCTATGCAGACTATTTTCAGAACTAACTCCTCCTTTATTCCCTGAACTCCAGCACCACATCCTCAGCTAGCTATTAGATTTTTCAAACTAAATAAACCACAGGCATCTCGATCTCAGACATACAAAACAGAAATCATTATCTTTACTTCCAAACTGCCTCCTTTCCTTTATTTCTCATTTTCTGATAGGAAGCGACTATCCTTCTAATCATCAAATTAACAAATTTAGATTCATCCTTGAATCTTTTCTTTTCCTTATCCAACACATCCATTGAATAGTCATATCTTATCAATTCTAATTCTACAGTATATCTCTTTTCTTTAATTTTTCTCCACTCACAAAACTACTACCCTGATTCAGGTCCCTATTACCTCTTACCTAATTACTGAAATAATTTCTGAATTAAGTTCCCTATTCTAATTCTCTCTCTTTTCCAATGCATCCTCTATACTGATGCCATTCCCTAAATATATAATTCTCTGCTCTGTAATCTCCAGTGGTTGCTCCTTGCTTTATGATCAAAACAAACTCCACTATTTCTCTTCTAATGCTCTTCACACTGAGCTTATTGAGAGGGCTTTTGGCTTCAGCCTTTAAAGGTTTTTTGTTTGTTTGTTTGTTTGTTTTTTGCCATTGGGATCACTAGAGAGCAGGAGGTCTATCTCATAGGAAAAGGATCTGTTATTAGTTGGCTACTGACAATTTGGGCTGCTTTAGAAAACTGATTGAAGGAGTGAGTGAGTGATGACTATCCATTATTTTAGGGAGTTAGTGAATCATTTATAGATAGAGTAGATTATATTAGACCTGGGTTGTGCCAGGCAGAAGACACTATCCTCAGTAGACAGTTACAGATAGTATTAGGAATTTTAGATAGTATTAGGAATGTTAGGTATATTTATAGGGTATAAGATTGGTAGTCTCTCCTCTTTTCTAATCTTTTCCTCCTTTACTATATTCTTTTACTATCTCTATTTTAATTAAATTAAATTGTTAATTGTTAAAAGCTGCTGGAAATTTTCTTTTCTCTGACTTGAAGTGATAATATTAATTTACAACTCTACTATATTCCCATTAAAAGTTAAATTATTAAGCATTGCTCTCTTATTTTGTTAAAACCCCTATTTTAACCCTTACACATATTACCTTTATAAATTTATAATATATGCTTATTTTTCATGTACTCTATGGTTCAATCAATCTAAACTTTTTGTTTTCCTTACATACAACTATCTCCTATCATATTCTAAATATTTTCTCTCCATGAATTTGCAAAAGATATATTCTCCATGCTTTTTTCCATTTTCTCCATTTCTGCTTTTTTCAAAATCCAACTTATGGATTTCTTTCTTTATGAAGGTTTTTTTTCAAATTCTCCAACCTGGTAGTGCCTTCTTTCTAAAAAAAAATATCTTATATATATATATATATATTTTATATGCTCTATATACACTTAGATAGTATTATCTCCTCTAGAAGGACATAAACTGCTTAAAGTTAAGGACTTTTATTTTTGTTTTTGTATTCCAATGGATAGCATAATGTAGATGCTTAGTAAATCTTTTTGGTTGATCATCTGATTGATTACTATATTTTAACCAAGAAGAAAAGAAAACAGAAGAAGCACCTCAGTGCTTAGTCAATCCTGAAACCCAACACTGTCTCCCTTCAAAGAGAAGGAAGTCAACTTTGTCTAAAACTTTCTTTCATTCCTCTTTCCTAATTTTTACTTTTGTTGTGGGTAGCATCCTCCATCACATTAAATGATCCCTGGGGAAGGAGTGTTTGGAATGACAGTAAGCTTCCACAGTTATTAGTCATGAAAATCCAAATCCAAATTTCTGCTTTGATGCATACTTTCAAAATAGTACACTTCCCTTGACAAGAATTCCAAAGGAAGACCTTTAACTTTTCAGAAGTGCCTGGCAATCAGCAGATAATGCAGTGGCATTAGAACCAGTGGGATACCATCTTTTTCCAAATTGCTTCCAGTTCCAGAACACATGCAGTCCACATACTTTGGAATCAGTCATCTGGAATATTTGCCCTCCTTAGCTTTTAGCCTGATGTGGCACAGCCTGTGGGTGGTGGCCACACAACAGGCAGCTCAGTACTGCCATCTGGAAGAACCAAGATATTCCAACAGAGCTAAAAATCTCAGGAGAAAAGATTTCCTGAGGTAACTTGTTTTCTTGTGGCTGATAATTTACTGAGACTCTACAATGTGCTATGAATCTGAGGAAAACAGCAAATTTGCCTCCCCAATGTAGTGTTCATTTTCAAAGTTTTAACTTCTCACTTTTTAAAATGTTCATAGAATCTTTTAAAGAAAAATTCATTGTCTCTGTTTCTTCTCTATTGTGGAAAAGATTAGCCCTATCAAACTTTGAATCATAAAGTATATTTCTATTACTGTCTTCTGAATGACACAAGGCCAGAGATATGAATTTTTAAAAAGTTGAACTTTTGTGCCACTGCTTAATTCTCTGGGACATCCAGGAATTCTTTATTGGCTTGAAAGTGAGAGTTTAAAAAGATAATCATTGGACCAAACTTTTACTACAAAACTCAAATTGAAGATTCTTTCTAATTTAAAAATGAAAGTGAGCCTAGAAAATGAACATCTATAGGTACTTTGAGCTTCTATCCAATTATGATAAGGTGTTCTGTGTTTTATATTGGCAAACTGCAGAGTAACAATTTCTTTCAGTCTAATATTGAGAAACCAATTTATAATTGTGACTCATGTCACCATGTCATTAAATTATCTTACTTCAGCATTATAGTTAGTTGAACACCTTGTCAAGAACAATTGCTACTTGAAAAATGTCATCTAAAATTAATACAGTTAAAAGCAAAAACAAAATTTCAGAGTAAATAGTCAAAATATTTGGTTATGATCTTCAACAAATTGTGAAAATAATTTTATTTTATTGATTATTTTTACAACATGAAGGTTATTTAGAGTTGCAATGATGAGTTATTTTTTAATTAAAAAAGAATAAGCCATGGTTCATATTTTTTGTGATTTTTTTCCAGGAAAAATATTTTAACATATATCCAGAGGAATTGGTATAACCTCAGTTGTATCCTTTTGTAGTCTTCTAATTGTCATTTGTCTTTTGATTCAGTCTTCCTTTTTTATCTCATTCAGTCCTTATAAATTATTAGGTCCATCTTGCATCTTGTATGTTTTGTTCTCTGCTCCATATATCTTTTGTTCTTATATTTTATTATATGTGTTCAAATCTACATGGCTGACATTACAGTTTGATCTTAAATTTCTTATTAAAATAAAGAATTTGTAGACCAGGGGTAAATGACTTCGGCAAGATACTGTTCAATAAACCCCCAAATTCCAGCTTTTGGTATAAAAACTCAGTATTTGACAAAAACTGATGGGAAAATTGGAACAACATATGGGAAAAATCAGGTCTAGAAAAACATCTCACTCCATAATATACCAAGATAAATTCAAAATGAGTAAATAACAAATAAAAAGAGGGAAATAATAAATTAATTAGGTGAACATAGAATAACATGCCTGCCTCATCTGTGGGAAAGAAAGGAATTTAAGACCAAGTAAGAGATAAGGAACATTAAAAAATGTAAAGTGAATGATTTTGATTACATAAAATTAAAAAGGTTTTGTACAAACAAAAACAATGCAACTAAAATTAGAAGGAAAGCAACAGACTGGGAGAACATTTTTATAATAAAACTCTCTGACGAAGCCTTATTTCCCCAAATATATAAGGAACTAAATCAAATTTACAAGAATTCAAGCCATTCCCCAATTGATAAATTGGCAAAGGACATGAATAGGCAGTTTTCAGATAAAGAAATCAAAACTATCAATAAGCACATGAAAAAGTGTTATAAATCCCTCATAATTAGAGAAATGCAAATCAAAATAACTCTTAGGTACCACCTTACACCAAACAGCCTGGCAATATGGCAGCAAAGGAAAGTCATAAATGTTGGAAGGGATGTGACAAAATTGGGAAACGAATACATTGCTGGTGGAGGTGTCCACCAATTCTGGAGGGCAATTGGAATTTTGCATAAAGGGCTTTAAAAGAATGCCTGCCCTTTGATCCAGTCCTACCACTGCTCAGTTTCTACCCCAAAGAGATAATAAGAGAAAATACTTGTACAAAACCATTTATTGCTGCACTCTTTGTGCTGGCAAAAAAGTTGGAAAATGAGGGGATGCCCTCCAATTGGGAAATGGCTGAACAAATTGTGGTATATGTTGGTGATGGAATACTATTGTGCTGAAAGGAATGATGAACTGGAGGATTTCTATGTAAAGTGGAAAGTCTTCCAGGAATTGATGCAGAGCAAAAGGAACAGAACCAGGAGAACAATATGCACAGAGACTGATACACTGTGGCACAATCAAATGAAATGGCCTTTTCTACTGGTAGCAACACAATGATTCAGGACAATCCAGAGAAACTCATGAGAAAGAACACTATCCTCATCCAGAGAAAGAACTGTGGTAACCAAAATGCAGAAGAAAAACATATGACCAATCATGTGGTTTGATGCGGATATGATTGGGGTTTTGGTGTTAAAAGATCTCTCTATTACAAATATAAATAATATAGAAATAGGTTTTTGAACAATAATAAATGTATAACCCAGTGGAATTGCTTGTCAGCTCCAGGAGTCGTGTGGGAGGGAAAGGACATGAATCATGTAACCATGGAAAAATTTAATTAACTTATTTATTCATTCATTCATTCATTCATTTATTTAATTTGATAGAAAAAATAGAATTTATTTTAATCTTATATGAGAAAAAGTTGGGGACAACTGGTAAAGTCAAACAGAAGACATCTAGATGATTTAAAAACTCATCATCTTACATTAATATAATGTTCAACATACTTAATTCAATAATTCAATATCATAAAATAAAGCACATATTTTGTGATACTTATGTTCTGGACAACAGATTAGCTGCTATCCCTGGAGATTCTCAAAAACTTAAGGATATAGAAGGTGAAGGAATTTCAAGAAATTGACCCAAAAATATAGCTATGGGATTTCAGGGGAAGAAGGCTGAGATTTGGAACCACAAGATATGGAATAACATTCTTTCTTTGTCAGTTACTATTTGCATGCCCTTGGATTATTACATTTATTTTTTGACCCCATCTATTAATATAAAAAAGAAAACACAAAGAACACTTGCCTTATAAGTTTGTTTTGAGAATCACAGACTATAATATATAGAAAACCCTCATTAAAACATCCAGGATTATTAGTTATTCTTGTTCTCAATGTTATTATACTTATTACCTTATTGATTATTCATTAAAACTATTGTTAAAGGTCCTGAGTCACCCAAATACTATACTAATATGTATCTGTTTCATTACTAAAACTTCTTTTCATAGATGACACATTTCCAAAGATTAATTGCTCTGCTTTGGAATACTAGGCAGTAGTAGGGAGTGTTGCACCTGAGCAAGTTTCCAAAAACATGCAGATCACATGAAATATGTTCTCAATATGCCCTGTTTTTTAAATGAAAAATTCATTTGAAGGAGACAAAAACTTCATGGGGAGATACTCTGGGATATCATGAGGTCATTATTGGGAGAAATTGCCTGGGATGAGGGGAAATGAGGCAGGTCCAGGTTGTGGAAGAGTTCAGCTGATATGTGGCAGCACAGTGTGTTGGTGGGATTATAGGAAAATCCATCATCAAACACTCTGCTCTTATAATTAGTTATTCTTCCTAATGAGATGCTAAGCTCAATCATTTCCATTCCATCAAAGAGTAGAAGTGCTCTCAGCACCCTATAAATTATGGTGCTTTAGAGCAGAACTCTATTCTCCCTTCTTCGTTATTGGTCTGACAGCGAGAAAACCAAGAACAATTAAGCCAATTATTTTCAATGCTACCTCCTTATTCTCCCCTATGAATGTAGTTGAAAGTAGTATAGATCCTGCTCTGGTACACTCTGTATTATTTTATTTCATAATTAACAAAAAGTGAAGGCACATTATATTAAAGTTCATATTTCTATCCATGGCTCTGTTTAAATCTTCTGTTTTCAAGGTGAAACGAATAAGGCTTAAATTTGACCTTAGAAACACAACACATCATTAATTGAAAGAACAAAACCAGAATGGTAAAAGTTGTAGTTGTCAGAAAAGGAAGGGTTGTATGGAGTCAGAATTAGTAAAATTTGAGCACTAATTGGGTGTGAGGAGAGAGGGAAGGGACACAGTTAAATATGACTCTATCAGCAGAAGTAGAAATATTAGGAAAAGAAAAGGGTTTGGAGGGGAAGATGGGTTCTATTTTAGATGCATTGAACCAGTTTCTATTGGGAAATCCAGTTGAAGACATGCAATAGGCACTTGGTGATATAGGATTGAAGTTCAAGAGATTTGGGGACTGGATATGTAAATAATGATAGTTATAGCAATCATTCAAATTGAGCATTTTAAAGTTTAGCAAGGGATTTCCACACATTATTTTATTTTGTCTTTATAACAACTTTGGTAGTTGGTGCTATCATTTCCATTTTACAGATGAGGAAGATTAGATGTAGGTATATGGTTAAAGGTATAAGATTAAGTGATAGTACACAAAGGTGAAATGATTGGCCAGAGTCATTCAATTAGTTAGTATTTGAGGCAGAATGTGCTCATCCTGACATCAATTTCACTATTTACAATATGCAAGGTTTTTTACTGGAGCCAGCTTGAATTGGCTCTTGAGAATCAACTGTAAAATTTTAGCATGAAAATTTACACTTAAGAAGTTGGCAAAGATTAGAAACAAGGGTTTAATTTATAGTTTTGATGATTGTTTAGACTTAAGAAAGTAGTGTAGAAAATGTGAATAATGAAGATTAAGCTTAAAATAGTGTCATGGAAATGATTTCCATTTTCCCAGATAACTGCTTGTTAAATATTTACCAGGATACCACTACCACTACACTATACACACCACTGTAGATGGTGGAGGTGGAGGTAATAATGAAGCATCATGAAAATGAAGTGTGTCTAATGTTTATAGATGTGTCTAATATTTTTACATGGATAGATGGAGAAAGAGGTTCTACAATGTAGATGAGCACTAGAAGCTGGGGACAAGGGAGGAAATAATAAAAGAATAAAGAATAAATAAATAAATAAATAATAAAAAGAGATATAGAGAAAGAAAAGAGGGACAAAGACAAAATTTCGGGTAGTAATAGCAGCACCCTCAGATATGAAAACCATTAAAAGGTTCATTTCCCTTTTCTTGTAGATGAGGGGATAGAACAAGGGTTATTGGGATTGGAACTCACCAAAGAAGTCCAGATAATCTTTAGGGAAAAAAAATAGCCGAGGCATAGAGTTCTAGCATTATAGTATTGTCTCACCTTTGGTCTCACTTTTGCATAATGGTTCATTGTAGCTTCCAATATGTTCCTGATTACTCTCAGTCCCACAAGACTACCATTGCTTTCCTACATGTATTCTAGTACTTCTTCTATTCTGTTAAGCTGCTCTAGCTTCTGGCTACTTGGATATATAGATAAGTATATCTAGTCATTGTATTTTAGCCACATGAAAGGAATGACATGAAAAATATCTCTAAGGAATAAAATTCCTGAAAACCATCAAGGGAACAAGGCTAGAAACTCATAATTATTAGCATCATTACATTCAATATTATCAATGTTCTCATTATCATCTTCAGTGGAAACAAAAAGTTTGCATATAACACTTTATACATATTCCAATTGAGAGTACAGATCTGAATAAAGAATATCGCTTCACTATCAATTTTCATGTGACCTCCTCTTAGCTTTGAACAAATGCATCTTGGAGGGAAGTACATGTATGTGTGATGGTTATTTAATATGCAGTAGTTAAAGAGCCAATGGATAAGGAGAGAATGAAAATCAGGAAGAGGGAAGGATGACTGAAGGAATAATCTGGAGGAAAAAGGCTTAAAGTTACGAGGAGAAAGATTGGTGTCAGTAAGAAGAAAAATGATCTCTTCTGAGAAAGACTCAGAGGTGATGATTTTGAGATGATTTGGAATATGAGATTGATAAGAAGATATGACATCATAAAGGGTCTGATTTTTTGTTTTGTTTTGTTTATAGTAATATTTTGGTGATATTTGTTGCTGGAAAAAGGGTTAGGGGTCATAGTTTAGGTGGGCTGAGGAGAGATAAGAAAGTTTGAAATAGATACTGGAAAGATGAAAACTAATACTCAATAACTATTATATTTTAAAAGTTTTATTAATAATAACTAAAGTAAAAACACTACCTAAACCTAGCTTGGTCATGAGAAAAGAGAGGGAAAAAAAGAGACAGAGTGAAGTGGAGCCTCAGAACTTATAAGCAATAGGTGAAGATGCAATTGTGCACAAAGGGAAAATCATTCTGGATAATACAAAAAGGAATTTTGGTTAATGTAGTTTTAGGGGTTCAAGAATTTCTAACTATACAATACTAAGAAAAGTGATAGAGGGAAGCAATTAAGAAAAAAATAAAATGATTGGTATACAACATTGGCCTCACAGATGAGAAGACACAGTGTGAATTTATAATGGGCCAAATCATTTTCACTTTCTTATGCCCAGTAAATAAAAAGAAAACAATAAATCAAGCTCTAATTTGTAATGTTAAATGATTTTTAAAATCTTAATTGCTCACAGTATAGCAACCAGCTTACTTTTCTTGCTTCTGTCTTCTGTGTATTTCTTTATTTAAATCCAAGTTTGGTATCATTCCCTGGGCATTCACATTAGTTAATGTTCTTTAGACAAATGAAATTTTTTTCTTCACAGGAATTTTTTCTCCTTATTATGGGAAAATTCCTTTAAGAATTTTAAGCTCAAACATTTCTTATTCCTTCTATGTTATCTTCCCAGGAATTATTTTCTTCTTTTGTGTTCATCGAACTATTTGGAATTTTCATTTCCCAAAGTCTAGGGTGTATTTAAAACTAGCCTAGATTTTCTCTTTTTCTGTTTCAAACTTTAGGATGGAGCAACCACTCTGCTTTCATATTTCTATCATTTCCTACCCACCAACCAGTTCCATTAATGAGAATTAGGCCTAGAGTGAGATTCCATTTTCTTCATTCCTCTAGCTATTAATAGATGGATTTATTGCCAAGGTATGTCAAGAGGTTATTAGCTGCTTTTCTTTTGGGGAGAGATAGGAGGAAGGAGGGGGAGTGAGTGAGATACAACATAATTGAAATTCTTTATCAGAATTATATCATACCTTTGTGACAAATATTAGGTTATGAAGGATAAAATTACAGAGGAATAAAAGGATAAAGACATGTTTATTTCTCCACATGGATCCCATCCTCAGATAAAGGGAATTTCAGAGTTATACTGAAGGTTCAGAAATCATGATTAGCACCATGAATTAACACTATTGGAGTTAAAGAAGTAGATTAACAGGAAATTTAGAGTATTTTGTAGGACTATAATATGCATATTGAAGTTTTCAATTAAAAGTGGTTTGGAGAGGGGAAGAAAACTTTGAATTAGGGACTGAATTTATATGGAAAGAAGTCTAAATTTCCCTATTTGCAAAATAAGGCAATTTCACGATATTAAATAATTATAGTTAGAAGTGGAAAGGACCTTTGATATCATCTAGTCCAGGGGTTCTTAAACTGCTTTTTGTCTTTGACTCTTTTGGCAGTCTGATGAAGTCTATAGATCCCCTTTCAGAATAATAGTTTAAATGCATAAAATATATTAATTTAAAAGGGAAACCAATTACGCTAAAAGCCTAAAAGTCAATTATCAAAATATTTTTGAAAGAAGTTCATAGAACCAAGGTTTAAAATCTTTGTTCTATTCTAGCTTCATAATTTTGCAGATGATAAAACTGAGTCAGGAAAAGATTTGGGGAATTTCAAATGCAGGACTCTTCTCATTGCTCCATAAGATATTTTGAAGGTCTTTATAATAGCAAGATGCCACAGAAAATGAGCTTTGTGTTCATCTTTTTATCTATTTTATCTTTCTTCTATTTTTCCACCCTTTTCCCATCAGTAGACATTGCAAAATTATGGATATGAATGAATGCATGGTTCTAAGAAGCATGTCATATTTGATTCACTGTAGGAATGCATACTATTGGAAAATAGAATATATTTGTGAATGCTTTGATCTTTCTTATTCCATCCAGATGATGAAACTCATTTTCCAACATAGGCCTATTATTTTACTGTGACTGATTTTGGAGGGGAAAACCTTTGCCTGATCAAATGTTTTTTTACCACCTTTTTGAGTTCCTTTGTGTTTTACTACAGTCAAAAGGGTATAGAGTTTCATTTGGTCTGGTGGTTCTTTTTCATTTAGAACAGAGAGCCAGAGAAATTAACCCCCTTCACCTCTGCCCTTTTTTCATTTTCTTTACTTTTCTTGCCCTAAGGTACATGATGATTTATTTCAGTTCTCTTCCAGGGATGTGATTTAAAGATTCAACAGATAATACGCACTTCAGTGTAATTTTTATTGTTTCATGACTGGTTACACCAGCACCTTTGTTCTGTCCCTAATTCCTTCTAATCCATTTCTTGTTTCCCACTTGACAAATGCTGTCTAATCATTCTTTTCAGCTGTCTTTCTTGGGTGAAGAAATTTGAATTAAAATATTTAATAGGAGATTTCATTTGTGCGCTGCTGTGTAGAATTATATTTTCTCTATAAAGAATGAGAAAATATCTTAGCTTTTCAACAATGTTTTTTGAAAGGTAAAGGGGAATGATGCTCAGGTTCTTCACTTTCAGTTCTACTAATGTGTGGCAAAGAAATCAAATGAATTCTAAATAATAATTTAAAATAAGATATAAACAGTCTTGGTATAATTTAAAGAGCTCCCTCTCTATAGTCAGAAGCCCTGAATTCAAGTATTCTCTCTGATACTACCAATGTGAAGTCACTTTTACTTCCTTAAACCTCAGTTTCCTCCCTGGAAAATGGGAGTGGGGATAGACTAGTTGGTCTCTGATATTCTTTCAGATTATAGAGATATTATCTTATGATCAGATACAACCATCCATATCAACTTTTAAGACAGTATCTCTTCATCTTCCTTTGATATTTAACAGCAACATATTTTGAACTATATTTCTCTTTAATCATAAATTTGAATGGATTTCCAGAGTTTCTAATGCTCAGTTCTAAGGTAAGAAAGGGACATCAAGGGCCACCTAGTCAATTAGACCAAGAATCCCCTCAGCAACCTACCTGACTATTGGCCATTCAGCATCTGCTTCAAGACCTCTAGTGAGAGGGATTCCAATACTTCTGATGGAAGACTGCTCCATTTTTGGACCACTAAAAGGGTTAGGAAGAATCCTATAAATGAATACTCTAACTTCCTTTCTATACTCTAAATTCTGTTGTCTGGGTCAAAGCAGAGAAAACATAATCCCACTTCCCCATGACATTTCTCCTTGAAGAAAGCTCTCATTCTCCACTAAAGTCTTATTTAGAATATTCATAAGGGAATATGAACTATCTGAACCCAGATTTAAGAAGGAGTAGTCACTCTGCTCTAAGGTTTCTATC
The DNA here is from genome assembly GCF_027887165.1 of Monodelphis domestica. Classification (NCBI taxonomy): domain Eukaryota; kingdom Metazoa; phylum Chordata; class Mammalia; order Didelphimorphia; family Didelphidae; genus Monodelphis; species Monodelphis domestica. The sequence goes on from NC_077227.1 coordinate 272,274,453, forward strand.
ATTTCCTCTCCATCAACCAGTCCTGTTAATGAAAATCAGACTCAGTAGAATTTTGCCATCTTCATTCATTGAGATATGGATAGATGAACTCATTGCTAAAGTAAATAAAAAGGCTATGGGGATATATGAGGACATCCTGCATCCTGCCTTTTCTTACTGCCATGGTTGGCAGTGTAGCCACCTTGGATTAGTTGGGTAGTCATAGCAGTCTATGTTTTTAAAACTGGTTAGATGGAGATATTATATTTTTCCCTTTGGTCCTTTTCCAGCTATTTTCAGAATGTAAAGATCATGGTTCTCCCACAATGTGGGCATCATGAATTGAATTGAGAGGAAGGATCCTTCCTCTCCTTTCTTTTACTCATCCAAGGAGTTTGTGATATATAGAATGTGACATAATGGTATGTGATATATAGGAAATGAGCTAATTTATGACCCTAATCTCTTCCTCAGAGACTGAGACAGTATAATACAAGGAGGGGAAGATTTGTCCTCACATATTGGGGAACAAGTCTGAATATTTGTGTTTATGTCTTTGAGTTTCACATTTCTTTGTAAAAGTCAATAAAATATTAGTGGTTAAATGAAGCTAGGAGTACAGGATATTGTCCTGAACACTTGAAGGAATACAATAAGTGGGGGCTGGAATCAGTGGCAGAGATCCTAGACTTCCCTCTCCAAATCCTTTTTAAGGATATTAGAGATCTCTGGTATAGAGGTGTAAGGTACTATGTGCAGATAGTGGGGGTGGGGGGCAAGATAGCAAGTGTTATATAAACATCTGCGGGTTCCTCAAACAATATTCAGTCACTGTGGTTTCTAGTTCTATTTTTTAGATTTCCAAAACCAAGTTACTTTCCTCTGGATTTATCCATCATGCCCCCAAAATATCACTTCAGCCCCGGAACACATGCCTCATCAAGACCTGTGGGAACAGCATAAGAAGATCAGGGGCTCTCAGGCCCAATGCACCCCAGGACATAAGACTTCTGGGTAGTTAGGAAGTCAGGGGCTTTTCATTCAGCAAGACTATGGAAATAAGCCCAGTGTACCCCAGATAACAAGGCCTCTGGATAGCCATTAACTTAGAAGCAGTAAGACATGTAGTCTCCCTGCTTTGCTTGAACCCAGTCCATTCTCCTCTCCAAGTTACTAGATGTCCAGCCAAGAAAATCATAATACAGAAGTTCTATGTAAAAAAACATATAGTATTCCATACAGAACTGGGTCATACATTGATATGTAAGCTGTAATTTATTATCCTATAGGAAAAAAAACTGCTTATAGTCACTAAGGAAATCTACATCCATCATTTTCATCTTGTAAATTATTGACAATCATTGCTGTCCTTATTTTCTATTCTATTACTCTCAAATTAGATGACTTTCTAGAGTCATATTTCAATTGTGAGTCCAATCCCACCAAGTCTCAGTGATATCTTTGGGGTCTAACTTGCTTTCTTGCTATATTCAATTTATATGTTTATATATAGGAACTGAGGTTCATGAGTTTAATGCTGATCTTATTCTTGGACTTTTTGGTTCATAAAGGCAAATAGATTATTTGTAATAGAAACTTGGATATCATCTAGTTCAACAGTTTTATTTTATAGAGGAGAAAACTGAGACCCAGAAAAGCAAAGTGATTTGCCCAAGGTGACACATTAGGGCCAAACCTGGCACCAAATCTCTTTGCTAGCAAATTTAGAAGTGGAAAAGACTTTAGAGTTCATTTAGATAAAGATCTTCATTTTACTTGTGAGTAAATTGAAAACCAGAGAAATTAATTAACTTGCCCAAGGTCACACAAGTAGTAAGAAGCATAACCAGCAGTTGAATCTAGGTTTTCTCACTGCAAATCAGCACACTTTCCGCTACATTACACTGCTCCAAGCTGAAAACTTTCTCACTTTTCATTTCTAAATGGAGGAAAAAGAGATTTCTATTAGAAGAAATAATAAAAAAATCAGGAATGAGCAAATATTTTTCCATAATAAACCAGAAGTTTCACTATAGGTTTTTGAAGATTCTTAAGATTCTTAATCAGATTATTTTAGTCTTCATGTACATCCCTCTGTTTTATACTGATTTTCTTTTTCTTTGTGTTCAAAGGAAACCAAGCCTTTAAGCATTTCCCCAAAGCATTCTTTGACCCTATTTTTACAATGTGAGACTAAATTAAACCCTGTTTGGCTCTGGGTTATCTTCACTTGTGGAAGAAATAGCATCATAAATCAAAAACAGTAATGACTCGTGTATGGCCATTGCTCTTCCATGGAACAGAGCATGACTCATCTGGCTTCAGTCTTTGCCAACTTAAAATAATTTAACTCTCATATTAACTATCTTTGATGGTTTACGATCAATGTAATGTTACTAGAAAAGTGATAACAGAAAAATGCATCCAGAGATGGTTCCAAATCAGGTGGGCACACAAAGGGTAGGTGGTACTTCTGCTCTTGTTTTCATCAGTTAAATGAAAATATTTTTGTTACCCACACCTAATCTCATTAACCTTCACCAATTTGGTTTGTTTTTTATTATAGTTCTTTTCATAATATTTGTACCAAGAAATCTTTTTTACATTAAAAAGGTACACTTTATATTTCCATTATAATGAGCTATGGGAGCAGAAGAACTAAAATGAAGCCAAATATACTGTTTATTATTTTTAGGAAAGGCCCTTCTATTCCTATACTTTCTAGTGTTTTCAATAGGAATGGGTGTTGTATTTTATCAAAGGCTTTTTCTGCATCTATTGAGATAATCATGTGATTTTTGTCAGTTTGCTTGTTAATATGGTCAATTATGTGGATGGTTTTCCTAATATTGAACCATCCTTGCATTCCTGGTATGAATCCTGCCTGGTCATAGTGGATGACCCTTGTGATGACTTGCTGGAGTCTTTTTGCTAGTATCCTATTTAAGATTTTTGCGTCTATATTCATTAGGGAGATTGGTTTATAGTTTTCTTTTTCTTTTTCAATGTTCTCCTGGTTCTTCTCCTCTCACTCTGCATCACTTCTGGGAGGTTTTTCCAGTCCCCATGGAATTCCTCCACTTTATTATTCCTTTGAGCACAATAGTATTCCATCACCAACATATACCACAATTTGTTCAGCCATTCCCCAATTGATGGGCATCCCCTTGTTTTCCAATTTTTGACCACCACAAAGAGTGCAGCTATGAATATTCTTGTACAAGTCTTTTTGCTTATTATCTCTTTGGGGTACAAACCCAGCAGTGCTATGGCTGGATCAAAGGGCAGACAGTCTTTTATCACCCTTTGGACATAGTTCCAATTTGCCCTCCAGAATGGTTGGATAAATTCACAACTTCATCAGCAATGAACTAATGTCCCGACTGCCACATCCCCTAAAGCATTCATTATTTTCTTTTGCTGTCATGTTAGCTAATCTGCTAGGTGTGAGGTGATACCTCAGAGTTGTTTTGATTTGCATCTCTGATGATCAGAGATTTAAAACACTTTTTCATGTGCTTATTAATAGCTTTGATTTCTTTGGCTGAGTACTGCCTATTCATGTCCCTTGCCCATTTATCAATTGGAGAATGGCTTGATTTTTTGTACAGTTGATTCAGCTCTTTGTAAATTTGAGTAATTAAGCCTTTGTCAGAGGTTTTTATGAAGATAGTTTCTCAATTCGTTGCTTCCCTTCTGATTTCAGTTACATTGGTTTTGTTTGTACAAAAACTTTATCATTTGATGTAGTCAAAATTATTTATTTTACATTTTGTGACTCTTTCTATGTCTTTCTTGGTTTTAAAATCTTTCCCTTCCCAAAGGTCTGAAATGTATATTATTCTGTGTTCACCTAATTTACTTATAGTTTCCTGATTTATGTTCAAGTCATTCACCCATCCTGAATTTATCTTCATGTAGGGTGTGAGGTGTTGATCCAAACCTAATATCTCCCACACTGTCTTCCAATTTCCCTAGCAGTTTTTATCAAATAGTGGATTTTTGTCCCCAAAGCTGGGGTCTTTGGGTTTGTCATACACTGTCTTGCTGAGGTCATTTATGCCAAATCTATTCCACTGATCCTCCTTTCTGTCTCTTAGCCAGTACCAAATTGTTTTGATGACCATTGCTTTATAGTATAGTTCGAGATCTGAGACTTCAAGTCCTCCTTCCTTTGCATTTTTTTCATGATTTCACTGGATATCCTTGATCTTTTGTTCTTCCAAATGAACTTAGTTATGATTTTTTCTAATTCAGTAAAGAACTTTTTTGATAGTTCAATGGGTATGGCACTAAATAAGAAAATTAATTTGGGTAGGATTGGCATTTTTATTATGTTAGCTCATCCCACCCATGAGAAATCAATGTTTTTTTCAATTGCTCAGGTCTAGTTTTAGTTGTGTGGAGAGTGTTTTGTAGTTGTGTTCATATAGTTTCTATGTTTGTTTTGGCAGATATATTCCTAAGTATTTTATATTGTCTAGGGTGATTTTAAATGGTATTTCTCTTTCTAATTCTTCCTGCTGAAATGGGTTAGAGATATTTAGAAATGCTGATGACTTATGCTGATTTATTTTGTATCCTGCAACTTTGCTAAATTTGTTCATTATTTAGAGTAACTTTTTGGTTGATTCTCTAGGATTCCTTAAGTAGACCATTATATCATCTGCAAAAAGTGATAACTTGGTCTCCTCATTGCCAATTTTAATACCTTCAATTTCTTTTTCTTCTCTAATGGCTACTGCTAGTGTTTCTAGTGCAATGTTAAATAATAGAGGTGATAATGGGCTTCCTTGTTTCACTCCTGATCTTATTGGGAAGGCTTGTAGATTAGCCCCATTGCAGATGATGTTTGCTGATGGTTTTAAATATATACTGTTTATTATTTTTAGGAAAGGCCCTTCTATTCCTATACTTTCTAGTGTTTTCAATAGGAATGGGTGTTATATTTTATCAAAGGCTGTTTCTGTATCTATTGCAATAATCATGTGATTTTTGTCAGTTTGCTTGTTACTATGGGAAATTATGAGGATAGTTTTCCTAATATTGAACCATCCTTGCATTCCTGCTATGAATCCTGCCTGGTCATAGTGGATGACCCTTGTGATGACTTGCTGGAGTCTTCTTGCTAGTATCTTATTTAAGATTTTTGCATCTATATTCATTAGGGCGATTGGTCTATAGTTTTCTTTCTCTGTTTTTGACTTGCCTGGCTTTGGGATTAGTACCATGTTTGTGATGTAAAATGAATTTGGTAGAACTCCTTCTTGGCTTATTCTGTCAAATAGTTTGTTTAATATTGGGATTAGTTGTTCTTTGAATGTTTGATAGAATTCATTTGTGAATCCATCTGGACCTGGGGATTTTTTCTTAGGGAGTTTGTTAATGGCTTATTCAATTTATTTTTCTCATATGGGACTGTTTAGATAATTTATTTCTTCCTCTTTTAGTTTAGGCAATTTTTATTTTTGTAAGTATTCATCCATATCACCTAGATTGCCATATTTGTTGCCATATAGTTGGGCATAGTATTTTTAATGATTGCCTTAATTTCCTCTTCATTAGAGGTTAGGTCTCCTTTTTCATCTTGGATATTGTCAATTTGGGTTGTTTCTTTCCTGTTTTTAAGTAGACTGACTAGTACTTTGTCTATTTTATTTGTTTTTTTTTTCAAAGTACCAGCTTCTAGTCTTATTTATTAAATCAATAGTTTGTTGACTTACAATTTTATTAATTTTTCCTTTGAGTTTTAGGATCTCTAATTTAGTCTTCATTTGAGGATTTTTAATTTGTTCTTTTTCTAATTTTTTAATTTGCATGTCCAATTCATTGATCTCTGCCCTTCTTAATTTGTTAATATATGAACTCAAGGATATAAATTTCCCCCTGAGCATTGCTTTGCTGCATCCCATAGGTTTTGAAAGGATGTCTCATCATTGTTATTTTCTTCAATGAAGTTATTATATGTTTCTATGATTTTTTCTTTAACTAACTGGTTTTGGGGAATCATATTGTTTAGTTTCCAATTAATTTTTGATTTACCTCTCCATATTCCCTTAATAATTATTATTTTCATTGCATTGTGATCTGTGAAAGTTGCATTTATTATTTCTCTTCTTTTGCACTTGTTTGCAATGTTTTTATGCCCTAATACATGGTTAATTTTTGTGAATGTACCATGTACTACTGAAAAGAAGATGTATTCCTTTTTGTCCCTATTTATTTTTCTCCACATGCCTACTAACTCTAATTTTTCTCAGATTTCATTCACTTCTCTTACCTCTTTCTAATTTATTTTTTGGTTTGATTTATTTAGTTCTGATAGAGGAAGGGTCAGGTCTCCCACTAGTATAGTTTTTCTATCTGTTTTGTCCTTATGCTCCTCTAGTATCTCCTTTAGAAATTTGGATGCTATGCCATTTGGTGCATACATGTTGAGTACAGACATTTCCTCATTGTTTATACTGCCTTTTATCAGGATGTAATTAACTTCCCTATTTCTTTTAAAGAGATTTATTTTTACTTTGTCTCTGTTGGATAGCATGATTGAGACTCCTGCCTTCTTTTTATCAGTTAATGCCCATTAGATTTAGCTCCACCCTCTTACTTTCATCCTATGCTTATCTACCTTCCTCATGTGTGTTTCTTGTAGACAGCATATGGTAGGGTTTTAGATTCCAATTCACTCTGCTATTCACTTGCATTTTATGGGTGAGTTCATTCCATTCACATTCAGAGTTATGATTACTAGCTGTGTATTACCCAGCATTTTGAATTCTACTCCTGTTCTTACCTTTTCTTCTTTCACTATTTCCTTCTATACAAATGTTTGTTTTTAATCAGTCCCTCTAGATCCCACCCTTATTTTACTTCCCTTTCTACACCCTCCTTTCTTATTACCCCCCCCCCTTATTTTCCCTGTAGTCTTTATAAAAATAACCCCCACCCCATCCCTCCCTTGTACTGCTTCCCTCCCCGCCAGTCCGTTTGTTACCCTTCTACTCCCCTATAGGGCGCAAATCTATTCTCTGCCCCCAATGGACTGGATTATTTTTCCCTCTTTGAGTCAATTTCAAAGAACGTAAAAGTTGAGTATTTCCTTTCTCCAACCTCTTTACCCTTCCAGTGTATTGATGTTCTCCCCCCTCCCACCACAAGATTCTTTGTGACATATAAATTTACCCCCATTTGTTTCTTTTCCGATTTCTTTTAATATTAACCTACTTTTAAGCTCTAGTTCTATACATATATGTATATATATGCATACACATGTGTATGTATTATTGCATGCTTATATCTATATAACTATTTATGTCTTGTCCTTTCATCCTATACAGTTTGTCATTGTTCCTTCTAAATGTACTTCATTTTGCTGCCCAGGTAATAACAATTTTTAAGAGTTACCAATGACCTCTTTTCTTATAGGGATACAAAACATTTTAACTTATTTAGTCTCTTAAAAAAAGTTTCTTTTTTGGTTTGTTTTGTTTTTCTTTTTTCCCTCTTTTTAAATTACCTTTTGATGATTCTCTTGAGTTCTGTGCTTGGATATCAAATGTTCTGTTCAGGTCTGGTCTTTTCTTTATGAATTCTTGAAATTCTTGTATTTTTTTAAACGACCATACTTTCCCCTGTAAGGATATAGTCAGTTTTTCTGGGTAGTTGATTCTTAGTTGTAGACCTAGTTCCCTTGCATTCCGGAATATCATAGTCCATGCCTTTCGGTTTTTCAGTGTGGATGCAGCTAGATCCTGTGTTATCCTCACAGTTGTTCAATGGTATCTGAATGACTTCCTCTTGGCAGCTTGTAATATCTTTTCTTTGGTCTGATAGTTCTTGAATTTCGCTATAACATTTCTGGGTGTTGTCAGTTGGGGACTAAGTACAGGAGGTGATCTAGGTGATCTGTGCATCCTTTCAATCTCCACTTTTCCCTCTTGTTCTAGGATAGCGGGGCAGTTTACTTTAATAATTTCCTGTAGTAGAGACTGATACACTGTGGTACAATTGAACATAATGGACTTCTCCATTAGTGTCAATGCAATGCCCTGAACAATCTGCAGGGATCTAGGTGAAAAAACAATATCCACAAGCAGAGGACAAACTGTGGGAGTATAAACACCGAGGAAGAGCAACTGCTTGACTACCGGGGTTCAAGGGATGTGACTGAGGAGAGACTCTAAATGAACACTCTAATGCAAATACCAACAACATGGAAATGAGTTCGAATCAAGGACACATGTAATACCCAGTGGAATCGTGCATCGGCTATGGGAGAGGTGGGGAGGGGGGGAGGAAAAGAAAATAATCTCTGTTTCCAATGAATAATGTTTGGAAATGAACAAATAAAATAATGTTTAAAAAATCATAATTTGCTTTAGTATGCTGTCCAGGCATTTTCTTTTGTCATGGTTTTCTGATAGACCAATGATTCTTAAATTGTCTCTCCTTGAATGATTTTCTAAATCCTCTGTTTTGTGAATGAGATGCTTCATATTTTCCTCAATTTTTTCATTCTTTTGGTTTTGTTTTATAGTGTCCTGCTACCTTGTGAGGTCACTTAATTCTAGTTGTTGTATTCTGCTTCTTAAAGACTGGATTTCATCCTTGGCTTTTTGGTCATCCTTTTCAGTTTGGTCTGATTTTCTTTAGAGGTCATCTTTCATCCTCTTTTCCTCATCTTTCATCTCCTTTTTCTCATCTTTCATCTTCTTCACTTCATCTTTCATCTCCTTTGCCTCATTTTTCAGCTGGTTGATTTTTGCTTTCAAGAATCTATTTTCTGTTTCCAGATGACATAACTTAGTTTTTAAGTTCTTTTCCCAATTGTCGTCAGCCTCTCTTAATTGTGTTTTGAATTGCATTTTGAGTTCTTCCAAAGCCTGAATCCAATTCGCTGGGATTTCTGATTTTTCCTTTGCTGATCCCTCCCCCTCTGTTTTGTTTGCTCTTTGCTCGTTACCTGTACAGAAGCTGTCTATTGTAATTTCTTTCTTCTTTTTTCCATTGTTTGCTCAAGTTTATCCCTTCTTTGCTCCATGTATTTGTCTGTGCTCTTTCTCCTGTCATTTTTTTTTTTTTGGTTTTTGGGCTGTCAGTCTCCCTTTTTGGAGCTTTGTCAGATCTCTTGGTATAGTCTCTAGTGGAGGAATTTTAGCTTCCCTGTCCTCTGGAGGCTTTTGATCAGATTACGTTCAACTGGGTTGGGCTGTATGTGCTCTGAGGCCAAAGATTCCTGGAAGGTTGGAGCCTCCCAGGATCGCTCCAGTTCGCTCCAGCTGCTTCTCAGCTATCTGCAAGGTACCACACTGCCTTTGCCTGCCCCAAGGGTCCTCTCCTTGCAGGAGGCTCTGCACTCTATGGGGGGAGGGGTCCTGGCTTCCCTGAGCTCTGAGGAGTCTTGATGGGATTAGGTTCAACTGGGTTTGTATGGATCTTCCCTGAGGCAAAAACCTCCAGTGAGACTGGATCCAGATGGAATGACCCAACCATGGGGCTGCAGGCTCCCCAGTCTCTCCCTGGTTGCCTCCCCACCGCCAATCCAAGCCCGGTGCCCCGCTACTCACAAGGTAGACCCTCCAAACCAGCACCTTTGCCAGCTCCGAGGTTCCTGCTGCCACTGAGGGCTCAGCACTCTGGGTTGGGGAGGAAGGGTCATGGGACGTTCCTTCTGCCTTCCCTTTGGCCCCGAGTGTTCTTGAATTCCGGCTTTGGTGGGGCATGTCTTTTGATTTGAATCCAGAAGGAGGGTTCCCCACCTCTGTCCTGTTGTTAAGTTTGAATTTCTGTCCCCTAGGAGCATTCAGTTAGTGACCCATAAGGAAGGATTTTCAGAGGTCTGAACTTTTGCTGCTTCTAAGCTGCCATCTTGACTCCGCCTGCCTAGGGTGATTTTAAATGGAATTTCTTTTTCTAGTTCTTGCTGCTGAAATGGGTTGGAGATATATAGAAATGCTGATGACTTAAGCAGGTTTATTTTGTATCCTGCAACTTTGATAAAATTGTTGATTGATTCAACTAGCTTTTTGGTTGATTCTCTAGGATTCTTTAAGTAAACCATCCTATCATCTGCAAAGAGAGATACCTTAGTCTGCTCATTGCCAATTTTAATACCTTCAATTTCTTTTTCTTCACTAATGGCTACTGCTAGTGTTTCTAGTACAATGTTAAATAATAGAGGTGAAAATTGGCTTCCTTGTTTTACTCCTGATCTTATTGGGAAGGCTTCTACTTTATCCCCATTGCAGATGAAGTTTGCTGATGGTTTTAAATATATACTTTTTATTATTTTTAGGAAAGGCCCTTCTATTCCTATACTTTCTAGTGTTTTCCATAGGAATGGGTGTTGTATTTTATCAAAAGGTTTTTCTGCATCTATTGAGATAATCATGTGATTTTTGTCTGTTTGCTTATTAATATGGTCAATTATGTGGATGTTTTTCCTAATATTGTACCATCCTTGAATTCCAGGTATGAATCCTACCAGGTCATAGAGAATAACTCTTGTGATGACTTGCTGGAGTCTTTTTGCTAATTTCCTATTTAGGATTTTTGCATCTATATTCAGTAAGCAGATTAGACTATAGTTTTATTGCTCTGTTTTTGATCTGCTTAGTTTTGGGATCAGTACCCTGTTTGTGTCATAAAAAAAGAGAAAGCAAATTAACAATATCAAAGAGAAGCAAATTAACAATATCAAAAATGAAAAGGGTGATCTCACATCTAATGAAGAGGAAATTAATGTAATAATTAAGAACTCTTTGACCAATTATATGGCAATAAGTATGACAATCTAGGTGAAATGTGTGAATATTTACAAAAATATAAATTGTCTAGCTTATAAAATGGGAAATAGAATACTTAAACAATCTCATCTCAGAAGAAGAAATTGAACAAATCAGCCATCAAAGAACTTCCTAAGAAAAAATCCCTAGGTTGAGATGAATTCACAAGTGAATTCTAAAAAACATGTAAAGAACAACTAATCCCAATATTATAAAAATTATTTGACAAAATAAGTAAAGAAGGAGGCTTACCAATTACTTCTTTTGACACAAATATGGGTCTGATTTCAAAGCCAGGCAGACCAATCTCCTTAATGAACATAGATGCAAAAATTTTAAATAGAATTCTAGCAAAAAGACTATAGGAAGTTATCATGAGGATTATTCACTATGACCAGGTGGGATTAATGACAGGAATGCAAGGATGGTTTAATATTAGGAAAACCATCCACATAATTGACCATATCAATAATCAAACCAACAGAGATCACATAATTATATCAATAGATACAGAAAAAAAAAACTTTGACAAAATACAATACCTATTCCTATTAAAACCCTAGGAAGCATCATAATAAAAGGGCTTTTCCTTAAAATAATAAGTAGTATTTATTTAAAACCATCAGCAAATATCATCTGCAATGGGAACAAGTTGGAAGCCTTCCCAATAAGATCAAAAGTAAAGCAAGGATGTTTGTACAAGAATATTAGCAGTAGCAATTAGAGAATACAAAGAAATTGAAGGGATTAAAATAGGCAGTGATGAAACTAAACTATCATTATTTGCAGATGTTATGATGGTATACTTAAAGAACCTAGAAAATCAACTAAAAGACTAGTGGAAATAATTAACAACTTCACCAAAGTTTCAGGTTATAAGATAAATCTATATAAGTCATCAGCATTTCTGTATATTTTCAACAAAACATTTAAAATCACTATAGACAATATGAACATTTAGGAATCTATTTGCCAAGAAAAACACAGGAATTATATGAACACAACTACAAAACACTCTCCACACAATTAAAACTAGATATAAATAATTGAAAAAAACACTAATTGCTCATGGGTAGGATGAACTAACATACTAAAAGTGATAATTCTACTCAAATTAATCAACTTATTCAATGCCATGCCTATTAAACTACCAAAAAACTTTTTTCATAGAATTAGAAAAAATAACAAAGTTCATCTGAAAGAACAAAAGATTGGGAATATGAAGAGAAATAATGAAAAAACAATGTGAAGGCTGGGGATCTAGTAGTACCAAATTTTAAACTGTACTATGAAGAAGTCGTCATCAAAACAATCTGGTACTGGCTAAGAGACAGAAGGGTGGATCAATGCAATAGACTAGGGGTAAATAACCTCAGCAAGCTAATGGTCAGTAAACTCAAAGATCCAAGGTTTTGGAACAAGAACTCACTTTTTGATAAAAACTGCCAGGAAAGTTGGAAAACAGTATGGGAAAAATTAGGTTTAGATCAACATCTTACACCATATACTGAGATAAATTCAAAACAGGTAAATGACAAATATAAAAAGTGAAATCATAAATAAGTTAGTTGAACATAGAATAGTATACCTGTCAGATCTGTGGGAAAGGAAAGATTTTAAAGACCAAGGAAGCAAGAGGCAGGGAACATTACAAAATGTAAAATGAATAATAATTTTACTACATTATATTAAAAAGATTTTGAACAGATAAAGCCAATGAAACCAAGCTGAGAGAACATTTTTATAACAAAACTCTCTGACAAAGCTTTAGTTCCATATGGAACTAAGTCAAATTTACAAGAAATCAATCTATTCCCCAATCAACAAATAGTCAAGGGATATAAATAGGCAGTTTTCACATGATGAAATCAAACTATCAACAAGCACATGAAAAAGTGTTCTAAATCCCTCCTTATTAGAGAAATGAAAATTAAAACAACAGTGATATACCACCTTATACCTAGCTGACTGGAAAATATGCCAATAATGGAAAGTGATAAATGTTGGAAGGGATATGGCAAAATTGGGACACTTATACACTGCTGGTGGAATTGTGAATTGGTTCAAACATTCTGTAGGGCAATTTGGAATTTTGCGTAAAGAGCTTTAAAAGAATGCTTATCCTTTGATCCAGCCATTGCTGGGTTTGTACTCCAAAGATATAATAGGGAAAAATATTTGTACAAAAATCTTTATGGCTGCTCTTTTTGTGGTGGCAAAAAATTGGAAAAGGAAGAGGTGTCCCTTGGTTGGGGAATGGCTGAAAAAATTGTGGTATCTGATGGTGATTGTATACTATTGTACTAAAAGGAATGATGAACTGGAGGATTGGAACAACCTCTGGGAATTAATGTAGGGTGAAAGGAGCAGAACCAGGAGAACACTGACACATTGTGGCATAATTGAATGTAATGGACTTCTCAACTAGCAGCAATGCAATGATCTAGGACATAGAGAAATTTATGAGAAGGGATTTTACCCATATCCTGAGAAAAAACTGTGGGAGTAGAAACACAGAAGAAAAACATATGATTGATCACATAGTTTGATTAGGGTTTTAATGTTAAAAGATCGGTCTACTGAAAATATGAATAACATGGAAATATGTTTTAAACAATGATATATGTATAACTCAGTGGAATTGCTTGTCAGTTCCAGAAGGGGGAAGGGAAGAGGGGTAGAAAAAATCATGAATCATGTAACCATGGAAAATATTCTAAATAAAAAAAGCAAATATTCTTTGGAAAAGACCTTGACACTTTTAAGAAAATTTTTGTTAACCAAAGTCTGAAAATAAAACCCAAAATTCTCTATAAGGGAGAACTGTTCCAAAGCAATGAATGTACCTACTGAGAAGAGAATGTTAGAAAGGAATGAGTCACCTAGAGAGGAATGAGGCTATAAATTATGTTAGGAACTTATTCACCCAGTAAATTATATTCGAATTGGAAGGTGAGAACTATGAGAAAAGCATATAGGGAAGAAAGAGGATCAGCAGTAAGGGTTTATACTCTCTATAAAGAGTAACAGAAAATTCCTGGCAAAGCTGATCTCCATGCTGAAATTATAAAGCAAAAGAGGTTGAAGTGATTTTCTCTGCTATGATCAATACCTAGAGAAAAGCGGCTGGAGGTAAATGTAGTATACAACATTAAGTTTTTAATTCATAAGGTTTGTGAGGTATATTTACATGTATTATTGTACTTAGGCAATTTTCAGATAAAGAAATCAAAACTATTAATAAGCACATGAAAAAGTGTTCTAAATCTCTTATAATCAGAGAAATACAAATCAAAAAGACTTTGAGGTACCATCCCACATCTAGCAGATTGGCTAACATGACAACAAAGGAAAATAATAAATGTTGGAGGGGATATGGCAAAATTGGGAAATTAATGAATTTCTGGGGTTAGTGTGAATTGATCCAACCATTCTGGATGGCAATTTGGAACTCTGCTCAAAAGGTGTTAAAAGACTGTCTGCCCTTTGATCCAGCCATAGCACTGCTGGGTTTTTACCCCAAAGAGATAATAAGGAAAAAAAGACTTGTACAAGAATATTTATAGTTGTGCTCTTTGTGGTGGCAAAAAGTTAGAAAATTAGGAGATGTGCTTTGATTGGGGAATGGTTGAACAAATTGTGGTATATGTTGGTGATGGAATAGTATTGTGCTCAAAGGAATAATAAACTGAAGGAATTCCATGGGAACTGGAATGACCTCCAGGAATTGAGGCAGAGTGAGAGGAGTAGAACCAGGAGAACATTGTACCCAGAGACCAATACACTGTGGTACAATTGAATGTAATGGACTTCTCCATTAGTGACAATGCAGTGATGCTGAACAACTTGGAGGGATCTACAAGAAAGAACACTGTCCACATTCAGATGAAAAACTGTGGTAGTAGAAACACAGAAGAAAAACAACTGCTTGACACATAGGTTGACGGTGAAATGACTGGGGATGTAGACTAAATGATCACCCTAGTGCAAACATCAACATTATGGAAATAGGTTTTGAACAAGGACACATGTAAAACCCAGTGGAATTGAGCATCGTCTATGGGAGGGGTTAGGGGAAGGGAGAGGAGGAACATGATTCTTGTACCCAGGGGAAAATGTTCTAAATTGAGTAATTAAATAAAAATTTTAATAAGTACCCCTTCACCTCATTTGTTCCCCCTTCAGCTTCCAGAGTCATCATTCCCTTTCCTTTATGAATTTCCCCACTATGTGCTCCATACCAATTGTGAAAACATGATGAGGGTAGCAGAGATATTGTGACCCAGAAGTATGATGATTACAAATTGGATTCCTCTTTCCCCCATAAGTGTTCTGCTGCTTTTTCCAGAAATAGCAGTCCCCTTGCCTCTTCTGTGACAGTGTATACACTCCTGCTAAATAAATATTTTCTTTTTTTTATTATAAGTTATTTATATAGTCAATTTAGAACATTATTCCTTACTTACAAGAATCATATTCTTTCCCTCCCTCACTCATCCTGCAGCTGATGTGCAATTGCATTGGGTATTACATGTGCTCTTGATCAAAACCTATTTCCATGTTGTTGGTATTTGCATTAGGATGTTCATTTAGAGCCCACATCCCCAATCATATCCCCTCGACCTATGTAATCAAGCAGCTGTTTTTCTTTTGTGTTTCTACTCCCACAGTTTTTCCTCTGAATGTGGACAGTGTTCTTTCTTGTAGATCCCTCCAAGTTGTTCAGGATCAATGCATTACTACTAATGGAGAAGTTCATTGCATTCGATTGTACCACAGTGTATTGGTCTCTGGGTATAATGTTGTTCTGCTTCTGCTCCTCTCACTCTGCATCAATTCCTGGAGGTCATTCCAGTTCCCAAGGAATTCCTCCAGTTTATTATTCCATTGAGCACAATAGTATTCCATCACCAACATATACCACAATTTGTTCATCCGTTCCCCAATTGATGGGCATCCCCTCGTTTTCCAGTTTTTGGCCACCACAAAGAGCGCAGCTATGAATATTTTTGTACAAGTCTTTTTGTCCATTATCTCTTTGGGGTACAGACCCAGCAGTGCTATGGCTGGATCAAAGGGTAGATATTCTTTTGTCGCCCCTTGGGCATAGTTCCAAATTGCCCTCCAGAATGGTTGGATCAGTTCACAACTCCACCAGCAATGCATTAATGTCCCCACTTTGCCACATCCACTCCAGCATTCATTACTTTCCTTTGCTATCATGTTAGCCAATCTGCTTGGTGTGAGGTGATACCTCAGAGTTGTTTTGATTTGTATCTCTCTGATTATAAGAGATTTAGAACACTTCTTCATGTGCTTATTAATAGTTTTGATTGTGTGGAGATTGTTTTATAGTTATGTTCATGTAGTTCCTGTGTTTGTCTTGGGAGAAATATTCCTAAGTATTTTATATTGCCTAAGGTGTATTTTTTGAATACTATTTTTTGTCGAGTATAAAAGCATTCATTAGGCAATTACTATGTGACAAGGATATGCTTAGCACTTGGAGTACCAAAAAAATCAAGCAAACCGGATCATTTTTGACTTTATTTTTAAAATTTTTTATTTTATTTTTTTTGTTACAATACTCACTTTATTTCTCTCCCTCCCCTCTTAATTATATTTGGTTGCCAAGGATTTAATTTATAAAATCCTAAGGAAAAACCCAAACTCAGCTAGAAATTTTATGGTGATTTAATTGATATAGTGGAGGAGATTAAGAAGAAGGAAGAAGGAAGGGTCTGTCTGCTTTTCCTGCACATGTCTGTTGAAGGACATTTCCTCAGATAATTAAATCTTGAGTTTGATGCAGACCTTCCTAATCTTGTTAAACTAAGAAGGGTGGAGAAAATCTGGACTCCCCCAGACCTGATTCTGTTATTCCAAGTATCTCTATTGTTATTGATCATGAAATAGCTAAATCAAATCTTCTAAAGTACAGTCTGATTAGGGTGGAGTAATATTAAAAATCACACCTCCACCCACCCTTCCCTCAGCTGACAAGCAATTTCATTGGATATTACTTGTGTTCTTGATCAGAACCTATTTCCATGTTGTTGGTGTTTGCACTAGGATGTTCATTTAGAGTCTACATCCCCAACCATATACCTTCAACCCATGTATTCAAGCAGCATCTAAAGAGGATCTAAATTTGGGTTCCAGGGGAAAACCCATAGGTGAACATAAAGGATTCCTGAATAAAGTGTAATAAAAGACTAATTTAAGGATTAGCATTCCTCATTTGTGATTCAAAAGGATTTTGCAATATCTGAGTTCTCTCTTTTTTTTAATTTTTGAGTCAGGTATAATTGGTTTTTGGGGTGTATGGGGTGTTCAGGGAGGGGTAGTATCCCTGGTATGGAGGGCTTGTCATGCCCTCTTAGGGCAGCTCTCCAGCCTCTGACCCCCACCTGACACCCAGCTCTCACTTGTGGCTCCCAGGAGCTGCTAGCATGCTGCAGTGGCCACACCCCCGGCAACAGCTTTGACAGGCCGGCTAAACCTTGTGAGGGTAGCCATTGGGTCATCGACCCCTGGTGAACCAGGGCTTTGCTCACCCAGCATGTGAAGACTGCTTCAGCTGAACAGACGGAAGAAACCAATAAGAAGGCTCAACGGCTGAGAAGGCGACGCAGCAAAGCACTGTGGAGTGCTTAGGGCGTGTTGGAGCACAAAAGACAACATGGCCATCCAATGCAGCTGAGGAAGTCCCCAGGTGTAACGACTTTTCGTGCCACTGGACCCAGGCTTCCAATGCCGAGAGAGTGGGACTGTCTCTGTGCATCGACTTTTCCACTTAAATCTCCTTCACACACAAGTATCTTTGTGCACACTCATCTATACACCATAGATGAAAACGCACAAAGACAATAGTCATCTTTGGTTACTGAGAGACTGCTACCATAATTGTTTTACTTAAGATTTATAATTTCTGTCTCTGTGTTTTTGTCTATCTCTGTCTCACTCTGTATGTGTGTGTGTGTGTATTTCTGTCTCTCTCATTAGAATGACTGGAAAAACCTGTTAGTCAACTACTGTAGTAACATCATGAGGTAAGATATTAATATTAATTTTCATTGGTTTAAAAAGACAAAAATATTCATGATAATTGAGCATTAAGAATTTGAAATTTCTATTTCAGTAGGTTCTTTTAAACAGCTGGTAATTTCTTGAAGCACAAAGTAGGAATGACAAAAAAGGCATTGGGGGAAGAAAAATGTGGAAGAATCTTTTGTGCACTACAATATGTGTTCTTATTCTCAAGCCTTTGTTTATCATTTATAAAATATGATTTTCCATTATATTTCATTCTTCATTTCCCTGCACTCCTAAAATCAGTTTAACAATGTGAATCAACTTGAAATATCAAATAATGATCAATCCAGGCTAGGAGTCTATTCCACTAGTAATCATTTCACAATGTATTGATCATTCCCAGAAAACCAAGCTCAATTCAAAATCCTGAAAATGAATAGAGTAGAAATGTGGTCCTAGAGTCCAATCTATCTTAGGGCCTTCTTAATTATTCCAAACCTCCTGAACATTTCCCCAACACAGAACTGACTTTAGCCACATCAGAGAAGATCTGTGACATTTAACCACCTCATCCACAGGGTCAAAGTCAACAACAAAACTGTCATCAGGCAAATAGCAATTTATATAGTCATTCAATATTCCTGCAATTAACTCCTTGAGAAGCCATTTAGACCATGGATTCTTGGCCCCACTCAACTAGAACCTTTCCTTTTCAAAAGTCACCTTTAATTCTTTTCAAATCAGGCTAGAATTAGAAGAAAAATGTAACTATGAATGCCAACTTTTCTTCTATCTACTGGACTTCCCACAGCCTAGCCAAGAGCAGGGATGATGAGAGATAAGCTTGCCTGGGTGTGGTTAAGGAGGGATTGGCTGGAGAGGGGGTGAAGGAAAGATGTGCAGAGCTAACAAATCATGGCTTTATGGAACTCCTATAGTGAAACAAGATGTTGGTGAAACAAGTTCCCAATAAACTCTCAAGTTCAGACTTCATTAGCACTCAGCTAGGCTAACTTTGGATATTATGAATTCATTTTAAAACATTTTTGTTTGTTTCTCTTTTTTATGATTGCTCTCATGCTGGCTACATCAAAACTGAGGCACCAGGGATTTGTTTTTTTTCAGTGTTACAGACTGGGGCTTTGCTGTTGCCATGGTTTCAGGGAACTAAACTGCTTTGAAGCTGACAGAACTGCACCAGTATACAATTATGTAATACCACTGCTTTCCCATCCTTTATCTTTGAGGACAAATTCACACATGCACACTGACACACACACACACACACACACACTCACACAAACACACACAAAGAACATTAGCTTCTCTAACTTATAAAACTAAGGGAGCAGAGAACACAGAATTGATGGCTGAAGGGTATTTTTGAGATCATCCAGTCCAAACATCTCATTATATATAAAGGGAAATTGAAGTCCCAAAAAAAGCAATGACTTATCCAGTGTCATACAGGCACTGAATTGGAGGAGCAAGAATTGGGACTTAGACCAGATTCTCAAGGCAGTTCTTTCTCCACAATTCCACACTTACATAAAAATCCATATACTGTTAAATCTCTTTATCTTTTTGTTGACTTCACATGGAGCCATTTTCCTTGGCTAATTAAACCTTAAGCATTTTTTCTCTTCAGAATTTATGTTTATCTCTACTAATGATAATGATAACTGTTCTCTAATATAGTCATACTCTTATGCTTCATTGTGGAATAGAGTTGGCATTGGTTTCATGAAGGCTATATCAATAGAGGGGAACATCTGGTAAGTTAGACTAAACTGGAAAGTCTGAGTATAGTTCCCATAAAAAGAAATAAGCTATTATCATAATCTAAGGTATAGCCTAGCCAACTTCTGAAAGGTTCATTGCCTAAAAAGTTGAGTATGAGGGAGAAGTTAATTTTCCATCAGTAGATGGAAAATCAGGCCCAGAGATGAAAGGACTGGGGTTCAAATCTAATCTCAGACACTTGCTAGTTATATGACCCTGGGCAAATCACTTAATGCCCATTGCCTAGCTCTTACCATTCTTCTGTCTTGGAACCAACATAAATATTGATTCTAAGATAGAAGGTAAGGGTTAGAAAAAAATTTGATGATGAGATGATTCATAGTTTGGACCATAATAAATCATGAAATTTCTTAAGGTATGAAGGAATTGTGATATTCTTTGATGGAAAGTGTGGCCTCACTGAAATTATGAATTCTTATAGTAATGAAATAATGACAATAGTTGGTATTTATAAAAAATTTTATAGTTTTCAGCATAATTTTATTTTCTTGACTTTATTACATTCTCTTGGCAACCCTATGGAGAAAGCATTATTTCAATTTTACAAATATGGAAGATAAACTGAATTTAATTTATTGTTGCTGTTCATTCGTGTTCTTTATGATTCCACGAACCATGTTGTCTGTGAGATTTTTGTTTCTTTTTTAAAGTTTTTTTATTTAGACAATTTTTCCATGTTTACATGATTCATGATCCCCCCATTTCTCCTCCTCCTCCCAAAGTTGACAAGCAGTTCCAATGGTTTATACATGTATCATTGTTCAAAACCTATTTCCATATTATTCATATTTGCAGTAGAGTGATTCTTTAACATAAAAACCCTAATCACATTCCTATCAAGCTATGTAGTCTATCATATATTTTTCTAATGCATTTCTGGTTCCACAGTTCTTTCTCCCAAGTTCCTCTGGATTGTCCTAGGTCATTGTATTGTTATCGGTAGAAAAGGCCATTACATTTGATTGTGCCATAATGTATACGTTCCTGTGTACAATATTCTCCTGGTTCTGCTCCTTTCATTCTGCATCAATTCCTGGAGGTTGTTCCAGTTCACATGGAATTCCTCCATTTCTTTATTCCTTTCAGCATAATAATATTCCATCAGCAACATATACCACAGTTTATTCAGCCATTCCCCAATCCCGCATTTTCCAATTTTTGGCCACCACAAAGTGTATGGCTATTAATATTTTTGTACAAGTCTTTTCCCCTATTATCTCTCTGGGGGTACAAACCCAGCAGTGGTATGGCTGGATCAAAGGGCAGGCTCTTTGCACATAATTCCAATTCGCCCTCCAGAATGGTTGGACCAATTTTCTGTGAGATTTTCTTGCCAAAGATACTGGAGTGGTTTTCAATTTCCCTCTCCAGTGGATTAAGGCAAAAAAGTGGTTGAATGACAGTTAATAGGTGTTTAGGGCCATATTTGAACTGAGATTTTCTTACTCCTACTTCCTAGGTCCAGCACTCTATCCACCAAGATACTTAGATGCCTCAAATTTACTTACTCAAAGTTAAATAATTAGTAAGTGACAGAGCCAGGAGCTATTTTTATTCTAAATCTAATTCTTTTCCTGATAACTTCATTGCCTTTCAGTTTAAACAGCAAGAAGAATTTTAATCCTTTATTTTCCTGGAAAGGCTGTTCATATACAGGTTTTCATTATGGCAGGTTAATAGTATTTTGTATTCATTATACTAAAAACTATAATGTAGTCAATTGAAATTTCAAATATATATTAGGTTTGTTAATCTGCATTAAGATGTAACATTATGTTAATTAAGTGATTAAGAGTAAGAGTTTGTTTTTTCTCAATATCTAAATGAATTTCATTTTTATTATTTATTTCTGTCTCGTTTATCAAAATGACCTTTGTAAGAAAAAAATTAGCAATATGCAGACAAAGATACAGTGAATCATAAAGTGCTCTCACAGCATCCCCTTGGACCTGTAGTCTTGGAACAAGAAAATGTATTAGAGGCTTTGAGATGTGAGTTGATGCAGTGAAAATGGAGTCTATGGTAAGTGGGCTATAAAAAAGACTAATCAAGTGGTAGAGTAAGGGGAAGAAATACTACCTACCTGTTCCCTACAAGTCCTCAAATAAAAATTCAGGAAGATTATAAAGTCAATAATTGTTGGGAAATCCAAGGAGAAAGTACATTAATTTCTTTCAGCTTGTAGATCAAGAATGATATCCAACCAGTGGCAACAGTGACCTAAGCCTAGAACTGAGTTTTTTATCCAATATGGATAAAAAAGGGAATAGAGTGGATTGAAAAAACCCATAACTATGCTTTAGCTGACTTGTAGCTGTGTTCCAAAGTAAGGAAGATAACTGTGTGTGATGCTATGGACCTTGTACAGAGAAAGATCATAAGTAAATCAGCAGCTTTGTCATTATAACCCTAAATCTAGGTTTCTGATCAATCACGGTCTTTGGAAGGAACCTGAACAAAAAGATCTGGGCTGATTAGAGACTGTTTTCTAGGGTAACAACCAGTCAATCAGAAAACATTAAATACTTAAATACTAATAACTGAGGATACAAAGAAAGACAAAAGAATGTTACTACTCTTTGTACTATTCTTACTACAGTCTAATGGAGGATGCAATTAATGATGTACAAATAAATTTTTATAAAATTACTTGGAAGCAATCAACAGAGGAAGAGAACTAAAATTAAGAGGGCTTGAGAAATACTCACTATAGAAGAAAAAAGGTTAGCTGGAATTGGAAGGAAGTCAGGGAAGCCAGAGGAGATGATGAAGGAGAGTGCACCAGACCAGTGTTAATCTAGAGATAATATGTATTGTTCAAGAAATAATAAGGAAAATATGGAAATTTTTTGCATGATCAGAGACATATGACTTGCAGTAAATTGTTTACCATCTCATGGTAGGACAGGAGAAAATTGGAGGCAGGGAGGGAGAGAATGTATGTCACATTTAGAGAAATGAATGTAAAAATTGTTTTTACATGTATTTGAAAAAATAAAATATTGAGACAAAAAAGTAAAGGATTAGTAAGGAAGCCAGTTTTCCTGAATTGAAGAGTATGGTGGGGGTAGGGGTGAATAGTATAATATATAATATGTAATGCTGGAAAAGCAGGGTGATCAGGCAATGAAGGACTTTGAACATCAAAAAAATAGTTTATATTTCATCCTGGAGGTGCTAGTGAACTTCTGGAATTGATTGAGTAGAGGAATTCTATGGCTGGACATTAGTAAGACCATTTGGAAAGCTATGTGGAGGATGCCTCTAAAGCAATAACAATCTGGATCCAGCACAGATCTAATCTGAAGGTAATCCAGACAAAAAGCAAGAATGGAAACAAAGAAGCAAATGAGAGGCTTGAGCATGGTATCTATTGCAGCCCTTAGCATTATCAAAGGGTGAAAGTCGAGTTATCAGGTTAAGGAGCACAGATCAAAGGAAATCACATAATTCCCCAGCTCTGAACCTATAAAACCTTTAAACTAACGGACAGAGGCTTGAATCAGAAGTAATTTATTTGAGTTCCAATTATGGGGAAGCCTATGGTCTATCATACAGACCCAAACTTGGGTGAAGAGCTCTCAAATCTCATGTCAAAATCTAATTTTCCTTGAATAAAGATGATAAACGTTGTCAGTTTCCTGGAATAAACTGTTCCTGAACTCTAAGAAGAATAATACACTCAGTGCTCAGCAAGAGAAGTAACAGCACCTAAGAGATTATGTCATAATCAAAGACAACTTCAACAATTCCTTTTACAAGTACAATGAATGGCCTTAATAAAAAGTCATAATTTATGTGCTAAGACTAAAAGAATGCATAATCACAAAATGTCTCAATATAAAAAAGCTATTATGGTTCTGGGGATATTCAAGAAATAAATCAGGAAGAAGTGAATAATATCAAAACACCTACAATTAATGCTTTCACCAAAATATAACTATTAATAATTTTCTTATTATATATAAAAATTTTAACATTTAAAAAATTTTGAGTTTCAAATTTTCTCCCTCCAGACCCTCACAGAAAATGTATTTCCATATTAGCCATATTGCAAAAAAAAAAAAAAAAAAACACCAAAGAATGTCCAAGAAAAGTGAAAAAGCAATCTTTACTCAGGTTTCATCAGTTCTCTACATGGAAATGGATAGATTTTTCATCATGGGTCCTTTAGAATTGTCTTGGATCATTGTCTTGATCAAAGTAGCTAAGTCTTTCATGAGTGATCATCCTTACAATATTGCTGTTATTGTGTACAATTTTCTCCTGGTTCTACACACTTTGCATCATTTCAGATGCCTTCCAGGTTTTTCTAAAATCATCCAATACCTATGTAACCTCCTGTAGTTACATATTAACATTTTCATGGGTGGACACCTGAGAAGGAGATTGGAAACTGAAGGAAAATGGTTAGATGAGAGAAAGAGAGCTATTGAGAGAGAGAGAGGGAGAAACAAAGGAATAAAGCCTCAGAGACAAGGAGTTAAAAAATATAGGCTCCATAGTGCATGCCTCTCTGATGGAATTGAGAGAGGGCTTTACAGATGCCCTCAAACTTTTATTAGAGAGTTTAGGAATGTGGAGAGAGTTTAGGAATGTCAATTGACAATCACATAATCAAAGAGGAGGAGATTAATCAAACATGTAACTTGGTAAGGAATGTGGCCTAATAAAGTGGGAGCTAGGACCTTGTGGTGAATAATGTCCTGCTCAGGAATTCTTTTGTCCTTTGGACTGAAGATTTGGAAATATAATAATCTATAACATGACCATGAGTCTCGTATATTAATGCATAAGATACAATATCAATACACCAATAATACTTCCAAGATGCTAATATACCTGGTATGCTACAATCTGGGTATTTTTTAATTGTTTAAGTGAGAAATAAGACATGTGAAAGAAGGATATTTGGCTTGCCTAATAGACAGAATAGAAAAAAAATTGAATCTTTGGCCATAAATTTCACTAATAAATAGAGCAAGTATAATTTGAATTATAAATATAAGAATGTAAAAGATATAATGGAAGAAAAGAAGTAAAAACAATTATATATATATATATATATATATATATATATTTTGCTTGTGTATATATATGTATATATATATACACAAGCAAAATATTGAACTTAAATACAAAATGAATAAAGGCATTTAAGGATTACTGGTCAACCACCAATACCCATACAAGATGACAAGTTAGAAAATATAAACACCATCACGCAAGAAATAATACAAGAAAACTGACCACAATGTGGGAACAGAAAAGGCAAAATATTAATCAAATGAATCCACAGACCACCTCTAGAAGAAAAACAAAACAAAACACATATGCTGAAAATTCCAAGATATTTATCATTAAACTTAACAATCCTACTTACAAATAATGAATTCTAAAAAGGACCAGGAGAAAGGCCTACAAGTATAAAGGAAAGGAAATTTGATTAAGACTATTTTGTACTCAACAGAAACCACAGGAAGCAATTTAATAACATGTTCTGAAGAATGAAGTATCTCAAAATTTAGGCAATTTCACCCACCCTGCAAATTTGAATCTAGTAATAAATGAAAAAAGATATACCTTTCACAAAAAAGACATTTTAGAAAGAAAAAGAGACCTGAAATTAAACACAAAAAGAACAACAAAAAAAAAGACCTGAAATTAAATACAAAAAGGACAAAAAGAAAAGACCTGAAATTAAATACAAAAAGACCAAAAAAACCCACAACATTAGCAATCAAGGACAACACCACTAGAGGTATCAACTATGTCTTTACTACACTAGAGACTTTGCAGTTTACCCACAGTTAAGATCCAAGAATCCCTTTCTTGTTTGAACTTAATTGCCTTGCTTCCAGTGGAAGAAGTCCTTTATTGTTTGTTGTCTGGTATATATTCTCCCATGTTTATCTTTTTCATTTTCAGTTTTGCCATGATTTTGATAAATGGGTTTGATAAATGGGATAAATTGCTATGTCAATTAACTGTAGAAATAGTATTAAGTTGGGAAGAGATAAAGCCTTGGATAGAGTTTAGGGTCCTTTTATCCCCTCCAAAATAGCAAAAAAAGAAGTTAGAAGGAACTGGATCATATTACCTCAACCTGAGTTGGCAAACCTATGGCATATATAAGCCAAAGGATACCAGAAGGGGCTGCTCCCTTCCCCTTCTCCATGTACACCTGAGTATATGTCCCACATCACCCACCCCTCTGTCCTGCAGCCCAATGAGAGAACTTCCTTCCTCCCCTATTTGGGATAAGGTGCTGGGCTCATGCCATATAAGGTTTTCAGTGTAGGCACTTGGTCTTTAAAAGGTTTGCTATCTCTGCCCTAGACTAACAACCTTTAGGAGAGCAGAAATAAAGTTATAGTATAGAACTCCTCTTTCTGAGGAGAGTAGAGGGGCTGTTTCCTAACTTCTGCTCGCCATTCATGGAGTGAAAGTTTCCCTTGGAAAAGGGTTAGGGGAGAAGAGGTTAGAGTTGCTTGTTCTGCCTCCCTTCAAACAATGCATAATGACAATTTCTTCATAACATATGGGCCCCTCTATACACATGGCGCTCACTACTCTTCCACTTATCTCATATATCCATAATATTCAAGGTTATGTTTATCATCATGTTGTCAATATCAAACTAATGTTCAGACTTATAGTAATATAAGAAAAATGAGAATAAATACTATTTATTAAAGAATACATAATTTTGGAAAAAGTGAAATAGAACAAAATTTTAAAATAAGAAAATATTTATTTAGAGGTGGGGTCAAGATGGCAGCATAGAGGCAGCGAAAGTTCAGACCTCTGAAGATTTGAGTCCTACATGATAATAAGTATTCAGAGGGTGGAGTCAAGATGGCAGCAGAGAGGCAGGAAATGTTCAGTCCTCTGAAAATCTTTCCTTACCAATTACAAACTAAATGCTTCTAGGAGACTAAAAATCAAAGTTAACAATAAGAGAGAACTAAGGAACCCTCCTGCTGGACTCAACTTAAAAGGTACACCCCCAAAAGCCAGAATTCGAGAACACTCAGGTTTAAGGGGAAGGAAGAAGGAAGGTCCTGGGACCCCTCTTCCACCTAGAGCACTAAGGCTTCAGTGGAAGCTAGAACCTCTGGGAGGGCAAAGGCACTGGTTTGGAGGGAGTACCTTGTGGGCAAAACTGTTCCAGGCTCAGAGCATCAAACACAGGCTGTGGGGAAGCAGTTGGAGAAGAAGCGCAGAGTGGGCTGCCTAGTTGCATCAGTGGAAACATTCAATATTGCCACCCATTTCCAGAAGTTTTGGCTTCATGATACATCCAGCTCTGAAATTCAGGGCTTAATCTCATCAAAGTCTTCAGAGGGCCAGGAAGCTCAAGCTCCAACACCCCTCCCCAACAGACTGCACTGAGAGACTTGCTGACTAAGCTCCAAGGGTGAAGACTGACAGAAAAGCCCCAAACCACAAATCCAACACAAAATGAGAAGAGCAAAAGTGCAGGCAACTACAGGGAATAAAGAAGTAAAGAGTAAAGGGTTAAAAAAAAAACTATGAGCAAACAACAGAAAAAGAAAAAAGAAATTACAATTGACAGCTTCTATCCAGGCAATAATCAAAGAGCAAATGGAACAGAGAAGGATGAAGGAACAGCCAGCAAAAAGAAAACCACCACCACCAACAACAAAAAACAAAAAAAAACAGAAACTCCAGTGAATTGGATACAGGCTTTGGAAGAACTCAAAATGCAATTTGAAACACAATTAGGAGAGGCTGAAGGCAACTGGAAAAAGAACTTAAAAAGCAAGATAAGTCCTCTGGAAACAGAAAACAGTGCCTTGAAAGCCAAAAATAATCAGCTTGATAATGAGGCAAAGGAGATGAAAAAACAGAAGCAGAAGGATGACCAAAAAGCCAGGGATGAAATCCAGTCTTTAAAAACCAGAATACAACAACTCAAATTAAGTTACCTCACAAGGCAGCAGGACACTATAAAACAAAACCAAAAAGAATGAAAAAATTGAGGAAAATATGAAACACCTCATTCACAAAACAAAAGATTTAGAAAGTTTTTCTAGGAGAGACAACTTAAGAATCATTGGTCTACTGGAAGACCATG
Organism: Monodelphis domestica; assembly: GCF_027887165.1. NCBI lineage: Eukaryota > Metazoa > Chordata > Mammalia > Didelphimorphia > Didelphidae > Monodelphis > Monodelphis domestica. The sequence continues at coordinate 272,302,155 of NC_077227.1, forward strand.
ACAAAATAAAAAGCCTGGACATCATAGTACAGGAAATTATCCAAGAAAACTGCCCCACCATTCTAGAAGAAGAGGGAAAAGTGGAGATAGAAAGAATCCACAGATAACCTCCTGTACTTAATCCCCAACTGACAACACCCAGGAATGTTATAGCCAAATTCAAGAACTATCAGACCAAAGAAAAGATATTACAAGCTGCTAAGAAGTCATTTATATACCTCCACAGTGAGGATAACACAGGATTAGACTGCATCTACTCTGAAGGACCTAAAAGCATGAAATATGATATTACAGAAAGCAAGGGAACTAGGTCTACAACCAAGAATCAAGTATCCATCAAAACTGTCTATATTCTTTTTTTTTAAAATATATTTTATTTGATCATTTCTAAGCATTATTCGTTAAAGACATAGATCATTTTCTTTTCCTCCCCCCCAACCCCCATAGCCGACGCGTAAGTCCACTGGGCATTAGATGTTTTCTTGATTTGAACCCATTGCTTTGTTGATAGTATTTTCATTAAAGTGTTCATTTAGAGTCTATCCTCTGTCATGTCCCCTCAACCTCTGTATTCAGGCAGTTGCTTTTTCTCGGTGTTTCCACTCCCTTAGTTTATCCTTTGCTTATGAATGGTGTTTTTTTCTCCTGGATCCCTGCAAGTTGTTCAGGGACATTACACCGCCACTAATGGAGAAGTCCATTACGTTCGATTATACCACAGTGTATTAGTCTCTGTGTACAATGTTCTCCTGGTTCTGCTCCTCTCGCTCTGCATCACTTCCTGGAGGTTGTTCCAGTCTCCATGGAACTTCTCCACTTTATTATTCCTTTTAGCACAATAGTATTCCATCACCAACATATACCATAGTTTGTTCAGCCATTCCCCAATTGATGGGCATCCCCTCGTTTTCCAGTTTTGGGCCACCACAAAGAGCGCAGCTATGAATATTTTTGTACAAGTCTTTGTGTCCATTATCTCTTTGGGGTACAGACCCAGCAGTGCTATGGCTGGGTCAAAGGGTAGATATTCTTTTGTCGCCCTTTGGGCATAGTTCCAAATTGCCCTCCAGAATGGTTGGATCAATTCACATCTCCACCAGCAATGAATTAATGTCCCTACATTGCCACATCCCCTCCAGCATTCATTACTTTCCTTTGCTGTTATGTTAGCCAATCTGCTAGGTGTGATGTGATACCTCAGAGTTGTTTTGATTTGCATCTCTCTGATTATAAGAGATGTAGAACACTTCTTCATGTGCTTGTTGATAGTTTTGATTTCTTTATCTGAGAACTGCCTATCCATTTCCCTTGCCCATTTAACAATTGGAGAATGGCTTGATTTTTTGTACAATTGATTTAGCTCATTATAAATATGAGTAATTAAACCTTTGTCAGAGGTTTCTATGAAGATTTTTTCCCAATTTGTTGTTTCCCTTCTGATTTTAGTTACATTGGTTTTGTTTGTACAAAAGCTTTTTAGTTTGATGTAGTCAAAATTATTTATTTTACATTTTGTGATTCTTTCTATATCTTGCTTGGTTTTAAAGCCTTTCCCCTCCCAAAGGTCTGACATGTATACTATTCTGTGTTTACCCAATTTACTTATGGTTTCCTTCTTTATGTTTAAGTCACTCACCCATTTTGAATTTATCTTGGTGTAGGGTGTGAGGTGTTGATCAATTACTAATCTCTCTCACACTGTCTTCCAATTTTCCCAGCAGTTTTTATCGAATAGTGGATTTTTGTCCCAAAAGCTGGGATCTTTGGGTTTATCGTATACTGCCTTGCTGAGGTCGCTTTCCCCCAGTCTATTCCACTGATCTTCCTTTCTGTTTCTTAGCCAGTACCAAATTGTTTTGATGACTGCTGCTTTGTAATATAGTTTTAGGTCAGGGACTGCAAGGCCCCCATCATATGTGTTTTTTTTTTCATTATTTCCCTGGATATCCTTGATCTTTTGTTCTTCCAAATGAACTTTGTTATGGTTTTTTCTAAATCAGTGAAGAAGTATTTTGGTAGTTCAATGGGTATGGCACTAAATAGATAAATAAGTTTGGGTAGGATGGTCATTTTTATTATATTGGCTCGTCCTATCCATGAGCAGTTAATGTTTTTCCATTTGTTCAGGTCTAGTTTTAGTTGTGTGGCGAGTGTTTTGTAGTTGTGTTCATATAGTTCCTGTGTTTGTCTTGGGAGATAGATTCCTAGGTATTTTATTTTGTCTAAGGTGATTTTGAATGGGATTTCTCTTTCTAGTTCTTGCTGCTGAGCTGTGTTGGAGATATATAGAAAAGCTGATGATTTATGTGGGTTTATTTTGTATCCTGCAACTTTGCTAAAGTTGTTGATTATTTCAATTAGCTTTTTGGTTGAATCTCTAGGATTCTTTAAGTAGACCATCATGTCATCCGCAAAGAGTGATAACTTGGTCTCCTCCTTGCCTATTTTGATGCCTTCAATTCCTTTATCTTCTCTAATTGCTACTGCTAGTGTTTCTAGTACAATGTCAAATAGTAGAGGTGTTAATGGGCATCCTTGTTTCACTCCTGATCTTATTGGGAATGCATCTAGTTTATCCCCATTGCAGATGATATTAGCTGTTGGTTTTAGATATATACTGTTTATTATTTTTAGGAATGACCCTTCTATTCCTATGCTTTCTAGTGTTTTTAATAGGAATGGGTGTTGTATTTTATCAAAGGCTTTTTCTGCATCTATTGAGATAATCATGTGGTTCTTGCTAGTTTGCTTGTTGATGTGGTCAATTATGTGGATGGTTTTCCTAATGTTGAACCAGCCCTGCATCCCTGGTATGAATCCTACTTGATCATGGTGAATGATCCTTCTGATCACTTGCTGGAGTCTTTTTGCTAGTATCCTATTTAAGATTTTTGCATCTATATTCATTAGGGAGATTGGCCTATAGTTTTCTTTCTCTGTTTTTGACCTGCCTGGTTTTGGAATCAGTACCATGTTTGTGTCGTAAAAGGAGTTTGGTAGAACTCCCTCTTTGCTTATTATGTCAAATAGTTTGTATAGTATTGGGATTAACTGTTCTCTGAATGTCTGATAGAATTCACAGGTGAATCCATCAGGCCCTGGGGATTTTTTCTTAGGAAGTTCTTTGATGGCTTGATGGATTTCAATTTCTGATATGGGATTATTTAAGAATTCTATTTCCTCTTCTGTTAGTCTAGGCAGTTTGTATTTTTGTATATATTCATCCATTTCTCCTAAATTGGTGTATTTATTGCCATATAATTGGGCAAAGTAATTTCTAATGATTGCCTTAATTTCCTCCTCATTGGAGGTGCTGTCCCCCTTTTCATCTTTAATGCTGTGAATTTGCTTTTCTTCCTTCCTTTTTTTAATTAGATTGACCAGTACTTTGTCTATTTTGTTTGTTTTTTCAAAGTACCAGCTTCTTGTCTTATTTATTAAATCAATAGTTCTATCACTTTCGATTTTATTAATTTCTCCCTTAATTTTTAGGATTTCTAATTTGGTTTTCTGCTGTGGGTTTTTAATTTGATCGCTTTCGAGTTTTTTCAATTGCATTTCCAATTGATTGATCTCTGCTCTCCCTTGTTTGTTAATGTAAGCTTTCAGGGATATGAGTTTGCCTCTGATTACCGCTTTGGCTGCATCCCAAAAGGTTTGAAAGGATGTTTCGCCATTGTCATTTTCCTTGATGAAATTATTAATTGTTTCTATGATTTCTTCTTTAACTAAACGGTTTTGGAGTATCATATTGTTTAATTTCCAATTGGTTTTAGATTTGGTTTTCCATGTACCATTACTAATCATTATTTTTATTGCCTTGTGATCTGAGAAGGCTGCATTCATTATTTCTGCTTTTTTGCATTTGTGTGCTATGTTTCTGTGACCTAATGTATGGTCAATTTTTGTGAATGTGCCATGTGGTGCTGAGAAGAAGGTGTATTCCTTTTTATCCCTATTTATTTTTCTCCATATGTCTATTAATTCTAATTTTTCTAAGATTTCATTCACTTCTTTTACCTCTTTCTTATTTATTTTTTGATTTGATTTATCTAAATTTGATAATGGTTGGTTTAAGTCTCCCACTAGTATGGTTTTATTGTCTATTTCTTCCTTCAATTCTCCTAGTTTCTCCATTAGAAATTTGGGTGCTATATTATTTGGTGCATACATGTTGATTAATGATATTTCCTCATTGTCTAGAGTCCCTTTTAACAAAATATAATTACCTTCCCTATCCCTTTTGATCAGGTCTATTTTTGCATTGGCTTTATCAGATATCATGATTACCACTCCTGCCTTCTTTCTATCAGTTGAGGCCCAGAAGGTCTTACTCCATCCTTTAATTCTGACCTTGTGGGTGTCAACCCACCTCATGTGTGTTTCTTGAAGACAACATATGGTAGGGTTTTGGATTCTAATCCATTCTGCTATTCGTCTACGTTTTATGGGTGAGTTCATCCCATTCACGTTCAAAGTTATGATTGTCATTTGTGGACTCCCTGGCATTTTGATTGCCTTCCCTAATTCTAACCTTTTCTTCTTCAGCTCTACCTTTTAGTCCAGTGATTTACTTTGAATCAGTCCCCCTTGTCCCCTCCCTTGATATGTTTCCCTTTTTAGTCCCTCCCTTTTTCTTCCCTCCCCCTCCCCCCTCTCTTTCCCTCCCTTTTTGTTCTCCCTCTCCCCCTCCCCCCTCGGTTTTCCCTTCTCCTTACCCTTATTGGGTAAGATAGAATTCAAGATCCCAATGGATCTGGATGTTTTTCCCTCTCAGAGTTGATTTCCCTGAGATTGAGGTTTAAGTAAAAAAAAAAAAAACCCTCTCTTCCTCTCCTTCTTATAGGAGTTTTCTTCCCCTCCCCTTCCCCTGTGAATCTTTGTGTGAGAACCATTATTCTATTTGGTCTTTCTTTACCCCCTATTTATACATTACATTTTCCCCACATATTAGTATACATAGATTGATATAAATGTAGTCCTTATAGAAGAGAGTTTGAGTAAAAGAAGAAGATAACATTTTCCCCTTTCCTTAATATTTACCTTTTCAGGTATTCCTTGCTCTTTGATTTTCGGTATCAAACTTTCCACAGAGCTCTGGTCTTTTCTTTGCAAAAAGTTGGAAGTCTTCTATTTTGTTGAATGCCCATACTTTCCCTTGGAAGTATATAGTCAGTTTTGCTGGGTAGCTGATTCTTGGTTGGAGACCCAGCTCTCTTGCCTTTCTGAAGATCATGTTCCATGCCTTACGATCATTCAGAGTAGAACTTGCAAGGTCTTGTGTGACCCTGATTGGCATTCCTTTATATCTAAATTGTCTTTTTCTGGCTTCCTGTAGGATTTTTTCTTTTGTTTGATAGCTTTGGAATTTGGCAATTACATTCCTGGGAGTTGTCTTTTGGGGGTTTAGTGTAGAAGGTGTTCTGTGAGCTCTGTCAGTGGCTGTATTGCCCCCTTGTTCTAGAATCTCTGGGCAATTTTCTTTGATTATATCTTGTATCACCATGTCCAGTTTGGTGTTTATTTCTGGCTTTTCTGGGAGTCCAATTATTCTTAAATTTTCTCTTCTCCCTCTATTTTCCAGATCTATCACCTTGTCGGTGAGATATTTTATGTTCTCTTCTAATTTCTTGGTGTTTTGGCTTTGCTTTATTAGTTCTTGCTTTAAAGCCTGGTTTTCTTTTACAGTTTGGTCAAACTGGTTTTGTAGATGCGTGAATTTCTTTTGCATTATTTCCCATTTTTCCTCCCAGAGGGCTTCCATCTTTTTGGTCATTTCTGATTCAAATTCTTCATGGGTTTGTGGAGAGTTTCTATTTCCTTTGGAAGATTTTGGAGAATTTTCTTGTATATCTTCTTCTATCTGCTCTGTATTTTGTATTTTGGCTCCATAGAATGTGTCCAAAGTCGCCCCTTTCTTCTTATTTTTCTTGGTATTTTGGGGCTTCTGTGCTTCTGTGGAGTTTGCTGCCATCTCTGAATGTGGAGGATTAGCTTTTCTTATCTCTGTCTGGTGATCAGAGGCTTTAGTCCGGGGCAGATTGTCCCTTCTATGAGCTTTCCCTGGGTTAAACTGAATATGCCTCACTGGAACTGGAATGGAAGGGTAGGACCACGAGGCCACACTCTCCCCCCGGCTCGCTTTCCGGAAGTTGCCTTCAGAATCGCTGGCTGTGAGGCTGTTTCCTTGGCCTGCGGGGGGATGGGCTGCAGCTAACCCAAGCTCTGAGGGCAAGGACTTTCACTGAGACTTGGATAGCAGGATCCAGCCTGTGAGGCTGTTTTGCCCGCCCTGAGGGTTGCTGTTGTTTCGACCAGCTCTCTGCAGCGGAAGCCCCAGGCAGTAACTTTCACCCGGACTCGGGTAGAAGGCCCTGAGGGTTGTGGTTCGGAGGACTCTGCTCTCTGAGCCCGGCCGGGCTGCGGCTTCCTGGAGCCTTGGACTCTGCGCTCCTACCCCTGAGGTCCGAGTGATCTCGGGTCCTGGCTTTTGAGGGGAGCCGTACCTTTTGAACAGGGTCCAGGTCCAGGAGGAGGGTTCCCAGGGTCTGTGCTGTTGATCGTTTTGAATTTCGGCGCCTTAGGAGCTTTTGGTTTGAGATTGGTTGGGAAGGGTTTTCCGGAGATCTGAGCTTTAGCTTTCTCTAAGCCGCCATCTTAACCGGAAGTCCAAAACTGTCTATATTCTTACAAGGGAATGTATGGCCATTTAACAAAATAGAAGAATTCCAAGCATTTGTAAAGAAAAGACCAGACCTGAACAGAAAATTTGATTCCTAAACACAGAACTCAAGAGAATCATCCAAAGGTAATTAAGAAAGAGGGAAAAAAGAAAAACAAAACACACAAATCAAAAACTCTTTTTTTTAAAGAGACCCAGTAAGTTAAAATGATATCTAAGTTATAGTGGTAGTCTCTCGGTGACTGAGAATGACAATTGTCTTTGTGCATTATCATCTATTGATTACTCTCACGTGGCTTTGAAGTCCAAAGGCTGAGGCGCACAGTTTGTGGCACATGGGGCATGTTACGGGAGGTGCGGTTGTGGCCTGGTGTTGGCGTTCACGCGCAGTGGCAAGATGTCGACGTCGCTCATCTTCAAAGGTGGCGGCGGCATGGTTAATGTGGGTTCACCAGCTGCTTCTGTCAGAGGCAGGGAGTTCTAGTTGCTTTGGTGTAATGCCAGCCCACCTCAAGTTGGACTTTAGCTGATCCTTGAATCTTTTCTTTGGTCGGCCTTGTTTCCTGAGTCCAGCTGACAGTTCACCATAGAATACCTGTCTTGGTATTCGCTGTGGGTCCATGCAGATGACGTGTCCAGACCATCGTAGCTGGGTTTTGAGGACCAGGACTTCGATGCTGGTGGAGTTGGCTCTGTCGAGGACTTCCTGGTTAGTGATTCGGTCCTGCCATCGGATCCTCATGATTGACCGGAGGGAGCATTGGTGGAATTGCTCCAGCTGTTTCATGTGCTTCCGGTACAGTGTCCATGTCTCACAACTGTATAGGAGCGAGCTGAGGACCACTGCGTTGTATACTTTGAGCTTCGTCTCAGTGCTTACACCTCTGTGTTGGACCTCTGTGTTGGAGGACTTTGCAGCGCAGCCGCCCGAGTGCCTGGCTGGCCTTTTGGATCCTGGCATTAATCTCGTGGTCTAGGGACCCGTCGTTGGCGATGGTGCTGCCCAGGTACTTGAAAGTGTTGACGTTAGAAAGCTGCGTGCCGTCGATTGTAATACACGGCTGGTTCGTTGGCCTCCCTGGTGCAGGTTGGAACAGCACCTCTGTTTTGCTGAGGCTGATAGGCCACAAAATGATATCTATCCCTATAAGAAAAGAGATTATTGGTAACTCTTAAAATTTGTTATCACCTGGGTAGCTAGAAGAATTATTCTTAGAGGGAACAGTGACAAACTGATTAGAATGAAATGTCAAGACATAAATATGCATATAAATATGTGTATGCATGAATACATATGTATGTGTGAGTGTATATATATATACACACTGGAAGGGTAAAGAGGTCCACGATAGAAAATACTCAATTCTTACATGTATTGAAATTGACTCAAAGAGAACAATCAAATACATTGGGGCAGAGAATAGATTTGTACCCTATAGGGAAGTAGAAGGGTAACAAATTGACTGGTGGGCAGGGAAGCAGTACAAAGGAAGGAGAGGGTGGGGAGTAGTATTAAGAGACTGTAAAGAAAAAAAGAGGGGTTAAGAAGGGAAGAGGGGGGAATTGGGGGACTGATTAAAAACAAAACATTGTTGTAAAAGGAAAAAGTGAAAGAAGAAAAGGCAGGGCTGGAATGGAAATCAAAATGCTAGGAAATACACAGCTAGTAATTGTAACTCTGAATGTGAATGGAATGAACTCACCCATAAAACAAAAGTGAATAGCAGAGTGAATTAGAAAAAAAAATCACATAATTGCCAAGAGGTGGTAAGCAGAATGTTTTTAAAAAGAAAAAAAAAAGAAATGGTGAGGAGGAGAAATCAAATACAATGGATAAAAATATCTTATAGTACCTTTTTAGGTTACTTTAATTGTGAACAATAAGTACAATAAAACTAAACAAAATGACAGAATGGGTGAGAAGAGACACAATCCATTGCTTGTAAAGACTATATCTAAAAAGTAATTATATATATATATATGTATACATATATATATATGTATACATATATATATATATATCAAGAGAGAGAAAGGGAGAGAGAGAATTAAAATGAGAAGTTGAAATAATCCAAAAATTATGTATTTGCAAATTTACAATCTGATTTATTATGTAAAGCAAAATGTTATAATTCATAGTCAATGGAGATAAAGAAACTATATTATGTCTCAACTAATTTGAATCACAGACAATGGACAATTTTTGACTTTACACATATTTCTCCAAATGGAACAACATAAATTCATAAAAGAAAAAAAGCTGAATTTTAGACATTAATGATAATAAAAATAGTATTACTAAATGTGTCTTTCTCAGAGCTGGAAAAATATAAACAAATGATAAGCAAAAAGGACAGAATAGAACTGAATACACTGTTGAATAATTTGGAGCTAAAATATTTCTTTTCCTTGAAGAAGACTATGGACCTCATGATGCTTTAAAAAAATGAACTATGTATAATGTAAAGAGAAACTACAAAAAATGAGAAAATAGAAATATTAGTCATTTTTAGAGACAATATCATAATAAAAAAGTTAGCAATTTAGAGAGCACCAATACAATACACAAGATTTGAATGGGACCTTAATAATGAATTCATAACTTCCAAAGAAATAAAACTATGCTCTTCTAGAGAAAGAATTGATGCAATCCAAGTGTGGATTAAAGCATTTTTAAAATTTTCTTTATTTTTTCCTTTGCAACGTGGTTAAAATGGAAGTATGTTTTGCATTTCACATACTCTCACATCTATAAATGTTATCACATTCCTTCCCTTTTTTGATGATTTGGAGGGGGAAGAAAAGGGAGGGGGAGAATTTTTAACTAAAAAAAATTGTAAGTGAATGTTTAAAATAAATAATAATAGTTTTATTCAAAAATAATGATTTGACAAAAGAAAAATCATATAAATAATAACTTTGCTAAAGGCAATGATAATGATGAGAGACTACAACATTTTTTTCCTAAGCTCTTTCAAATATAAAGGAAGCATTTCATATCATGGAAAGGGGCAAAGAGTTGGATAGTTCAACTGCATATGGAAATCCCAGAAAAGAAAAGGCTGCCTCCATAACTAAGTCTCAGGTGCTAATTGATACAATGTCCCACTAGATTCTGGCAAATATAACTGCATTAATACTATGAGGGAGAGGTTAGGTGGCCCAGTGGATATGTCCAATTATTGTAACTCTTTTTCCTTTTCCTCCATGGTTTTACCATTGCTTATCTAGTTGTAGAACACTCAGTCTCTATTCTAAATTATACATTCTCCTTACTCAAGTATGAGAATCCAGTCCCTAGGTTCACCAATTTTGGCAATATTGTGACTGCTCTCCTCAAAAAGTTAAGCAATTTTAAGTACTGGCATAGTATTCTACTCATAGAAATACTCTCACCCATCTTCCTCTTAGTTTTGAATGCTCTAATCCTTGAATATCCCTAAAATTGGCCTTCTTCTCTATTAGTTCATTGTGTGTTCTTTCTAGCTCCTTCCTTTTCTTCTCAGTTCAATTGTTGCTTACAATGCTTTTCCAAGTGAATTAATAAATGCAGTTCCTCAACTCTGGTTCAATTCATCTTGGATTATCATCATCTGTAATTTTATTTTCTCTAAAGACTTCTCCATTTAATATAGCCCTACTTCCCACATCACCACTATCTTTCATCTCTCACAAAACTCTTATTATCCAAGTAAAAATCCCTTCCATCCATTACTTCCCACTCCCACCTCTTGCCAAAATCATAAATAGATCAATTAAGCAAGCATTCAATTAACATGTTAAAGAAATCCTCATTTAATCCACTTATTTGTAATCCAACTCTTCCATTCTAGCCTACCTGATCAAAGGGAAATCTGCTATGACCTTTCTGGTTGGAGGAAAGGATTGCAGGACAATGGATCTCTCCTTACTCAAAAAAAAAAAAAACACTCTCTCCTTTTAGCCAGTAGCTAAATAAATTGTTGTACTTAGTCCTTTGGCTTCCTAATGTTAAATGTTACACAAAGCAACTGAACATTCAGAAGTATTTGTATATAACAGAGAAATGATAATCTCATCATGGGAGTTTCTGTGTTTTAATGATTTGTTTTTTACTTTAGCTGCTAACCATACATATAATCTATAACCTTATTGTTATATCATATACCAGTATTCCTCAAGTTCTCTTTCTGCAATACTTCTCATACACACACACACACACACACACACACACACACACATATACAAATATATACACATATAGAAGTATATAAAGATTCAATTCCTTTTCTCCAACTTTTGTATTTCTTATGGTATTTTACTTGATTCCTACACCTACAGAACTATTGTTTGCTAAACACATATAAAGCATCACTCAGTCAATTGCTTACAGAATATATACCCATTGCAAAAGCTGAATTAGATCTATTTAATGCAATGGGCTGATGTCATAGAACTTATACTTACAGGGTATATTCAGGGAAAGTTTGAATCCCAGAATAAACATATATGAACGTTAGTTCAAGTCCTTTCTTAGTTACCTTCTTCCATCCTTTCATTAAGGGATATAAAATGTACATTTTAAAGATAATATATTCCATTATATTTGATTGTACCACAGTCTATCAGTCTCTGTGTACAATGTTTTCCTGGTTTTCTTCCTCTCACTCTGCATCAATTCCTGGAGGTTGTTCCAGTCTCCATGGAATTCCTCCACTTAATTATTCCTTTGAGCACAATAATGCATCTATATTCATTAGGTAGATTGGTCTATAGTTTTCTTTCTCTGTTTTTGACCTGACTGACTTTGGTATGAGGATCATATTTGTGTCATAAAATGAATTTGGTAGAACTCCTTCTTGCCTTATTCTGTCAAATACTTTGTATAATATTGGGATTAGTTGTTCTTTGAATGTTTGATAGAATTCATTTGTGAATCCATCTGGACCTGGGGATTTTTTTAGGGAGTTCTTTGATGGCTTGTTCAATTTCTTTTTCTGATATGGGGGTGTTTAGGTAATTTATTTCTTCCTCTATTATCTAGGCAATTTATATTTTTGTAAGTATTCATCCATTTAACCTAAATTGCCATATTTATTGCCATATAATTGGGAATAGTCGTTTTTAATAATTGCCTTAATTTCCTCTTCATTAGAGGTGAGGTTTCCCTTTTGTCAATTTGTCAATTTGGTTTTTTCTTTCCTTTTTTTTAATTAGACTGACTAGTACTTTGTGTATTTTATTTGTTTTTTTTTCAAAGTACCAGCTTCTAGTCTTATTTATTAAATCAATAGTTCTTTGACTTTCAATTTTATTAATTTCTCCTTTAATTTTTAGGATCTCTAATTTAGTCTTCTTCTGAGGATTTTTAAATTTTTAATATGCATCCCAATTCATTGACCTCTGCCCTTCTTAATTTGTTAATATATGAAAACAAGGATATACATTTGCCCCGGTGTACTGCCTTGGCTGCATCCCATAGGTTTTGAAATGATGTCTCATCATTTTCATTTTCTTCACTGAAGTTATTATTTTTTTTCTATGATTTGTTCTTTAACTAACTGGTTTTGGAGAATCATAGTGTTTAATTTCCAATTAATTATTGATATACCTCTCCATGTACCATTACTAATTATTATTTTCATTGCATTATGATCTGAGAAGGTTGCATTTATTATTTCTGCCCTTTTGCACTCATTTGCAATGTTTTTATGCCCTTATACATGGTCAGTTTTTGTGAATGTACGATGTGTTGCTAAAAAGAAGGTATATTCCTTTGTTTCCCTATTTATTTTTCTCCACATGTCTACTAACTCTAATTTTTCTAAGCTTTCATTCACTTCTCTTACCTCTTTCTTATTTATTTTTTGGTTTGATTTATCTAGTTCAGATAGAGGAAAGTTCAGGTCTCCCACTAGTATAGTTTTTCTTTCTATTTCATCCTTGAGCTCCTCTAGTTTCTCCTTTAGAAATTTGGATGCTATGTCATTTGGTGCATACATGTTGAGTACAGATATGTCCTCATTTTCTATCCCGCTTTTTATCAGGATGTAATTATCTTCCCTATCTCTTTTAACTAGATTTATTTTTATTTTGGCTTTGTCATATATCATGATTGTGACTTCTGCCTTCTTTTTATCAGTTGATGCACAGTAGATTTGGCTCCATCCTCTTACTTTCTCCCTATTCGTAGCTATCTTCCTCATGTGTGTTTCTTGTAAACAGCATATGGTAGGGTTTTGGACTCTAATCCATTCTGCTATTAACTTGTGTTTTATGGGTGAGTTCATTCCATTCACATTCAGCCTCATGATTACTAGCTGTGTATTTCCCTGTATTTTGATTTCTACTCCTGGTCCTGCCTTTTCTTTTTTCACTATTTCCTTCTACACCAATGTTTGTTAATAATCAGTTCCCCCTAGTTCCTACCTTTATTTTACTTCCCTTTCTACCCCCCTCTCTTCTTATTCCCCCTCTTATTTTCCCTGTAGTCTTTCTAAAATTGCCCCCCCCCACTAATTTCTTCCCTTGTACTGCTTCCCTCCCCACCTGTCCATTTGTTACCCTATGGGACACAAATCTATTCTCTGCCCCAATGGATTGGATTTTTATTCCCTCTTTGGGTCAGTTTCAAAGCACATAAGAGTTGAGTATTTCCTGTACCCAACCTCTACCCTTCCAGTGTATTGATGTTCTCCTCCTCCTGCCATGAGCTTCTTTGTGACATATAAATTTACCCCCTTTTGTTTCTTTTCTAATTTCTTTTAGTATTGATCTCTTTTTAGCTCTATTTGTATATATACACCCACATGTATATGTATATATGCATGCATATATCTACCTATTTATGTCTTGTCCTTTCATCCTACATAGTTCGTCACTGTTCCCTCTAAGTGTAATACTTCTAGCTGCCCAGGTGATAGCAACAGTTTTTCTGTTAGTCTAGGCAATTTATATTTTTGTAGATATTCATCCATATCACCTAGGTTGGTATATTTATTGCCATATAGTTGGGCAAAGTAGTTTTTAATGATTGTCTTAATTTCCTCTTCATTGGAGGTGAGGTCCCACTTTTCATTCTTGATGCTGTTAATTTCCCTTTCTTCTTTCCTTTTTAAAATTAGATTGACCAGTACTTTATCTATTTTGTCTGTTTTTTCAAAGTACCAGCTTTTACTCTTGTTTATTAGTGCAATAGTTCCATCACTTTCTATTTTATTAATTTCTCCCTTAATTTTTAGGATCTCTAGTTTGGTTTTCTTCTTGGACATCAAATTTTCTGTTCAAGTCTGTTCTTTTCTTTACAAATTCTTGGAATTCTTCTATTTTGTTGAATGACTATACTTTCCCCTGCAAGAATATAGTCAGTTTTGCTGGGTAGTTGATTCATGGTTGTAGACCTAGTTCCTTTGCTTTCCGGAATATCATATTCTATGCCATTCCGTCCTTCAGTGTGAATACAGCCAGTTCATGTGTTATCCTCACTGTGGTTCCGCGGTATCTGAATGACTTCTTCTTTGCAGCTTGTAATATCTTTTCTTTGGTCTTATAGTTCTTGAATTTGGGTATAATATTACTGCGTGTTGTCAGTTGGGATTAAGTACAGGAGGTGATCTGTGGATTCTTTCAATCTCCACTTTTTCCTCTTGTTCTATGATATCGGGGCAGTTTTCCTGAATAATATCCTGTAGTATTATGTCCAGGATTTTTCTTTTGTCATGGTCTTCCAGTAGACCAATTATTCTTAGATTGTCTCTTCTTGAACAATTTTCTAAGTGGTTTGTTTTGTGAATGAGATGCTTCATATTTTCCTCAATTTTTTCATTCTTTTGGTTTTGTTTTATAGTGTCCTGCTGCCTTGTGAGGTCACTTAATTCTAGTTGTTGTATTCTGGTTCTTAAAGACTGGATTTCATCCCTGGCTTTTTGGTCATCCTTTTCCTTCTGGTCTGATTTTCTTTGAAGGTCATCTTTCATCCTCTTTTCCTCATCTTTCATCTTTGCCTCATTTTCCAGCTGGTTGATTTTGGCTTTCAAGACACTATTTTCTCTTTTTTGTTCAAGTGCCTCTGTTTCTAGATGACCTATCTTAGTTTTTAAGTTCTTTTCCCAATTGTCTTCAGCCTCTCTTAATTGTGTTTTGAGTTCTTCCACAGCCTGTATCTAATTTGCTGGGATTTCTGATTTATCATTTGCTGATCTCTCCCCCTCTGTTCCGTTTACTGAATAGAAACTGTGTATTGTAATTTACTTCTTTTTCTGTTGTTTGCTCATAGTCACTCCTTCTTTACTCCCCCTATTTGTCTGTCTTCTTGCTCCTCTCATTTTTTTGTTTTTTCAGGCTTCTGTCAGTCTCCCTGCTTGGAGCTTTAACAGAAGATCTCTTGGTGTAGTCTCTGGGGGAGGGTTTTTGGTGGTTTGAGCTTCCCTGCCCTCTGGAGGCTTTTGATTGGATTAAAGTCCAGCAGTCAATGAGGATGGGTGTGGAGGCTGGTCTTCCCTGAGTTCTGGAGACTTTTGATGGGATTAAGTTCAGATTATTTGGGCTCATTGTGCTCTGAGTCCAAAACCTCCTGGAAGTCTGGAGCAAATATGGAGGATCTCCACAACTCTGGCCAGGCTGCCAGACTTATGCTCCCTCTCTAGCTCTTTCCCTGCCATCTGTGTTGGATGCTCTGAACTTGGCACAGCCATGCCCCCAAGGTACACCCTCCAGACCAGCACCTTTGCCAGCCCAGAAGTTCCCACTGCCTCTGGAGTCTCAGTGCTCTATGTGGGAGGGGAGATGGGTCCTGGGACCTTCCTTCTGCCTTCCGCTTAATTCTGAGTGTTCTTGGCTTCTGGCTTTTGGAGGGGCATACCTTTTGAATTAAGTACAGCAGGAGGGTTCCTTGGCTCTGTCTTGTTGTTAAGTTTGATTTTCAGTCCCCTAGGAGCATTCAGTTTGTGATTGGTAAGGAAGGGTATTCAGAGGTCTGAACTTGCTCCTTCTAGGCTGCCATCTTCAACATATTAGCTTTAAAGAAGTCAGACTTTGGGCTTCAGATACTGGAAAATGCCCTATGATAAAGATGCTGATGCTTTATGGAAAATTTTGGGATACGTTCGTTTTAAAGACTCTTCTACACTGATTATGTCATTGGGAGGAAAATGCCATTGCCATCAGGTACTATTCAGGGCTTGCATATGTGTTGCCTTAATCTGACAAAGTCAAACTAGCAAAGATTCTGATTACCAGGTGCTTTTCATAACAAAAAGAAAACCTTGATCTTGTCAGGACTCAACTATTGTGACAATTATCTTCCTTCCCAACTATGTGGTCAGAATTTTTATTGTTGATGCTCACCTTTTTTTTTCAGTCATATCAGATTCCTCATGACCCCATTTGGAGTTTTCCTGGCAAAGATACTAGAGTGATTTTCATTATTTATAAATTATTATGGAATGACAAAATCCCTATCCCCAGATTAAACTCAATGTTTTTAATTAGAAAAAATATGATGAAAAATTTTGATGTAGCATTACTGATCTCTAGATTATAGGGTTTAGTTCAAATACTGAACTCATCTATTTTTTCTTTTAAAAAATTGTCTGATTTCATAATAGAAGATTGGGTTATTTGCCTAAATGGCTATGATATATAGAAAAGGTATTAGACTTATTGTTTTTGGCTTCACAGAGAAAGAGAAGAACTAGAAACAATGCATAATAATTACTGGCAGGCAGATTTCAAATAAGGAAAATATTATAAAACCTTTTCTAAGATGGAATGGGATTCTTTGTTGCAGAGGGAATTTCCTTTTACTGGAGTTCTTTAAGAAAATATTGAATTGCAAAATCCCTGATCACCCATGATTCTAGAGCACAAATAATGAAGAATGATACCAGTGGTGTGCTTTTAAATGTTTAACAACTGGCTCTCTGGGGAAAATAATGCACATACTACACATTTTTAAGTTAAGTATATATTATTAAAGTTTTCTACATTACTTTCCTAAATATAGATAGTCAACAAAAACAACAAATCAAATCTTGATCTGTATTGTTTCTTATTTTCAGTTTTTAAATGCTCTCACTAAAAAATTAGAGGGTTTGAGCATACCCTAGAAGGTACACACCTTCTCATTGAAAAGTGATGAACTAAATATATAGATTGAGACATATTTTTGGACATAATCAATGTGGAAATTTGTTTTGCTTGACTATGCATATGCAATGAAACCATTGTTCTTGGACCTCCAAAATCTATTCTATTTTTATCTTTTAGAAGCTTAGTATTCCTCAAAGATAACTGCTACATAGTTTTTTAAAACTTATTTAAGATGTTCAGAAGTAGTCTTTGCATTTAATGTAATTCCAGCTCTTGCTTCTTTGAAGGTGGTATGATTGTAAGTACACATTACACCAAGAGATGTTTTAATTAGTTCATATCCCTTTCTACTGACATTCATGATTCATTTAAGTTTCTTGAAATAAGAGGGTACTGTGTTGACCCAAGTGGCCTGGTGAAATTCCAGTTCAGGTAAATATAGTTTATTTCTACCTATCTAGACTCTTTTATGCATTTAAATAGTAGGCAAATATAGTTCTCTGTTTTTCTCTCTGTCACAGAGTAAGTAATGTTATTGAAGGTTAGGAAACTATTGCTCAATCTAATTAATCAGTAAAGGACTATTTAGGTGGTATATCAAGATTTCAAATCATTACTGTCTTTTGATCCTTACAAAGAATATGTAATATTCTGAGAGAATTAGGTGACAATTGTAACAGTTAAAATTTAGGAATATGGGGAGACTGAGGCAGGTAGAAATTAGTTTCTCTCTGCAAGGAGTATTATATTTTTTAGAGGTTTATTAAAAGTTAAGTATTAAAGAAAATAAAGGATAAGAAAACACATGTCCAGGCCACAGAGAGGCCTAGACACAACCTCACCTACATTATGGAAAGAGCCACATCTGCCCCAAACGGAAGTCCACGAGACCCCTCAAAAGCCTTTGAATCAGCTTAAATACCTTCTCGATCTTGGCCCAGGTGAGATTACAAGGCATTCTGGGGAAGTGGAGCAAAGGCTTGTGGGGATTGTAGTCCTATATTCGAGTCTATTTTTTACACAATGACAAAGAAAAGTGAAGGATGCTATTATGAAAAGCAATCAATCAATCAAAAAAATCAAATTGCTGTGACTTTGGTTGTCTCTTTGGTTAGCCATGAGCAGACATGGGAGTTGGCAAGTTCTTTATGTCCTGATTTTCACATCAGCAACATTGGGTTTTGCTACCTAATAACATATTCCTATAATATGTAATTATATATATATATATATAATATATATGTAATATATATATATTCCTATAATCCTAGGATTATAAGACTAGATAGATAAACAACATCTGATATTGCTAAATAGAGTAAAATTCTTTATACCATTGTATATCTTTATCATTTGTATTATGCTGGAGAAATAAAGACTGACATGGAAAGAAACACATAAATCTACAGATTAGCAGCTAAGATGTGTGTGTATATAAATCTATAGATGTAGATAGATACACACATATGTAATTATCTGTCTCCCTTTCTCTGTTTATCTATCTATCTATCTATCTATCTATCTATCTATCTATCTATCTCTGCATTATATGGAGAAATAAAAGAAAAAATAAAGTGGTTATTAAGAGAAAAAAAGTATTTGAGGACAAGAAGTTGAGAGGATTTTAAATAATGAGAATAATTAATCAGTTAATCACCAAACTTTTATTAAGTGACCACTATGTTAGACACTGGGGAAATAAAAAGCATTGAATAATCTTTTTTTCTTACAGAGCTCTTACATTTAAAGTAGGGGGACAGCAAATACATGACTATATATATATATATACATACATACATATATGTATATATGTATGTATGTATGTACAATCTAGCACATTAACTATCCAAGTATTTACTTGACTGACATAATAGGGTCTGATGATAATAACCAATCTATCTTCTCTATTTGGTCTTTCCCTTTACCCTGAGTTCATTTTTCTAGTATTACTTATTTCTTCAATAGGAGTGTTAGGCCTATTAGTGCTTCAATTCACCCAAATTCAGGTTCCAGAGGAACAACAACACTGCTTTTAGTCCTGTACTAACAAGTCCTTCTTGGTAAGAGGTAGAATAAATATAAAAGGCCCACAAAGCACACACATGAATCAGATATGGAACAGGTAGTTTTAGTCCCACATAGGAAAGGGAATGCTTTTGAAAAGAAATTCAGAGAATGAGTAAATTCAGATAAAATGGGACTTTTGGTCTAGGTGACTGACATTTTTAGCTATGTAGTCAAGAAAAGAGGCTGCTGTGACTTCTGGGTCATGCTACCAACAAGATGGGAAGATGAGATACTTTCTTCAGTCCTCACAATCTCTGAAACCACTTCATGAAAGGAATTCAGCTTAAGATAAAGAAACTTTATCTCTCCATTATTTAAAATATCAAGAAACCTGATAAGGCAACAACTCAATGAATTAAGAACATAGGATACAATACCTAGTCTCTAAGAGGTATCTAGGTGGTATAGTAGACAACCCAATGAACTAAGAGCAAAAGGATAATCCCTAATGTACTCACGTATCAGCTTCTCTATCCTATCTATGCTTTGGCAAGGCTGAAAAAAAATGACCCATAAGTTTGCAATAGTATTCAATTTTTCATCAGCTCCCTTCCTTTTCCTCCTACTCCCCTAATCCCCACAACAAGTAAAACCTAATTCAAGAAGGTTGTCCTGCTTGAGACAGTAGAACAGGAGTGTATCAAATTACAAAAGCAGCACTCACTCAGAAGGAATGGGATGTGTGTGTGTGTGTGTGTGTGTGTGTGTCTGTGAGAGAGAGAGAGAGAGAGAGAGAGAGAGAGAGAGAGAAAGAGAGAGAGAGAGAGAGATTAGGTTTAAAGGAAAGGAAAGGAGACTGGATAGTCCTGTCCTCCTCAGACTCAATGAGACTGAGGCTAGTGAAATACCCACCATGGAAGGATGAGAGAGCTTTTATCCCTCAGGGCAAAGGGGAAGGAGTCAGAAAAATGATCAGTAAGGGAAAATAAGGATAAAAGAATGAAATTCCAAAAGATCTTAGAAGAAGAAAGAAAACTCAACTAAAAACCGTAGAAATAAGATAAATCAAAAAATGAAGCTACTAAGAACAGGAGGAAATGTTACCTCCAAATCATCTAAATTAATCCAGACAACCATGAGGACTGATTGCAAGTCAAAGGAAAATAAATTAAGACCCTTGATGAGGCAGAAGATCCTAAAGACTGCCAAGAGAATATAGGATCACAAAATGACCCTGAATTGATCTAGCAAAAAAAAAATTATGAAATCAGAATTTAAGGTGGCTGCATAGCAAAAATAATTGAACAGATTTTTTTTTAAATTGAATCAATGACCATGAATCCCAAAAGTAGAATAACTGCTTGGGAATGTAAATAAAAAAGAAATGAAGAATATTTTGAAAGAATAGAACAAAAATCAATAATACTAAGATAACATGACCTCTATACAAGGAAAATATGTTCATTTTAGAGAAAATTTGTATAGAGACAACTTAAAATAGTTCTGCCAGAAGAATACATTTTTTGGTTAAATCTACAAAAGCTCACATGCAAGCAATAATACAGGAAAACTACTCAGAATTTCTGAATATTGTGAACAAAGTGCCAATTGAAAAAATGTATACTTTATCATTAGGAAAAAAATTGTGGCACAACTTCCATGGAAATATAGTAGTTAAAGACAAATAATTCTAATGAAAAGTTATAAAAGTGACTAGGAGATAGACCTGCAAATATTTAAAAAAAGAAAAGTCAAATAGCAGAAAGCTATTCTGTGTCAACTAGAAACCACAAGAGGAAATGGAAAAAATGTGATCTGAAGAACAAAGAAACTCCACATGCAATGCAATGTTATACACTTTGCAAATCTGAGTTGAATTATTATTTTAAAAGATGGATGTTCAAAAAAAAAAAAAGGAGACCTTTAAAGCATTCCTACATTGAAAATAAGATTTGAACAAATTGCTTAGTTGGTAGTGTTAAGAGAGTTTTTATTAATTTCTCTTTTTTTATTTAAGAGGAAAAGAAGCAATAATATTTTTCAGTTAGAGACCCCCTGCTGTGTCACTTGGCAGTTGGTGACATTAGAATGGTATGGTTGAGGGTGGTTTGTAAACCGCAGACTATTGGAAAGGGCTTTTTGGTCTCTGGGGCTCCTGGGGAGAGGTTGTGTTGCTAGAACTCTCTCTGGTTGGAGACAGAGAATTTAATTAAGGCCTTAATAGCCTTATTGATTATCAATTAACTTGGGTAGATAAGGTAGATAGTGGTTTTATTATCAGACAGAGAGAGTGGGTGAGAGCTTCAGCCTAGCATAAGGTACTGCCCTCTGAGGCAGATAGATGTAGGGATTTTTAGAGAAATTTAGACAGGATTGGGATCTGGGGTATAGTTACATGCTATTGTAAGATTAATTTCACTTTCCTCCTTCCTATTTCCTATCCATATTTTCTGATAGTAAACTAAGTGGTTAATAAACTACTCACTGGTTTTTGTTCAAACTCCTAACTCCAAAATTTAACCATTCACAGCCTGGCAGAGACAATCAAACTACAAGATTCATAAACAGATATAGGAGCCAAACATATACATATACATACACATACACACACACACACACACACACACACACACATATATGTAGTGAAGTAAATTTCCCCAGAAAAAGGAAAATAAGTCTTCAAACTAGAAAGATAAAGACATCTATTAAGTTATCCATAACTACTACCATTAACACAACAACACAACAACAGAACAATGAAGGAACTATTAACATATTTTTACTTTAAAAATACATAAGACAAAGGTAAAAGATGAAATTAAATAAAAGCAATAGTGGAGGAAGATATATATTTATGTATATTTATGACATAAATATGATAAACCTAATGTTACAATATTCTGCTTGTGGATGAGCCAATCACTTTGTTTTTATTTTTAATGGTGCTAAACTGTAGAGTGGGAGGCCACATACAAGGAGAATCAGAAGGAAGATAGAGCCAAAATATGTAATTTTGTTTTGCATGGCTTCACATGTGCAATTGGTATCACATTACTTGCCTTCTTAATGGGTAGAAGAGGGATAAGGGGAAAGGAGCAAATTTTGAATTAAAATTTTGGAAAAATGTTTAAAATGCAATTGGGAGATGATTTTTTAATTAAAAATTCTTTGAAAAACTTAAATGTAGAAGAGAATACATGATTTTTTCTAATCAAGTAAAAGATTAAAAATGAAGGGACTTCCAGGAGTCAAGATGACAACTTAGAAGCAAACGTTGAGTCCTCTGTGAAAACTCTTCCACACCAATCAAAAACAAAGTGCTTCAAGGGGAATACAAAACCAAATATAAAAGGACAGAGCCAGGGGACCTCCTGCTTGATTCAACTTAAAAGGTACTCAGAGAAGGTTAAATTCTCATGTTTAAGGAAAAGAAAGGAGGAAGTTCCCAGTACTCTTCCCCACTCAGGCTGTTGTTGGGATCTCAGGGAGAGGGCTTCAATCTGGAGGGAGTACCTTGCTACCAGAGCTACTCAAGACTTAGGGTTCTGATCACAACTGACAGGGAGGCAGCTAGAGGGGACAAAGAGGAAGGTACCCTGGCCACAGCTTTCAGCCACCACTCATACATTTTGTGCCTCTGTCTCTGTTGGTTTTGTCCTCAGGGTACATCCAACTCTTCAGATCAGTTTGGATGACTTAATCCAGTCTAGCAATAGTGCAGATAAGAAGCTTTCAGAGGTCAGAGAAGCTTAATCCCCAATACCCCTCCCCCACATACTATGCTGAGACCTATGATAAGAACATGGCTGACTGAGATCCCAAGGTAAAGGCTTCAACCTCAAAGGAGTACCTTGCTACCACCTTGGGAAGCTCTGGGCTCTGACCAGGCAGCTGGAAGGGAGGTGGCTGGAAGAACGGAAGATAGGAGGAAAAAGGTAATTACCTTCAGCCTCCACACCTTCACCTTTACCATCAGCTTCTGCTGACAGCTGGGAAATATCTGGTCTCAGGGCTCATTAATACAACAGGTCAACTCCATCAGCCTAATTCAATTAATCAGTAGAGCAGAGAAGAAACCCCTTCAGGACAGAATAGCCCAAATACAAAAATCCAGTTAATAAAAAGAGGATAATGAATATAGTCAATGACAGGGGGTAAGGGAGGAAGAAGGAAAAAATATGAAGAAAAATCAGATGAAGAAAAAAGAAATTATAATCAACAGCTTCTCTTCAGGTAATGAACAAAGAACAAATGGAACAGAGAAAGACCAAGGAACACCAAGCAAAAACTCAGGAACTCCAGCGAATTAGACACAAGCTTTGGAAGAGCTCAAAACACAATTCAAAAAATGATTAGGGGAGGCGGAAGACAATTGGGAGAAGAACTTAAAATGCAAAATAGGTCATTTGGAAACAGAGGCATATGAATAAGAAAAATGGTGTCTTCAAAGCCAGAATTGACCAGCTTGAAAATGTGGCAAAGTGTATAAATGGAGATTTTGAACCCCAGACTTCATCCCCAGAAGTCCTTGGTATTTCCCAGAATTCTCTATAATTTCTTCTGCATCTCCATGTTGGTGAGATCACAACTGGTATTTAACTGACAGTAACACCTCCCATGATCTCTTCCTTTGCAATGATGCAGCAAGTATAGTGGTAAGCTAAGTGCAGGGATTTTAAATGGGCTAATCAGTCATGGGCACATTGTTTTTATTTTGTATCCTCTTTATTCCTTGATTTCTAATGATCCTTAGTAAACCTCATAAAATGTAATATTTTATTATTAGAAATATAAATTTAATTTTTACAGTTTTTGGCAACCAGAAGGGACAAGAATTACTCTCAAAATGTTTTTTTAAGATAGCCTAGATAATTTTTTAAGCCATGTTTCTCCTGCCAAGGCTTTTTGCCCACCCCACCCACCCACCCACCCACCCTCTCAAAGCTGCTTCTCCTGATTCAGCTAGCTCCTTCCTCCAGCCATTCACTCCTGACCTTTTTGACCGAGATCACTCTCCCGATGGCCCCAGCCCCAGCCTCAGGCCCCAGCAACTATACTCCTGATCTCTGACATCCAGCCCATATCGCTCATCCAACCCCAGGCCCATCCCCAGGACCCAGGCTGCTGGTAGCTGCCACTGTGTCTTCAGGATCACAAACCACCTGGCAAAAACTGGGGTGTTCTTTCCTTAGGCAATAATTAGTCTCCACATAGCAGGGTACCTCAGTGGGGAGGGGGATAGAAGAGAAGGAAGAGACTCTTCCAAACACGAAGTTGATTATAAGCATGGCCTATTCTATAAGAGAGCAGTGCATTGCCTATTTCAAAGGATATTTTTGAGTGCAGTTATCCTTTTACTTATCTTACCTGAGATTCAGGGGAGAAATCCATCTCCCTGTAACTCTTTGCCTTCTGGGCCTACCCAATTTGAGATTCCTAAAACCCATGTTCTCCCTCGCTATGGGAGATTCCACAGTACTGACAAAAGGAATCTCAATGGATAAAAACAAAAACAAAAACAAACTTTAAAGAGACTGGAGGTTATATTTTTAAGACTTTCAGACTCCAGTGTTTTATAAAGTCTCTATTGCATTTTGCTGATTGTTTTGTTTAAGATTTAATTTTGTGGTTTTAAGTTCAAATATTAATGTATTCAATACTATTCTGTTACATTGAATCATTTTAATGTGCTGGGTTTTAACTACTGTTATATTCTGTTGTTTATCCCCTATAACTATATTGAACAAATATTATTGAATAAGCCCATATATAAAAGCAGCCTTTTTTCTATTTTGACTTTGTAAATTGTCACATAGAGAATGGATGAGCTTCATCAAAACTGGTTACAATTGTATAACAAACTTTGGAAAATTTAATGAGCTAAATATCTCAAATTGATTTTAAGGGGTTTTTTTTGACATGGTTTTTAGATTTTTTTCAACAACTCCAATCATTTTGCCTGCCTCTAACAGGAAGTAAGGTCCATTTTAGTAACTGAAGTGAAATACAATTATAATCCCCACCTCCTACATTTATATAATGTGAATGGATGGGATATCACAGTCTCATACCAAAGGAGCTGGGAAGTTAATCCCAGGGCGTGGTACCCCTGGATGGCTCCCAAAAAGGAGCATCTCTCATTTATAACTCTTCAGCTCACTTTACTGTTTCACCAGAATGATCTCTAGATTCTTGGTGACATTTTTAGACCCAAGAGCAACAGTACAGAGGTTTGCTTTTTTCCAGATTCCTCCACCACATTTTTTGTAATGATGGCAGTAAGAGATTTTTAAAAATATTTCAGCCAAGGTCGAAACATTGCTACATCTGAAAAACTTGTGACAAGTGTCCATTTTCTTTAAATGTCATATAGCAGAGTCATGTAAAGTATGATAGTGGGTTTGTTTGCTATTGTCATTAAATGGGCTATTATAACTCTGGGGATATTGATACTTTTTGAATGTGCATTACATGTTGTACTATTATTCTTTATTTAAAAAAATGTTATTTCGTGAAAATCATTTGCTTGTACTCACAGTGGATCATGGCCAGGTATGAAGAGGAAATGGATCTCATTTTTGGTGAGAAACCTTTGTATTCTACATTTCCTTAGCTGACACAGTGTGTCAATGATTATAAGCTCTATTTTTTATTTTTAAAACTCTTTTATTATATTCTTCTTGCATGTGCATTATACTATTTCAGTTTTTTATTTTTTCTCTTTTTTATATTTGAAGCACATGTCACCAGTATTAAGGTTTTCTTTAACTTTTTTTGATTTTGCAGTAATATAAGTTTAAATTATATTTGCTATAATGTCAATGCATACCCAAAAATCTTTAGACTATAAAAAATGATACCATTAATTGTTTAAAAAATTATGGGACTTTGCTTAATGATTCTGTCTGATTCCAAGACAAGAGAATATAAAAAGAGCCATTGCACAGTGCCAAAGAAGCAAAAAGCTAAACTGCATAGTTCCAGTCAAGCACAAGGTCAAAGAGACCAATGAATCCCAATGGGATTAATGAAAATTTTGAGCCATGACAAGAGGAACGTGTTTGGGGTTCGAGGTTGCGGCTGTTTAACATGTGTTAAAGGTAGGTCTTCCTTGTTTCACATTCTACCAAGTATCTCAAATTTGGTTGGGTAAATGCTTAATTGCTTATATTATATTTAATTGGGCCCTGATTCAAGGACCTGTTATAGATTTATTTTTCCTTTACTTAGAATTTTTACACATAAGACTTTTTTTCCATTTCATCCAGAAATTATCTTTTGTATTTGAATTTTTTTTATGTTTTTGATTTCTCTTGTCAATTGATTCATATACCTCATAACTTAGCCATGCATCCCTAAATGATCCCTGTGCTTTTCAATCACCCTATTCAGGGGGGTATGTATGATTATTTTTATTATTTTTAAATTGCAAAAGTTTAAATTCCTTTTGAGAGTAATTTTAGGTTAAGAAGCATGCTACCTCTCTGAATCCAGAAAGTGAAGTGTTTGGAGAAGACACCATTAAGATGCCTCCATAGACAATACCCTGCACCAGAAGATCCAGAGTGAACTTTTGGATGTGGTGATTTGAATTGTGTGGGGATTGAATGCATTTGTTTTGTATGTATACTCATGCCAAAGGGGACTGCCCCCTAACTGGATTTTTGTCAATATGCGTAGCAATTGTTGGTTTTGTTATCTTTTCCTCTTCTCCTCAAATTATTGTAATTTCATAGCTGGTATTTTTACAAGACCCACTGGAGAGACTAGTCTTCCATGGGTCTCAGGTAGGAGTGTATAAATGGAGATTTTGAACCCCAGACTTAATCCCCAGAAGTCCTTGGTATTTCCCAGAATTCTCTATAATTTCTTCTGCATCTCCATGTTGGTGAGATCATGACTGGTATTTAACTGACAGTAACGCCTCCCATGATCTCTTCCTTTGCAATGATGCAGCAAGTATAGTGGCAAGCTAAGTGCAGTGATTTTAATTGGGCTAATCAGCCATGGGCACATGGTTTTTATTTTGTATCCTCTTTATTCCTTAATTTCTAATGATCCTTAACAAACTTCATTAAATATAATATTTTTATGATTAGAGATATAAATTGAATTTTTCTAAAGAAAGTGAAAGATGGCCTACAAAGAAAAACAGTCCAAAGCAAAAGGATGATCAAAAAGCCAGGGATGAAATTCAGTCTTCAAAAATTAGAATCCCCAAACTAGAAGGATTTTACTTCATAAGGCAGCAAGAGTCAATAAAACAAAATCAAAAGAATGAAAAAAGTGAGGAAAATATGAGACACCTCTTTGATAAAACAACATACCTGCTATTAGAACCAAGTATTAGCCAATCTGCTAAGTGTGAAGTGATATCTCAGATTTGTTTTGATTTGCATCTCTCTGATTATAAGAGATTTAGAACATTTTTTCATGTGTTTATTAATAGTTTTGATTTCTTTAACTGAAAATTGCCTATTCATGCCCCTTGTCCATTTATCAATTGGAGAATGGCTTGATTTTTTGGACAATTGATTTAGCTTCTTATGAATTTGAGTAATTAGACCCTTGTCAAAGGTTTTTGTTATGAATGTTTCCCAATTTTTTGCCCTTTTCCACCCAGAGATTCCAGCCATTGCTGGAGGCTCAGTACTGTAGTTGGCGGAGGAGTCCTGGGACCCTCCTTCTTCTTCCTCTTAAACCCAAGTGTTTTTGAATTCAGGCTTTTTGGGGATGTACCTTTTAAGTTTAACCTAGTAGAAAGGTTCCTTAGCTCTGTCCTGTTGTTAGATTTGGTTTTCAGTTCCCTAAGAGCATTTGGTTTTTAATTGGTGAGGAAGAGTTTTCAGAGGTCTGAACTTTCGCTGCCTCTATGCCACCATCTTGACTCTGCCTCTGGAAAAAATCTTCATAAGAAAAACTTCTGACCTTTAAAGGTCTAGTTACTCAAATTCATAAGAAGCTAAATCAAATGTACAAAAAAGCAAGCCATTCCCCAATTGATAAATGGGCAAGGGACATCAATAGGCAGTTTTCAGATAAAGAAATCAAAACTATCAATAATCACATGAAAAAGTGTTCTAAATTTCTCATAATTAGAGAAATACAAATTAAAACAACTCTCGGATACCATGTCATGCCTACAAGATTGGTCAATATAACAGCAAAGAAAGCACTAAATGTTGGAGGGAATGTGGCAAAATTGGGACACTAATGCATTGCTGCTGAAGTTGTGAATTGATACAACCATTCTGGAAGGCAATTTGGAACTATGCCCAAAGGGCTTTAACAGACTGTCTACCCTTTGTTTCAGCCTTATCCCTGCTAGGTTTGTACCCCCAAAGAAAAAATAGGAAAAATAAGTGTACAAAATATTAACAACCTCATTCTTTGTGGTGGCAAAAAAAAAAAAAACTGGAAAATGAGGGGATATCCATCAATTAGTGAATGGTTGAACAAATGTGGTATCTGATGGTGATGGAATACCATTGTGCTGAAAGGAATAATGAACTGGAACAATTGCATGTGAATTTGAAAGATCTCTAGGAATTGATTCAGAATGAAAGGAGCAGAACCAAGAAAATGT
Organism: Monodelphis domestica; assembly: GCF_027887165.1. Classification (NCBI taxonomy): domain Eukaryota; kingdom Metazoa; phylum Chordata; class Mammalia; order Didelphimorphia; family Didelphidae; genus Monodelphis; species Monodelphis domestica. Next base: position 272,330,498 of record NC_077227.1, read on the forward strand.
TGTACTCAGATACTGATAAACTGTGGTACAATTAAATGTAATAAACTTCTCTATTAGTAGATAATGCAATGATCCATTACAATTTCTGAGGGACTTAAGAGAAGTAACACTATCCACATCCATAGAAAGTACTGTGGGAACTGAAAAGCTGAAGAAATAAAACCTATGATTGATCACATTGATCACATGGTTTTATGAGGATATGATTGGGGATATTGACTTTAAGTGATCACTCTATTGCAAATAGTAATAAAATGGAAATAGGTTCTGAACAGTGATACGTGTAAAACTCAATGGAATTGCTCTTTGGCTCTGGGGAGGAGAATGGAAGAGGAGAGGGCAAGAACATGAATCATATAACCATGGAAAAATGTTCTAAATTAATTAATTAAATAAAAAAATTTAAATGAAGGGAAAATAACTCCTGGAGAATTTCAGTAAGAAGTGAACCAACAAGAGAATAAGTTAGGTGACAAAGGTGGAAAGTTAACCCAAAGGTGCATACTTCCATTGAGGTGAGAGAGAAGTTTTTAAATGGGAGCCTGAGGTTTTACAATGGATATAATATGAATATCAATATATAATATGAATATAATTTGTGCTTAGAGAAGCCATTGCCTCAGAGAGAGTGCCATGCCTCTCTGGATAGGATTTTGCCTCAGGAGAAGAGGAATAGTAAATCCAAGATACCAAAGACTGTGATTGTGCATGAAAAGATATTCTTTCAGAAAAGAGATTGTTTGGGGGCTGAAATGAGAAAAAAACTGAACACAAAAATGGCAAGGTAAAGTAATGAACTATACAATCAGGACATCAGAAAATCAGAAAATGGGCAATAGTTCTATCCTTTTTTTTCTTTCTTTTTTTTTTTAAATATATTTTATTTGATCATTTCCAAGCATTATTCGTTAAAGACATAGATCATTTTCTTTTCCTCCCCCCCACCCCCCATAGCCGACGCGTAAGTCCACTGGGCATTAGATGTTTTCTTGATTTGAACCCATTGCTTTGTTGATAGTATTTGCATTAGAGTGTTCATTTAAAGTCTGTCCTCTGTCATGTCCCCTCAACCTCTGTATTCAGGCAGTTGCTTTTTCTCGGTGTTTCCACTCCCATAGTTTATCCTTTGCTTATGAATGGTGTTTTTTTTTCTCCTGGATCCCTGAAAGTTGTTCAGGGACATTACACCGCCCCTAATGGAGAAGTCCATTACGTTCGATTATACCACAGTGTATTAGTCTCTGTGTACAATGTTCTCCTGGTTCTGCTCCTCTCGCTCTGCATCACTTCCTGGAGGTTGTTCCAGTCTCCATGGAACTTCTCCACTTTATTATTCCTTTGAGCACAATAGTATTCCATCACCAACATATACCACAGTTTGTTCAGCCATTCCCCAATTGATGGGCATCCCCTCGTTTTCCAGTTTTGGGCCACCACAAAGAGCGCAGCTATGAATATTTTTGTACAAGTCTTTGTGTCCATTATCTCTTTGGGGTACAGACCCAGCAGTGCTATGGCTGGGTCAAAGGGTAGATATTCTTTTGTCGCCCTTTGGGCATAGTTCCAAATTGCCCTCCAGAATGGTTGGATCAGTTCACAACTCCACCAGCAATGAATTAATGTCCCTACTTTGCCACATCCCCTCCAGCATTCATTACTTTCCTTTGCTGTTATGTTAGCCAATCTGCTAGGTGTGAGGTGATACCTCAGAGTTGTTTTGATTTGCATCTCTCTGATTATAAGAGATGTAGAACACTTCTTCATGTGCTTGTTAATAGTTTTGATTTCTTTATCTGAGAACTGCCTATCCATTTCCCTTGCCCATTTATCAATTGGAGAATGGCTTGATTTTTTGTACAATTGATTTAGCTCATTATAAATATGAGTAATTAAACCTTTGTCAGAGGTTTCTATGAAGATTTTTTCCCAATTTGTTGTTTCCCTTCTGATTTTAGTTATATTGGTTTTGTTTGTACAAAAGCTTTTTAGTTTGATGTAGTCAAAATTATTTATTTTACATTTTGTGATTCTTTCTATATCTTGCTTGGTTTTAAAGCCTTTCCCCTCCCAAAGGTCTGACATGTATACTATTCTGTGTTTACCCAATTTACTTATGGTTTCCTTCTTTATGTTTAAGTCACTCACCCATTTTGAATTTATCTTGGTGTAGGGTGTGAGGTGTTGATCTATTCCTAGTCTCTCCCACACTGTCTTCCAATTTTCCCAGCAGTTTTTATCGAATAGTGGATTTTTGTCCCAAAAGCTGGGATCTTTGGGTTTATCGTATACTGTCTTCCTGAGGTTGCTTTCCCCCAGTCTATTCCACTGATCTTCCTTTCTGTTTCTTAGCCAGTACCAAATTGTTTTGATGACTGCTGCTTTGTAATATAGCTTGAGGTCTGGGACTGCAAGGCCCCCACCATATGTGTTTTTTTTCATTATTTCCCTGGATATCCTTGATCTTTTGTTCTTCCAAATGAACTTTGTTATGGTTTTTTCTAAATCAGTGAAGAAGTATTTTGGTAGTTCAATGGGTATGGCACTAAATAGATAAATAAGTTTGGGTAGGATGGTCATTTTTATTATATTGGCTCGTTATATCCATGAGCAGTTAATGTTTTTCCATTTGTTCAAGTCTAGTTTTAGTTGTGTGGCGAGTGTTTTGTAGTTGTGTTCATATAGTTCCTGTGTTTGTCTTGGGAGATAGATTCCTAGGTATTTTATTTTGTCTAAGGTGATTTTGAATGGGATTTCTCTTTCTAGTTCTTGCTGCTGAGCTGTGTTGGAGATATATAGAAAAGCTGATGATTTATGTGGGTTTATTTTGTATCCTGCAACTTTGCTAAAGTTGTTGATTATTTCAATTAGCTTTTTGGTTGAATCTCTAGGATTCTTTAAGTAGACCATCATGTCATCCGCAAAGAGTGATAGCTTGGTCTCCTCCTTGCCTATTCTGATGCCTTCAATTTCTTTATCTTCTCTAATTGCTACTGCTAGTGTTTCTAGTACAATGTCAAATAGTAGAGGTGATAATGGGCATCCTTGTTTCACTCCTGATCTTATTGGGAATGCATCTAGTTTATCCCCATTGCAGATGATATTAGCTGTTGTTTTTAGATATATACTGTTTATTATTTTTAGGAATGACCCTTCTATTCCTATGCTTTCTAGTGTTTTTAATAGGAATGGATGTTGTATTTTATCAAAGGCTTTTTCTGCATCTATTGAGATAATCATGTGGTTCTTGCTAGTTTGCTTGTTGATGTGGTTAATTATGTGGATGGTTTTCCTAATGTTGAACCAGCCCTGCATCCCTGGTATGAATCCTACTTGATCATGGTGAATGACCCTTCTGATCACTTACTGGAGTCTTTTTGCTAGTATCCTATTTAAAATTTTTGCATCTATATCCATTAGGGAGATTGGTCTATAGTTTTCTTTCTCTGTTTTTGACCTGCCTGGTTTTGGAATCAGTACCATGTTTGTGTCGTAAAAGGAGTTTGGTAGAACTCCCTCTTTGCTTATTATGTCAAATAGTTTGTATAGTATTGGGGTTAACTGTTCTCTGAATGTTTGATAGAATTCACAGGTGAATCCATCAGGCCCTGGGGATTTTTTCTTAGGAAGTTCTTTGATGGCTTGATGGATTTCAATTTCTGATATGGGATTATTTAAGAATTCTATTTCCTCTTCTGTTAGTCTAGGCAGTTTGTATTTTTGTATATATTCATCCATTTCTCCTAAATTGGTGTATTTATTGCCATATAATTGGGCAAAGTAATTTCTAATGATTGCCTTAATTTCCTCCTCATTGGAGGTGCTGTCCCCCTTTTCATCTTTAATGCTGTGAATTTGCTTTTCTTCCTTCCTTTTTTTAATTAGATTGACCAGTACTTTGTCTATTTTGTTTGTTTTTTCAAAGTACCAGCTTCTTGTCTTATTTATTAAATCAATAGTTCTATCACTTTCGATTTTATTAATTTCTCCCTTAATTTTTAGGATTTCTAATTTGGTTTTCTCCTGGGGGTTTTTAATTTGATCGCTTTCGAGTTTTTTCAATTGCATTTCCAATTGATTGATCTCTGCTCTCCATTGTTTGTTAATATGAGCTTTCAGGGATATGAATTTGCCTCTGATTACCGCTTTGGCTGCATCCCAAAAGGTTTGAAAGGATGTTTCGCCATTGTCATTTTCCTTGATGAAATTATTAATTGTTTCTATGATTTCTTCTTTAGCTAAATGGTTTTGGAGTATCATATTGTTTAATTTCCAATTGGTTTTAGATTTGGTTTTCCATGTACCATTACTAATCATTATTTTTATTGCCTTGTGATCTGAGAAGGCTGCATTCATTATTTCTGCTTTTTTGCATTTGTGTGCTATGTTTCTGTGACCTAATGTATGGTCAATTTTTGTGAATGTGCCATGTGGTGCTGAGAAGAAGGTGTATTCCTTTTTATCCCTATTTATTTTTCTCCATATGTCTATTAATTCTAATTTTTCTAAGATTTCATTCACTTCTTTTACCTCTTTCTTATTTATTTTTTGATTTGATTTATCTAAATTTGATAATGGTTGGTTTAAGTCTCCCACTAGTATGGTTTTATTGTCTATTTCTTCCTTCAATTCTCCTAGTTTCTCCATTAGAAATTTGGGTGCTATATTATTTGGTGCATACATGTTGATTAATGATATTTCCTCATTGTCTAGAGTCCCTTTTAACAAAATATAATTACCTTCCCTATCCCTTTTGATCAGGTCTATTTTTGCATTGGCTTTATCAGATATCATGATTACCACTCCTGCCTTCTTTCTATCAGTTGAGGCCCAGAAGGTCTTACTCCATCCTTTAATTCTGACCTTGTGGGTGTCAACCCGCCTCATGTGTGTTTCTTGAAGACAACATATGGTAGGGTTTTGGATTCTAATCCATTCAGCTATTCGTCTACGTTTTATGGGTGAGTTCATCCCATTCACGTTCAGAGTTATGATTGTCATTTGTGGACTCCCTGGCATTTTGATTGCCTTCCTTAATTCTAACCTTTTCTTCTTCGGCTCTACCTTTTAGTCCAGTGATTTACTTTGAATCAGTCCCCCTTGTCCCCTCCCTTGATGTTTCCCTTTTTAGTCCCTCCCTTTTTGTTCCCTCCCCCTCCCCCCTCTCTTTCCCTCCCTTTTTGTTCTCCCTCTCCCCCTCCCCCCCTTGGTTTTCCCTTCTCCTTACCCTTGTTGGGTAAGATAGAATTCAAGATCCCAATGGATCTGGATGTTTTTCCCTCTCAGAGTTGATTTCCCTGAGATTGAGGTTTAAGTAACCCCCCCCCCCTCTCTTCCTCTCCTTCTTATAGGAGTTTTCTTCCCCTCCCCTCCCCTGTGAATCTTTGTGTGAGAACCATTATTCTATTTGGTCTTTCTTTACCCCCTATTTATACATTACATTTTCCCCACATATTAGTATACATAGGTTGATATAAATGTAGTCCTTATAGAAGAGAGTTTGAGTAAAAGAAGATAACATTTTACCCCTTTCCTTAATATTTACCTTTTCAGGTATTCCTTGCTCTTTGATTTTCGGTATCAAACTTTCCACAGAGCTCTGGTCTTTTCTTTGCAAAAAGTTGGAAGTCTTCTATTTTGTTGAATGCCCATACTTTCCCTTGGAAGTATATAGTCAGTTTTGCTGGGTAGCTGATTCTTGGTTGGAGACCCAGCTCTCTTGCCTTTCTGAAGATCATGTTCCATGCCTTACGATCATTCAGCGTAGAACTTGCAAGGTCTTGTGTGACCCTGATTGGCATTCCTTTATATCTAAATTGTCTTTTTCTGGCTTCCTGTAGGATTTTTTTCTTTTGTTTGATAGCTTTGGAATTTGGCAATTACATTCCTGGGAGTTGTCTTTTGGGGGTGTAGTGTAGAAGGTGTTCTGTGAGCTCTGTCAGTGGATGTATTGCCCCCTTGTTCTAGAATCTCTGGGCAATTTTCTTTGATTATATCTTGTATCACCATGTCCAGTTTGGTGTTTATTTCTGGCTTTTCTGGGAGTCCAATTATTCTTAAATTTTCTCTTCTCCCCCTGTTTTCCAGATCTATCACCTTGTCGGTGAGATATTTTATGTTCTCTTCTAATTTCTTGGTGTTTTGGCTTTGCTTTATTAGTTCTTGCTTTAAAGCCTGGTTTTCTTTTACAGTTTGGTCAAACTGGTTTTGTAGATGCGTGAATTTCTTTTGCATCATTTCCCACTTTTCCTCCCAGAGGGCTTCCATCTTTTTGGTCCTTTCTGATTCAAATTCTTCATGTGTTTGTGGAGAGTTTCTATTTCCTTTGGAAGATTTTGGAGAATTTTCTTGTATATCTTCTTCTATCTGCTCTGTATTTTGTATTTTGGCTCCATAGAATGTGTCCAGAGTCGCCCCTTTCTTCTTATTTTTCTTGGTATTTTGGGGCTTCTGTGCTTCTGTAGAGTTTGTCATCTCTGAACGTGGAGGATTGGCTTTTCTTGTCTTTGTCTGGTGATCAGAGGCTTTAGTCCTGGGCAGATGTTGGTTCTATGTGCGTTCCCTGGGTTAAACTGAATATGCCTCACTGGAACTGGAATGGAAGGGTCGGACCACGAGGCCACACTCTCCCCCTGGTTCGATTTCCGGAAGTTGCCTTCAGAATCCCTGGCCGTGAGGCTGTTTCGTCGGCCTGCGGGGGGATGGGCTGCCGCTTCCCCAAGCTCCGAGAGCACAGACTTTCACTGAGACTTGGATAGCAGGATCCAGCCCGTGAGGCTGTCTTGCCCGCCCTGAGGGTTGCTGTTGTTTTGACCAGCTCTCTGCAGCGGAGGCCCCAGGCAGTAACTTTCACCCGGACCGATCAGCTCTCTGCAGCGGAAGCCCCAGGCAGTAACTTTCACCAGGACTGGGACTTGGGTATAAGACCCTGAGGGTTGTTGTTCCTCAGACCCTGCTCTCTGAGCCCGGCGCGGCTGCCGCTTCCGGGAGCCTTGGACTCTGCGCTCCTACCCCTGAGGTCCGAGGGATCTCGGGTTCTGGCTTTTAAGGGGAGCCGTACCTTTTGAACCGGGTCCAGGTCCAGGAGGAGGGTTCCCAGGGTCTGTGCTGTTGATCGTTTTGAATTTCAGCGCCTTAGGAGCTTCTAGTTTGAGATCGGTCGGGAAGGGTTTTCCGGAGATCTGAACTTCAGCTTTCTCTAAGCCGCCATCTTAACCGGAAGTCCTTCTATCCTTTTTATAGATGCATCAATTATCAATTTTAAGCATAAGGTACAAAATTAAAAAGGACAGGGGGAAAGATCTACAACAGAAAAATGTATTGGGGAAAGGATACAAAATGGGCACATTAGCTTTAAATTATCTGAAGAATGTAAATAATAAAGAAGAGATGAATAAGTATAAAATGACATTTCAAAGAGTAAAGACATAGAATAAACAGAAGAAAAAAATGAAAAGAACAGAAAATGAAGAAAAAATCTAACCAAAACACCAAATAATAGTGAAAGAAGGAAACTTAATCATTTAACAGAAAAGAAAAAACAGGGGGTTGGGGGGAATTAGATTAACTAGGTAAAAGAAGAAAGAAAAAACAGTTAAGCAAAATCCCAAAATTAAGAAAAGAGGCAACAAACAGTAGACTGTGACTTGAGAGAGAGGAAGAGAGTTGGTGGTAATAACATTAAGCTAAAATAACCAAAGAAACAAAGAACTGTCTTATAAAGCAGAGAGGGGTGAAGGCGGGAAATCCAAAAACAGAAAAAAATTAATTACATTATTAAAAACTGGATGAAAATATAATCCTAACTCTCATAACTTTTAATATGAGTTGACCAAGCAGTCCAATAAAACAAAAAGAGTGATAGATTGGATAGGAAAACACACTTCCAAAGTTTATTCCTTAAAAGATATTTGCTTAAAAAGCAAAGGCATACAGAGAACAAAATGAAACACTGCTAAAAATTTAATATAAACCATGTTTCACAAAATGCAGGAATTCAATTATACCAACGGACAAAGCAGAAACAAATTTTTGGGAAGAATGGAAAGCAGTTTTGGCAGAAACTAGGCATAGACTATCATCTCACACTATTTACAGAGATAAGTCCAATTTGGGTACATTATTTAGATGTAAAGCATAATATTATAAGCAAATTAGAAGGAGCATGAAAAATTTTCCTATCAGAAATATGGATAAGTGATATGACAATCAAGGGATAATCAAAGGAAATAAAATGGATAATTTTGATTAAATTAAATTGAAACTATTTTGTAATTTTTTTGCATAAACTGTGATCAAAATTAGAAAAAAAAACACAGGAAACTGGGGGAAAATGTGGCAAATTTCTCTGATGAAATCCTTTTTTTCTTGAATATATAGAGAATAGAGTCAAATTTATAGAAATTAGAGCCATTTCTCCAATTGATAAATTGAGCATGAATGGATAATTTTCAAAAGAAGAAATCAAAGATGTCATTTATGAGGAAAAAAATTATGTAAATCTGCAATAATGAGAGAAATGAAAATAAAACTTACTTTGTCATACCCCACATTTATCAGATTTATTAACCTGACAGAAAAAGAAAATGACAAATGCTGAAGGGGATATGGAAAAGAAGCATGTTTTTTTCACTTTATTTTCTTGATTTTTAAAAATAATTTGGTGACATGTTTTGCATGACTACATATCTATAATCAATATATTGCTTTTCCTTCTCAATGGGTCTGGAGAGGGATTCAAAGGAGGAAAGGAATTTGGAATTCAAAATTTTAAAACAGAATGTTAAAACTAACTAAATGAATGAGCAAAGAAATAAAAAACACTCTCCAGAATTTGTTATCTAGCTTGTGCTTCTTCTAATAAATAAAAGAAAATTTACCATTTCCCATGGTAACCCATTTCACTTCTGTAGATTTCTAATTGATCAGAAAATTGCCTCAGACATTGTCTATAATCAATCAATCAGCTTTTCAACTTCTAACGATTGTTCCCTTTCTTGACTTTCCCTCTAAGACAAAATAGAACCAAGCATATTCCCTCTTCAAAATGATAGCTGAATGTTGTTTGAAGTCAGTTATCACTTTTCCCCTGAATCTTCTTTTTTCCAGGTGAACATCTCTACTTCCTTCGACTTATTCTTGTGCCTTTCATCATGGTGTCTTCTCTCTGGATGTTTTCCAACTTGTCAACATCCTTTTTAAACGCTTACAGCCAGATGTGATACAATTGTCAAAACAAGGATTGTAAACTATTAACAACCATACATAACATTTCTCTAAAAACAAAAGAAATGTAAAATTAAACAAATTTAAAATTTACCTTTCAATCAGCAAATCCCCAAAGGTAAGAAAAACAAAAACATTCCATAATGGAAAGAGTGTATGAAAATAGATTAATCTGTAAACTGTTGTGACCAAAAGAAAACAATTTGGAATCATGTAATTATGGAAATAGTAACTTTAGGTAACTTTGATAAACATGACTTGTTGAAGTATATGATCCATGTAATATAGCACACTTCACAGATGCCAGCAGATATACAACAAAAATATGAACAGATATACATTTGAGTAACCAGACATAGGCAAGAAATATATACAATGACTTCAACAAAATAAACCAAAAGAAAATTAATACAAAATTGAATCCTTCATCATTATAATGACCAAAATCAGCCCTTCAAAAGGCAGGGAGGAAAACTTCTCCCTGTAAAGTAGGTAATTATGGGGACATGTGTGGGTGTGGGTGTGTCTTCATAAGCTATAGGAATCATTATCATTACTCCCATTCACACAAACTGAGTTTCCATAGTAAAAGTATGCTCTCCCTCATCAAGTTTTTAGCACGTGCTAGAGAGACTATGAGATTTCTCTTATGCTATCCGTTTGAGCCCAAGTTCTTGTGTGTTCTCCCCAATAATATTGCCAGTAATAGCTGGTTATCTCTTTTATATCACTGAGTAGCCCAATAATTATTGATTCAATTTCCTTTAACTAACTAGTTTCAATCAGCTTTTACAAAGGGATATTTCCTGTGAAAATATAGAAAGAAATATCCATGTTTCCTATTCAAAATTGAGAGTACCCGCCTTTCATCCTAAAGGGACTGATTTCAAATAGAAAGCAGTTTCTACCAATGTTTCTTCCACAAAATTCATTTTTGAATGCAAAATAATGTATAGAAGAATCTGTCTCTCTTGTAGAACTTGGTATCATTGCTCCCAGGTCAGTCTACTACTGGACTAGATCCTGGTTGATTCTAAGAACTATGCTGTTTCAATAAACTCTGTTACCTCTTCTGGCACAAACTTTACTTTCCAGACCTCTGGCAGGCAATTATCCTAACTTTTAAAGATTACAGGGTCCCAATTTAGTTGTTTCTGTCTCCAAAACTCCTTCTTCTAAGGCAGGAAATTATAGATTAAAAAAAACAGAAGCAACTGCAAGGCCATGTATTCACAGGCCCAAGTTGGTGAACCTTTGGCACACATGCTGGAGGGGGTTACTCCATTCTTCCTCTCCGTGCGTGCCTGAGGATATTTCTTACACGATCTTCTCCTCTGCCCAGCAGCCCAATGGGAATACTTTCTCCCTTCCCTGTCTGAGGTAAGGTGGGGGGCTCAAATGCAGTAGGGTGGGTACTAGGACTCTAAAAGCTTTGCCATCATTATACAAGGGCTATAGTCAACCTGAGTGGGAGAATAGACAGCTGGTACTCATGCTCTTTTGTCTCTGACTCTTTATGACTTTGTTAGTCTCTCTGCTCTGTCTCTCTAACTCTCCATTTCTCTCTCTTTGTCTCTCCCCTTGCCCTTTTCCTGGGAATTAAAATAGTTATTTCTTTCTCATCTGCATGAAACAATTAATTGAGGAACTGGTTTTACCTCATCTTTAGATATTTAAATCTTTATGTATTCAATTCATTATGTAGACTAATGTTGTGTGTGTGTGTGTGAGGCTGTCCTCAAATGAGTTACACTACTATCCTCCTTATGCCCTTTTGCCTTTATGTATCTTTTATATAAGCTGATCAATGCAGATATACTCAGGAAGTCGATGTCAAAGCTATATTTCAGGCATGATATTATTGCTATAGGAAAAGGTATCTCTATGGTCATCTAAATTGGCTTAGACTATACTTCTCATTCTTCATGATTCCTTTGCTCCATTGGTCTTTAAAATAATTAACTTGTTTTCAAACTATAACCTTTGATTCCTCAATGATTACCTTAACTGTGGATAGATATGGAGAATGTATCATTCAATATATGTATATGATTGGACTCAGAGAGTACCTGGATAATCCCAGGAAAGGACATGATAACCAGTACAAAATGTACATATCCACGAACTGGCAGAGGACTTGAATTATTATCATCCAACCAAACTACAACCTCAGTGACCAAGGAACCATTCCTGAGAAAGGATTGTATATGTAATCATAATCCATAGGAAGTGGTTGAATAGTAGTGAATTTGACAGGCCTCACCTCTAAACATTCGTAGCAATGAAAGTAAGCTTCATAAATCCAATTTTAAAAATCAAGATCTTGAGGTAATTGAATCACACGAATGTCCACCTTTCTGGAATTTCTCAGACTTTACCTTTACTTTACCACAAGCCCTTCATGCAAAATCTTTTGCTATGTAACTGTTTTTCCTTCAACCAATCAATAAATTAGCATTCATCAAATGCCTACTATATGACAGTTTTTTCTATTAGATTCTGGAGATAGAGATATAAAAAATGTGTAACAATTTCTTCTCTCAAGTAGCTTACACTCTAACCATACCCCATGATTCTTGGAGTTCCAGAGTTACTCTATTTTGAATCCAAAGTGGAATTTTGATTTTTTCTTGTCCTTCAACCTAATCCCAACTCCTCAGTCACAGGTAAGAATTGTCATTCTCTTTTCCTACTCCATTGCCCTAAGGATTCATATTATTTCTGATTAGTACATACTAGCTCTGCCTTGGGCAAACTTGAATAGAATAAGCTATTTGAAACACCTGCTCCTAGAGGTCCTGCCCAGTGGCCTCACATCTTGAAAACTGCCTCTGGGGAAGTCATCTGATACAGTCATGCTTCCCAAACACTACTTCCCCTTTTTTAGGATTGGCCTACTCTTTATCAGCATCTGATGAAGTTTTAGTAAGATAGAAAATGAAAGGGAAAATAATGGGGGTCTCAGATATTGGAGCAATTTGATAAACATGACCTGATGAAGGAGGTGTCCTAAGCAATATTTTATACTTCACAAATGCCCTCCATTCTCATGGGGAAGCAAGAAAACTGGAATCCCAAATGCTATTACAGTGCAGAATTGAAATGTTGTCCTCTGAAGTGTTTACGTTAGAAGTCTTCCTCTGTAAGATCATAAGGAAAGCTGTTAAACACAAAACCCTACATGTTACAATTGGCAGAGGATTAGAAAAGTGCACATTATTACTATAGTCAATCATTGGACTCCAGCTTGTGAGTTCCCTTGGTATTTAAAGAGCAATGCATTACACTCCAGTGTACCAGACATTATAACACTTAATTTGTAAAGATCATTAAGCCAAACAGCAGCACCTAATCAGTACTATTTCTGTAAGAGTAGGGCTACATCCCTTCCCTCTCAGATGATGCATCCTTTAATAAGAAATCAACGACCTATGGAGTGCACTGTTTGGCAAGGAAATGATACCTCGGTAAAGCAATAACCAATATGTTGCTGAACTTGGATGTTTGTTTCACAGCAAGCTATCTGGTTAGAATGAAAAACTTGTCAAAACAATGTCTTATGTTGTGTCTGTGCCTTTGTAATAATAAAAAGGTTTTTTGCCACCTTTTATTGTTATATCACAGACATTTCAGGACAAAACTCTTTTTTTAATCCCTCATCCCACCACTCTATCAGACCCTCCATTATAACAAGGAAAACAATTAATGAAGAGCAGCCAGTATAGAGATCATGTCTGAGAGAACTTGCACTTTTCTACATCCAAAGTCACTTCACATATCTATAATGAATAATGGATATTTCATCATTTGTTCTCTGGAACCAACATTGAATATTACAATTATACAGCATTTGTGTTGCATCTTAGTGATCTCTTTGAACACATTTCCAAGGGCTGGTATTTGAAAGACACCTATAGTAGGAATTGAACATACAAAAATACAATAAAAAGTCTATTTTAAGAAGATCATGAATTGAGAGCAGGAAGGGACTGAGGAAGCCAACATATCTAATCTCCTCATTTCACAGAAGGGGAAACTTGAGGACAGCTAAGGATGTGTCTTTAAGGATCTAACAATTAAACTTGAAGAGAAGTATACCCTTGGAATACAATATGAGGAGGGAAGAGGCCATTAGTAAATAGGACTTCATGTAGAAAGTGGTAGATGAACTGAATTTTGATGAGAAGAAAAAACTGTTACTTTTGGTAAGTTTGAAGCAAAAAGGATGAAGGACCTGAGAATCATTAAAATTGATCATGATAAATTGAACACAAGATCACTATTAATTTTAAGAGCTAATGTCTATGTGCCTTCTTATAATCATCATCAAGCATTAAGTAGGCACTAAAAAGGTGCTAGACACTAGGCTACATGATGGTGTTCCAAAGGAACATAAAAATATAGTCCCTGTCCTTGATAACAATCTAATAGGATAGACTACATGCAAACAATCATGTATATACAAGGTATATACAGTACACATGGGAGGTAATCTTAAAGGGAAAATTCTAGAAGTATAGGCTAAGGGAAAGCTCTTTTAGAAGGTAAGATTTAAGATAGAAAGGGATTTGTGTTCAAGAGGAAAAGCATTCCAGGCATGGGAGAGAGCCAGTGAAAAGACCTAGAGGGGGGGGAAACAGAGAATTAAGTACAAGGAAACTGGAAGAAGGCCAATTTTGCTAGATCTAAAAAGAAAGGTAAAGTGTAGGAAGACTGGAAATATGGAAAGGAGTCAGTTTGAAAATGGGTTTTAAAAAGTAAAGGATTTTACATTTAACTCAGTAGGTAGTAAGAGGTTATTGGAGCAATTCTACTGGAAGGATTTTTAAAATGCAGGTTTGCACTTAAGGAAAGATCCACTTGCCTGCTGAGTGGATGGACTGGAAAGGGAAGAAACTTGAAGCAGAGAGATTAACCAGAAAGCTAATGGAATCATGTGGGCATAAGGAGATGAAAGCTTGCACCAGGGTGCCAGCTATGTCAGAGTAGAGAGAGGGGTATACACAAACTTAATTCAACAACAGATTGGATGTGAAAGACTAGTGAGAGTAAAGAAGTAAAGGATTACCCTCATAATGTTATGAAACTGGATGGTTAGAAGGATGATGGCAATTTTAACAGTAATAGTGCAGAGTGGAGAGTTTTGGGGGGAAAGATAAGGAGCTCAGTTTTGGACGTATTGAGTTTATGGGAAAGTTTATTCAAATTATACATTAGGTAATTGGAGATGGAACACTAGGTGTCAGGAGAAAGGTAAGAACTGGTTAAGTCCAAGAATCATCTGTATAGAGATGCATAGGATGAATGCATAGGAAGGGAGAAAGATGTCATTGTGTTGGGTATTGGTCTCCTCCTCAGGCTATTCCTATTTTCAAGGTAGGGAAAAAGATGCCATTCATGAGTCTTAAATCTCCTGACTTCACCTGTCCTGCTTGAAGAGAAATAGGAGAAAAGTCATTCTAACAGTTCTTCTTCTGGGCCCCTCATAAGAGCTGCCTTTCTTTGTCAGGCCAAATCCCTAGGGACATCAATAACCTTGAACCTGTTGGTCAACAATTTGATGTCAAACCTTTTACTTTACTGATGAAGAAAATGAACATCAAGAAACAGAGAGACTAAATGATTTCCTCAGCATGACACAGGCAGTTGGGGTTTGAAACGAGGTTATTGACTTCAAATCCAGTAATTTGTCTACAATACTATTGTTTCTAGAACTTTGAAGCCAGAAAAAAATGAGAAAAGAAATGTAGAGTGGAAGGAAGTGCTCACACCACAGAGAAGCTAAGGATAATGAGGATAATAAAAACAAGGCATGTCAATTTTTTTAGGAGCTTGTCTGTAAAAAAGAGGAGAAAGTTTTAATATTTTAACTAATTACTCTTTTTAAGAGAAAGTTTTGTGGTAAAGAGACCTTGCTCTCAAGCCAAGAAAACCATACATAGTTCAAGTATCATTTTTGGTGTATTTACTGATTGTGTGACCTTAGACAAGTTAGATAAACTCTCAGTTCTCTATAAAAATCTCTAAAACTGTAAATTACCAAAAAAGTGCCAATCTGCATTGGTAGAGTACATTTCCTCATCTAGTAATTCTTCATTATTGAAACCACTGATACAGTTACTATCCCTATTTTTGCAAACTATTCTAGTTAGACCACATTGCCCACTATGATGGTTGAAGTGAGAGAAAGGAGACTCATCTTCCTCTCGTCTGCATGTAACTCTGATCCAGGACACTCATATCTCCTTTATGATAATGATGGGGGAGGCCCCACACTCAAACAAGAGATGGCAGAAACTTAGCATTCTTCTCTGAGATGTGAAGGGATTAAAAGCAGAGGCTTACTCTCTTGTGAGACACAGACCAAGCAAATGTGTGTCTGAGGGCTCTCAGACCTACATTGTATATGCAGGGTGTTAAAGAATGCAATGAATTGTCTTTCCTTGACTCTGGTCTTGTGTTTCTGGCACCCAGTCATTATAATGTGTTATTTATTATCATATCATATCATTTCATATCATATCATATCATATCATATATCATATCATGTTATGTCATGTCATGTCATGTTATGTTATGTTTATTATATTACATTACATTACATTATATCATATCATATCATGTTATGTTATGTTGTTATGTTATGTTATGTTATGTTATGTTAGGTTATGTTAAGTTATGTTATGTTATGTTATGTTATATAAGGCCTAGATTCTTATGATGGGTGGGATGGTATTGGAGCTGGCTGTCCCCATTGCTCAATGGATGCCACCTCTCCACCTTACTCCCACTTTCCTTTTCATGCCTAAAGAAAGTATTTCATTGGCAATGAGGATTGATGGTTGATGCTCTGCTTTTTAAGTCCTTTTCCTCTGGGTTCATGTACCAAATTTACCCTTAGAGCTAATGTTTAAGAATTGGGGTCATCTGTTCCTATCTCCATGCCACAGTTTGGGTGTCTTGCAATCTGACCTGATGCACTAAATTCCTTTACTTCTCAGAGTAATAGAGTCTAGAATCTAGTATTATCTAGAATGTAAGTCTCTAGTCCTTTAGTTATTCTACCCCCAACACCTTATGAAGTTCAACACAGGCTGACTTAAAATACTACTCAAAGGACAAATAGTACAGATTACAAAGAAACACAAATATACACATAAAGGAAGGCACCCAAGAATATCAGCCACTTCTGAGTGCACAACATTGTCATGAGGAATTCTCATCTAGTTCTTTTTCTTTCAGGGACAATAAGCTCTGTAATAACAATATGATTCAGCCTTTAAACACACACACACACACACACACACACACACACACACACACACACACACACACACACACACACAATGTGTTTCTCCTAGATTTTATGTATTTAGGACAGGCAGACCCAGTGAGGAAGATAAGCTCTACTTAGTGCTATTGGCAGCAAAGCTGCCTTATTGTGGTGACATTTAGTTAGTTGAGGAAAGTTACTACAAAAGAGCATTGTCTCCCTTCCTTTCTTCCTTCCTTCCTTCCTTCCTTCCTTCCTTCCTTCTTTCCTTCCTTCCTTCCTTCCTTCCTTCCTTCCTTCCTTCCTTCCTTCCTTCCTTCCTTCTTTCCTTCCTTCCTTCCTTCCTTCCTTCCTTCCTTCCTTCCTTCCTTCCTTCCTTCCTTCCTTCCTTCCTTCCTTCCTTCCTTCCTTCCTTCCTTCCTTCCTTTCTTTCTTTTTTCCTTCCTTTCTTCCTTTCTTCCTTCCTTCCTTCCTTCCTTTCTTCCTTTCTTCCTTCCTTCCTTCCTTCCTTCCTTCCTTCCTTCCTTCCTTCCTTCCTTCCTTTCTTTCTTTCTTTCTTTCTTTCTTTCTTTCTTTCTTTTCTTTCTTTCTTTCTTCCTTTCTTCCTTTCTTCCTTTCTTTCTTTCTTTCTTTCTTTCTTTCTTTCTTTCTTTCTTTCTTTCTTTCTTTCTTTCTTTCTTTCTTTCTTTCTTTCTTTCTTTCTTTCTTTCTTTCTTTCTTTCTTTCTTTCTTTCTTTCTTTCTTTCTTTCTTTCTTTCTTTCTTTCTTTCTTTCTTTCTTTCTTTCTTTCTTTCTTTCTTTCTTCCATCATCAATCACTTGACTTTTACTCCTTTTCTTCCTGTAATCAAGCATTTTTCTCTCTTCTTACCCCTCCAATAAAAAAAGAGAAATAAAGAGACTTGTACCAAATGTGCAGTCAAAGAAAACTGCTTCTTATATTAGCCATGCCATACACACACATGGATGGATGGATAGATAGACAGAGACAGACAGACAGACAGACAGACAGAAGAGAGAGAGAGAGAGAGAGAGAGATGGATAGGTGGATGGATAATATGATTCTTAACATTTAGTTCATCTCTGTGAAAAAATGAGTTGGATTCTTTATCAGCAATCCTCTGGGAATCATAGTCCATCATGTATTGATCAGACTTCTTTAAGTCTTCCAAAATTGTTTGATTTTTACAATTTATGGGACATTTTCCATCTTGGCACATTGGTTGAATTGTATTTTAAGTACTTGAGCATCCACATTTAGTCAAGGTAAGCTGTGATTTCCTAGAGGGATAGCTATTGTTTGGGGCATGACCAAGGCATATGACAGGAATGGACTATAAAATGCAATGTCAACATCTGTTTTAAAATGAATGAGTGAAACCATACAATACTATGTAGGCTGAAGCAGGCAGATACCACTAGGGTTATTCAAGGACAGGCTAGATGCAGAAAAGGAGAGGCAGCTGCCTTAAAAGTCAGCTAAGATTAAACAGGACCCATTATTGGTATCAAAGTATTCAAAAACCAGTGAAAAAGGCTCAAGGGCAGACAAAGAAAATGGGTCAGGATCTGAGACATAAGACCCTTGTTTAATTAGTCAGAGAATACTTTTTAACATCATGGATAGGTGATACAGCATATTGTGATGGAAATGCCAATGAACAAGATATCAGGGAAACTGTGTTTTTTCCCACTGATATCATTGGCTCTCTTTGTGATCTTGGACAACTCTCTGGGCTTTTGTTTCTTTACTTATAAAAGATATTCTTTTAATTTGGTATGTATATAGATATATACATATATACCAACATAATAGATATAATTATAATACTTATAATAATATATGTATAATCTTAGTGAATAGTTATCAAAATAACATCTAGCATTTATTCAGTACTTTAAAGTTTGCAATATTCTTTAGATGTGTTAGCTTAATATGCAAAAAATTCCTGTGATATATGTGCTATCATCATCCCCATTTTATAGATAGATAAACTGAGGCATAGAGAAATTAAGTGTTCAGGTCCACAAAAGCTAGTGAGTGTCTGAGGCAGCATTCAAACTCAGGCATTCCAGACACCAAGTCCTATGTTTTATCCATTATATCACTAAGCTGCTTCTTGGGTGAAGATCTATATCCACAGATATACAGGAATTTCTCAATACTCCTTTATGGATCTCTGAGAGGACTGAGCTCCTTTTTATTCCCAGAGGAGCAATAGAGCTAGAAAAATAGGAGAAAGTAGGGGGCACAGTGAATAGAGTGCTGGGTCTAAAGTCAGGAAGACTTGAATTCAAATCCAGCTTCAGACATTATCTGTGTGACCCTGGATGAGACACTTTACTCTATTTGTCTCAATTTCCTCATCTGTAAAATGAGCTGGAGAAGGAAATGGTGTCCCACTCCAGTATCCATGCCAAGAAAACCCCAGATGGGGTTATGTAGAGTTGGACATGACTGAAATGACAGAACACACACAGGGGAACAGGGTCCATAGGAAAGCGGCAACAGCAGTAGGAGTGAAGGCAACACAAGTGACAGTAGAAGAATCTGAGAGAGCAGAGTCAGAGGTAGAACCTGAGCCTGGAGGGATAGTCAGAGAGCTAAGGGGCAGCCATGGTGATTAGGACTACAGACTAATTGCTAAAAGTGGCACATACTGGCCTCAGCCTTTGGTTATATATGAAATGGAAAACTGAATATTTTCTGGGTCTGTGAATAAGCTCCACAAAGATTATTTAATGAATTCCCTTTCCTCCATGTACCACCCTTTTTTTTATTGATCAATATACAATACTCATATGATTTGCTTTTTCATTATATTCTATCAGTTTTTTTATCTGATTATTTCTATTAAACATATGGATTTTACTTTAGATGTATATTTTGTTTTTACAATCATATAGTGTAATATAAATATAATAATAGAGATATAATACAACATAATATAACAATATAATATAGAGAAATAATAGAGATAAAGAGTTTGGCTTCATAGGACACAAACAGCTGGAACTTTACTGTTCTGATATTGGTAATTTAAATATCAGTGATAGGGAGCAAGATCAAGCCAATATTTATTAATTTTATTACCCATTGTACAATAAATACCCTAAACAACAATTTAAGCAAGTCACCTAACCTCTACTTACCACAGTTTCCTCATCTGTAAAATGAAGATAATAATAGCACCTATCTACATAATAAGGGTCAAAACAGATAACTGTAAAAGACTTTGCATAGTGCCTGGCACTAAGTAACTACTAAATTTGTTACATTTGTAAGCTGTGATGACACTGTTGACAATGATGATGTAGCAGCTGGCCCCTGAGTATGATAACTTTTCTCCCACAGTAACCAAAGAGAAGGTCAGAGAAATAAAAGGAGAGAGGAGAAAAGAAGAATTGAAGGAGAAAGTACTGCCTCTGAATGGCCCAGTACATTAAAAAAATGAGAATTTTTACTCACCCATTTATATCACCTTGTGGATAGGGAGATGGTATAAGAAATATATAGACCAGTGATGGTGAACCTTTTAGAGATGGAATGCCATGTTCCTCCCCTGCACCTCCCCTATGCCCCACCCCCTTCCCCAAGACAGAGAAGGGAAGAAGCTCTCCCATTGGCTGCTGGGAAGAGAGGTGGAGTAAATAAGAAATGTCCTCTGGTGAATGAAGAGGTGGAGGAGAACAGCTCCACCCTACTCTTTCTAGTAACAAACTCTGGACAGTGACTATAGGTGTGCCCACAAAGAGAGCTCCACATGCCTTTTTTGCATGGGTTTAGACCATTGTCTGTCACTTTGACATTTAATGGTTGTACTAAGATTAAAAGTCTAGTAATTTGGATGTTGACTTTGACTTATAGAACTTACCCTAGAGAGCTATTTGATTTGAGGTTGAAAAATTGCATCTATGCTCCTTATTAAGAGTTTTTGTCCACAAAAGTCATTTTAGAACTTTTCAATTTCCCTCCATATACCATTTCTCCCCATCCTCCTGAAAAATGGTCATGGCAATAAGGTCCCTCAACTCTTATCAACTCACTGATTGGACTTCTTTAAACCAAATGGAAAGGACAGAAGGAATAAATGAAGCCTGTAGGGACCTTCAGCTTCAGTTAGCCCCATTGCATAGTCTTTATTTTTTTGTGCAATTCTGTCAGCAGCCTTCCCAATACACATTTATTGTGTGATTTCTTTGCAGTGCACTTTTCTAGTCTCTTAGGGGGATGCAAAGTTAAATATGGAGTGTGTATGGGACTAAGGGACAATAAGGCATATGTATTAGACAATGGCACATGATTTCAAAATTGATTGAATAACTAAAATTAAAAAAAAATTCAATGGAAGGGAACCAGGGTTCTGTGGTGTTTTTAAACATTTTAAAATCAATAACATGGTTCAAGGCATAGGTGACATCATTTAAAAAAATTTCCAATTTATATGGATATTTGTTATATCTAATTGGTAAAAAAAGTATAATTTAATACAAAAATATTCAATCTTGATTTAACACAAAAAGCAAAGAGAATTTGCATACAAATAGAGCAGGACGAAAATTGTTTCTGAATGAGTAGGTGCTTCTTTGATACTTGTTTGTGCATTTCTGAGATGGATGGAATCATTCCTAAAACCTTTTCATTGCAAATAGTGATGATGATGGTAGATTAATGTTATAATAATAACTAATGTTATTTCACCTGATCTTCACAATAATATGAGCAGGGAGAAACTATTACTATCCAAATTTTACAGATGAGGAAACTTAAGGTAATAAGAATCTCAGGGTGGCTGGCAACTTAGATCTTCCCGATTCTATTTCTAATGTTCTCCTAAACTTTCAGTTTGGTAACAACCTCAAAGTATGTGAGAAATGGGTTGTCTGCTTCTAATTAAGGGAGTTACCTAATTTACCAAGAAGTCTTAATGGTGCCATTCTTGCTAAATGGGAGATGACCTAAACATGGCATTTTAGAAAAAAAAAATCATAATACAAAAAAGATCTCCATTACTAAGAACATTAGGCAAGATCTTAAAGCTGAATTTTAATATCATTTAATAGTAAGTCTTATATGGAGGTTGAAAATAGCTCTAGTTAATTTGGGACAGATAGAAGATTAGATATAAGATTTTATTTTTTTATTTTATAATATTTTATTTGATCATATACAAGCATTATTCATTAAAGAAAAAGATCATTTTCTTTCCCCCCCCCACCCCCCATAGCTGATGCCTGATTCCACTGGGTATTACATGTGTTCTTGATTTGAACCCATTGTCATGTTGTTAGTATTTGCATTAGAGTGTTCCTTTAGAGTCTCTCCTCTGTCATGTCCCCTCGACCACTGTAGTCAGGCAGTTACTTTTCCTCGGTGTTTCTACTCCCACAGTTTGTCCTCTGCTTATGAATAGTGTTTTTTCTCCTAGATCCCTGCAGATTGTTCAGGGACATTACACCACTACTAATGGAGAAGTCCATTATGTTCGATTATACCACAGTGTATTAGTCTCTGTGTACAATGTTCTCCTGGTTCTGCTCCTCTCGCTCTGCATCACTTCCTGGAGGTCTTTCCAGTCTCCATGGAATTCCTCCATTTTATTATTCTTTTTTGCACAGTAGTATTCCATCAGCAACATATACCACAATTTGTTCAGCCATTCCCCAATTGATGGGCATCCCCTCGTTTTCCAATTTTTGGCCACCACAAAGAGCACAGCTATGAATATTCTTGTACAAGTCTTTTTGTCCATTATCTCTTTGGGGTACAGACCCAGCAGTGCTATGGCTGGATCAAAGGGTAGATATTCTTCTATCACCCTTTGGGCATAGTTCCAAATTGCCCTCCAGAATGGCTGGATCAGTTCACAACTCCACCAGCAATGATTTAATGTACCTACTTTGCCACATCCCCTCCAGTATTCACTACTTTCCTTTGCTATCATGTTAGCCATTCTGCTAGGTGTGAGGTGATACCTCAGAGTTGTTTTGATTTGCATCTCTCCGATTATAAGAGATTTAGAACACTTCTTCATGTGCTTATTAATAGTATTGATTTCATTATCTGAAAACTGCCTATCCATGTCCCTTGCCCATTTATCAGTTGGAGAATGGCTTGGATTTTTGTACAATTGATTTAGCTCTTTATAAATTTGATTAATTAAACCTTTGTCAGAGGTTTCTATGAAGATTTTTTCCCAATTTGTAGTTTCCCTTCTGATTTTAGTTATATTGGTTTTGTTTGTACAAAATCTTTATAATTTGATGTAGTCGAAATTATTTATTTTACATTTTGTGACTCTTTCTATGTCTTGCTTGGTTTTAAAGTCTTTCCCCTCCCAAAGGTCTGACATGTATACTATTCTGTGTTTACCCAATTTACTTATGGTTTCCTTCTTTATGTTTAAGTCATTCACCCATTTTGAATTTATCTTGGTGTAGGGTGTGAGGTGTTGATCAATTACTAATCTCTCTCACACTGTCTTCCAATTTTCCTAGCAGTTTTTATCGAATAGTGGATTTTTTTCCCAAAAGCTAGGATCTTTGGGTTTATTGTATACTGTCTTGCTGAGGTCTCTTGCCCCCAGTATAATCCACTGATCCTCCTTTCTGTCTCTTAGCCAGTACCAAATTGTTTTGATGACTGCTGCTTTGTAATATAGTTTAAGGTCAGGGACTGTAAGGCCCCTATCATTTGTGTTTTTTTTTTCATTATTTCCCTGGATATCCTTGATCTTTTGTTCTTCCAAATGAACTTTGTTATGGTTTTTTCTAAATCAGTAAAGAAATGTTTTGGGATGTCAATGTCAATGGGTATGGCACTAAATAGATAAATGATTTTGGGTAGGATGGTCATTTTTATTATATTGGCTCGTCCTATCCATGAGCAGTTAATGTTTTTCCAATTGCTCAAATCTAGTTTTAGTTGTGTGGAGAGTGTTTTGTAGTTGTGTTCATATAGTTCCTGTGTTTGTCTCGGGAGATAGATTCCTAGATTTTATTTTGTCTAAGGTGATTTTGAATGGGATTTCTCTTTCTAGTTTTTGCTGCTGAGCTGTGTTGGAGATAGATAGAAATGCTGATGACTTATGTGGGTTTATTTTGTATCCTGCCACTTTGCTAAAGTTGTTGATTATTTCCACTAGCTTTTTAGTTGATTCTTTAGGATTCTTTAAGTAGACCATCATGTCATCTGCAAAGAGTGATAACTTGGTGTCCTTCTTGCCTATTTTGGTTTCTTCAATTTCTTTTTCTTCTCTAATTGCTACTGCTAGTGTTTCTAGTACAATGTCAAATAGTAGAGGTGATAATGGGCATCCTTGTTTCACTCCAGATCTTATTGGGAATGCATCTAGTTTATCCCCATTGCAGATGATATTAGCTGATGGTTTTAGATATATACTGTTTATTATTTTTAGGAACAACCCTTCTATTCCTATGCTTTCTAGTGTTCTTAATAGGAATGGGTGTTGTATTTAATCAAAGGTTTTTTCTGAGTCTAATGAAATAATCATGTGATTTTTGTTGGTTTATTTGTTGATGTGGTCAATTATGTGGATGGTTTTCCTAATATTGAACCAGCCCTGCATCCCTGGTATAAATCCTACTTGATCATGGTGGATGACCCTTCTGATCACTTACTGGAGTCTTTTTGCTAGTATCCTATTTAAGATTTTTGCATCTATATTCATTAAGGAGATTGGTCTATAGTTTTCTTTCTCTGTTTTTGACCTGCCTGGTTTTGGAATCAGTACCATGTTTGTGTCGTAAAAGGAGTTTGGTAGAACTCCCTCTTTGCTTATTATGTCAAATAGTTTGTATAGTATTGGGATTAACTGTTCTCTGAATGTCTGATAGAATTCACTGGTGAATCCATCAGGCCCTGGGGATTTTTTCTTAGGAAGTTTTTTGATAGCTTGTTGGATTTCATTTTTTGATATGGGATTATTTAAGAATTCTATTTCCTCTTCTGTTAGTCTAGGCAGTTTGTATTTTTGTATATATTCATCCATATCACCTAAATTGGTGTATTTATTGCCATATAATTGGGCAAAGTAATTTCTAATGATTGCCTTAATTTCCTCTTCATCGGAGGTGCTGTCCCCCTTTTCATCTTTGATGCTATTAATTTGCTTTTCTTCCTTCCTTTTTTAAATTAGATTGACCAGTACTTTGTCTATTTTGTTTGTTTTTTCAAAGTACCAGCTTCTTGTCTTATTTATTAAATCAATAGTTCTATCACTTTCGATTTTATTAATTTCTCCCTTAATTTTTAGGATTTCTAGTTTGGTTTTCTGCTGGGGGGTTTTAAT
The DNA here is from genome assembly GCF_027887165.1 of Monodelphis domestica. NCBI lineage: Eukaryota > Metazoa > Chordata > Mammalia > Didelphimorphia > Didelphidae > Monodelphis > Monodelphis domestica. Next base: position 272,355,304 of record NC_077227.1, read on the forward strand.
TTGATTGCTTTCGAGTTTTTTTATTTTCATTTCCAATTAATTGATCTCTGCTCTCCCTAGTTTGTTAATATATGCACTCAGGGATATGAATTTACCTCTGATTACTGCTTTGGCTGCATCCCAAAAGGTTTGAAAGGATGTCTCGCCATTATCATTTTCCTTGGTGAAATTATTAATTGTTTCTATGATTTCTTCTCTAACTAAATGATTTTGGAGTATCATATTGTTTAATTTTCAATTAGTTTTTGATTTGGTTTTCCATGTACCATTACTGATCATTATTTTTATTGCCTTGTGATCTGAAAAGGCTGCATTCATTATTTCTGCTTTTCTGCATTTGTGTGCCATGTTTCTGTGACCTAATGTATGGTCAATCTTTGTTAATGTGCATGTGATGCTGAGAAGAAGGTGTATTCCTTTTTATCCCTATTTATTTTTCTCCATGTGTCTATTAACTCTAATTTTTCTAAGGTTGCATTCACCTCTTTTACCTCTTTCTTATTTATTTTTTTATTTGATTTATCTAAATTTGATAATTGTTGGTTTAAGTCTCCCACTAATATGGTTTTACTGTCTATTTCTTCCTTCAATTCTCCTAGTTTCTCCATTAGAAATTTGGGTGCTATATTATTTGGTGCATACATATTGATTAGTGATATTTCCTCATTATCTAAAGTATCTTTTAACAAAATATAATTACCTTCCCTATCCCTTTTGATCAGGTCTATTTTTGCATTGGCTTTATCAGATATCATGATTACCACTCCTGCCTTCTTTCTGTCAGTTGAGGCCCAGAAGGTCTTACTCCATTCTTTAATTCTGACCTTGTGGGTGTCTACCCGCCTCATGTGTGTTTCTTGAAGACAACATATGGTAGGGTTTTGGATTCTAATCCATTCTGCTATTCGTCTACATTTTATGGGTGAGTTCATCCCATTCATGTTCAAAGTTATGACTGTCACTTGTGGACTCCCTGGCATTTTGATATCCTTCCCTAATTCTAACCTTTCTTCTTCAGTTCTACCTTTTAGTTCAGTGATATACTTTAAATCAGTCCCCCTTGTCCCCTCCCTTGATATGTTTCCCTTTCTAGTCCCTCCCTTTTTGTTTCCTCCCCCTACCCCCTCTTCTTCCCTCCTTTTTTTGTGTTCCCTTCCCCCTAACCCCCTTGTTTTTCCCCTCTCCCTTCCCTTGCTGGGTAAGATAGAATTCAAGATCCCAATGGATCTGGATGTTTTTCCCTCTCAGAGTTGATTTCCCTGAGAGTAAGGTTTAAGTGAAAACTCTCTTCCTCTCCTTCTTATAGGAATTTTCTTCCCCTCCCCTTCTTGTGTGAATCTTTGTGTGAGAAAGATTATTCTATTTGGTCTTTCTTTTCCCCCTATTTACACATTACATTTTCCCCACATGTTAGTATACATAGATTGATATAAATGTAGTTCTTATAGAAGAGAGTTTGAGTAATAGAAAAAGATAACATTTTTCTCCTTTTCCATTTCCTTCATATTTACCTTTTCAGGTATTCCATGCTCTTTGATTTTCGATATCGAACTTTCCACAAAGCTCTAGTCTTTTCATTGCAAAAAGTTGGAAATCTTCTATTTTGTTGAATGCCCATACTTTCCCTTGAAAGTATATAGTCAGTTTTGCTGGATAGCTGATTCTTGGTTGAAGACCCAGCTCTCTTGCCTTTCTGAAGATCATGTTCCATGCCTTACAGTCATTCAGAGTGGAACTTGCAAGGTCTTGTGTGACCCTGATTGGCATTCATTTATATCTAAATTGTCTTTTTCTGGCTTCTTGTAGGATTTTTTCTTTTGTTTGAAAGCTTTGGAATTTGGCAATTACATTCCTGGGAGTTGTCTTTTGGGGATTTAGTATAGAGGGTGTTCTGTGAGCTCTGTCAGTAGCTGTATTGCCCCCTTGTTCTAGACTCTCTGGGCAATTTTCTTTGATTATATCTTGTATTACAATGTAGAGTTTGCTGTTTATTTCTGGATTTTCTGGAAGTCTAATTATTATTAAATTATCTCTTCTTCCTCTCTTTTCCAAGTCTGTCACCTTGTCAGTGAGATATTTTATGTTCTCTTCTAATTTCTTGGTCTTTTGAATTTGCTTTATTAATTCTTGCTCATTGTCTTTGAGTTGCCTGATTCTGACTTTTAAAGCCTGGTTTTCCTTTTCACTTTGGTCAAACAGGTTTTGTAGATGGGTGAATTTCTTTTGCATTATTTCCCACTTTTCCTCCCAGAGGGCTTCCATCTTTTTGATCCTTTCCGATTCAAATTCTTCATGGGTTTGTGGAGAGTTTCCATTTCCTTTGGAAAGTTTCGGAGCATTTGCTTGTGTTTCCTCTTCTATCTCCTCTGTATTTTGTATTTTTGCTCCATAATATGTGTACAAAGTCACCCCCTTCTTCTTGCTTTTCTTGGAATTTGGGGGCTTTTGTGTTTCTGTTGAGTTTGCCATCTCCATCTGAGTGGGGAGGACTAGCTTTTCTTATCTCTGTCTGGTGTTCAGAGGTTTTAGCCCTAGGCAGATTGTCCGTTCTATGCAGTTGTTATTCTGTCTTCCCGGGGAAGCCAGGAATTGCTGATGTTTCCGTGTCACTGCCGTCCTCAGTTCCCTCCCGATGCTTCTCCATTGCCTTACTTCCATGCTCTGAGCCTGGCTTGGCCCTTTCCGCCGGGTGTTTGTTTCTGTGCCTTAGCTGGCCAGGAGAACCAGCACTCTGAGGGGGGAGGGGCCTCAGCTTCCTGGATCCCCGAGGGCTCCTGATAGTATTAACCTTGGACTGAGTATGCCCTGAGGCAGGGACTTTCGGTGAGACTCAGATGTAAGGATCTAGTCAGGGGGCTACAGGCTACCCCCGTCTCTCTCTGTTTCCCTGCTGTCTGGGTGCCCCCTTGACTGGGTCAGGTTGTTTTCAGGAAGTGGCCTTCAGGATAGCCAGCCCTGAGGCTCTGAGGTTCCCTCTGCTGCCTCGGACTCAGCTCTGTAGGTTGGGGGGATGGGTCCTGGGACCTTCCTTCTGCCTACCCCTTAGGTCCAAGTGATCTCGGGTTCTGGCTTTTGCGGGGGTCGTACCTTTTGATCCAGGAGGAGGATTCCCAGGGTCTATGCTGTTGTTTGTTTTGAATTTCGGTGCCTTGGGAGCATATAGTTTAAGTTTGGTAGGGAAGGGTTTCCAGAGATTTGAACTTTAGCTTTCTGTAAGCCACCATTTTGACTGGAAGTCTAGATATAAGATTTTTTAAAAATTGTAAGAGAGGAATTTGTAAAAGAGAGGAATCAGATCCAGTGGAGCAAGGAGCAGCTCACACAGGGGAGGGGCAAGAAGAAAAACCCCAGCATTCCAGTGAGAGAACAGAAGCTGAGAAAACTCAAAAAACTGCCAGCTCACCTCACTCCTCCATATGAGAGCTTGAGAAGAGGATCTTCTAAGCAGGGGTCCCTCTGGATACCAATTGTTTCCCAGTGAACTCCTAAAATCTCTCACTCATTTTAAAATATAATAGACTGGGACTTTGAAGGAAGAAGTCTACTGAGGAATCTTCTCCCCAAAGATATGTTCTCCCCTCTCTCTCCCTAACTTGTCCTGGATTCCATTCCTCAAGCTATATTAGCTCAGGAGTAGGGACCAAACCATCAGCTGACCAGAAAAGCTGACCAAGAGTCTGGACCCCAGAGATTTGGGGGAGGGTAAGTCTGTCAGTCAATAGGGATTCCTGCCTACCGACTTCCCTCTCCTAATGCCTTCATCTCTCCCTTCCCTGAGTGCTCCCAAATAAAGTGCTTACTATTTAGATCAGGTCTGCCTAATTCCTGACACTATGGAAAGGAGCTGAAGATTTGAGGAGAACCATACACTCCCCCCAAGGTTACATCAGGATCCTAGGGATCAAATACTAGATCCAAGGGGCAATACTTTCTCCTGAGTAGAGGAGTAACCCCAGGGCTCTCGGAGAAGGAAAAGAGGCACTTGGTGGGCTTGAAGGACCCAGAAAGAGGAAGGTCCATCTGGTCGCCCAACCATAGCTGAGACCAAGAAGAGAAGCTGTGTGCCATTTCACTAAAGCTCTTTCCTCTAGCTCTTAAACACCACCTTCCAGAAGCACTCTCTGAGGTGACATGCTCTGTCCCTCAAGGTGACAAAGCTTGGTTACCTTCCCCAAAGGGAAGAGAGGGGATGATCAATCTCTTTCCCCTCTTCATTCTCTCAATTCTTTCTCTCCCTCCCTCCAGGTCCCCAGTGTATGTTGTGTGACCCTCTTTCTGACCATATATTACAAGATACTGGGTTTTTAAACTTCATTGTATTATTTGTGCCTAACTCTGCATGACTGATAAATCAAACCTGTTAATTAGATATCAGATTTGTTTAATGCTCATCATAGGACCTAAGTTAGAAAACTTTTTTTTAAACCCTTACCTTCTGTCTTAGATTCAATACTGTGTATTGGCTCCAAGGCAGAAGAGTGGTAAGGGCTAGGAAATGGGGGTCAAGTGACTTGCCCAGGGTCACACAGCTAAGGAAGTGTCTGAGGCCAGATTTGAACCTAGAACCTCCCATCTATAGGTCTGGTTCTCAATCCACTGAGCTACCCAGCTGTCCCCTAGAAAACTTTTAATATCTGAAGATTAATGTAAAGATTTTTAAAATTGTATTTAGTAAATTTAGGACATTATTCCTTGGTTACAAAAATCATATTTTTTCCCTGCCTCCCCTCCCTCTGCCATTCCCATAGCCAACCTGCAATTCCACTGGGTATTACTTGTGTCCTTTATCAGAACCTATTTCCATGTTGTTGATGTTTGCACTAGCATATTAATTTAGAGTCCACATCCCCAATTATATCTCCCTCAACCCATGTAATCAAGCAGTTGTTTTTCTTCTGTGTTTCTACTCCCATAGCTTTTTCTCTGAATATGGATAGTGTTCTTTCTCATAGATTCCTCTGGGATGTTCTGGATTACTGCATTGCCACTAATGGAGAAATGCATTACATTCCATTGTACCACAGTGTATTAGTCTCTGTATATAATGTTCTCCTGGTACTGCTCCTCTCACTCTTCATCAATTCCTGGAGTTCATTCCAGTTCCCATGGAATTCCTCCACTTTATTATTCCTTTGAGCACAATAGTATTCCACCACCAAAATTTACCACAATTTGTTCAGCCATTCCCTAATCGAAGGGCATCCCCTCATTTTCCAATTTTTTGCCACCACAAAGAATGCAGCTATGAATATTTTTGTATAAGTCTTTTTCCTTATTATCTCTTTGGGGTACAAACCCAGCAGTACTATGGCTGGGTCAAAGGGCAGACAGTCTGTTAGCATCTTTTGGGCATAGATCCAAATTGCCCTCTAGAATGGTTGGATCAATTCACAACTCCACCAGCAATGCATTAATGTCCCAACTTTGACACATCCCCTCCAGCATTCAATACTTTCCTCTGCTGTCATGTTAGCCAATCTGCTAGGTGTAAGGTGATACCTCAGAGTTGTTTTGAATTTGATTTCTCTGATTATAAAAGATTTAGAACACTTTTTCATGTGCTTATTAATAGTTTTGATTTCTTTAACAGAAAATTGCTTATTCATGTCCCTTGCCCATTTATCAATTGGAGAATGGCTTGATTTTTTGTACAATTTGTTTAGCTCTTTATAAATCTGAGTAATTAGACCTTTGTCACAGGATTTTGTTAGGAATATTATTTCCCAATTTGTTGCTTCCCTTCTAATTTTGGTTGCATTGGTTTTATTTGTACAAAAACTTTTTAATTTGATGTAATCAAAATTATTTATTTTACATTTTGTGATTTTTTCTAACTCTTGCTTGGTTTTAAAATCTTTTCTTTACCAAACATCTGACATCTATGCTATTCTGTGTTCACCTAATTTACTTAAAGTTTCTTTCTTTATATTCAAGTCATTCACCCTTTCTGAGTTTATCTTGGTGTAGGGTGTGAGATGTTGATCCAAACCTAATCTCTCCCACACTGTCTTCCAATTTTCCCAGCAGTTTTTATCAAATAATGGATTTTGGTCCCAAAAGCTGGGATCTTTGGGCTTATCATAGACTGTCTTGCTGAGGTCACTTACCCTAAGTTTATTCTACTGCTCCTCCTTTCTATCTCTTAGGCAGTACCATATTGTTTTGATGACCAATGCTTTATAGTATAGTTTGAAATTTGGGACTGCAAGGCCACCTTCCTTCACATTTTTTTTCATTATTTTCCTAGATATCCTTGAACTTTTGTTCTTCCAAACAAACTTTGTTATGTTTTTTTTCTAATTCAGTAAAAAAAATTTTGGAAGTTCAATAGGTATGGCACTAAATAAGCAAATAAGTTTGGGTAGGATTGTCATTTTTATTATCTTAGCTTGTCCTACCCATGAGCAATTAATGTTTTTCCAATTATTTAGATCTAGTTTTAATTGTACGGAAAGTGTTTTGTAGTTGTGTTCATATAGTTCCTGTGTTTGTCTCAGCAGATAGATTCCTAAATATTTTATTATTGTCTATGATGATTTTAAATGGAATTTCTCTTTCTAATTCTTGCTGCTGAGAGGTGTTGGAAATATATAGAAATGCTGATGACTTATGTGGGTTTATTTTCTACCCTGCAACCTTGCTAAAGTTGTTTATTATGTCCACTGCTGCAACTGGGCTGCCTCTTCTGTGCTTCTCCTCTTGCTGCCTCCCAGCCGCCAGTGTTTAGAACCCTGAGCCTGGCAGAACTTTGCCAGCAAGGTACTCCCTCCAGACTATCACTCTTGCCTGCCCAGAGATTCCAGTCACTGCTGGAGGCTCAGTACTGTGGGTGGGGGAGGGATTTTGGGACCTTCCTTCTTCCTTCCCCTTAAACTCAAGTGTTCTCCAATTCAGGCTTTTTTGGCAATGTACCTTTTAAGTTGAGTTCAGCAAGAGGGTTCCTTACCTCTGTTGTTAGATTTGGTTTTCAGTCTCCTAAGAGCATTTGGTTTTTAATTGGCGAGGGTTTTCAGATGTCTGAACTTTTGCTGCCTCTACATCACTATCTTCTGGGCTGTAAAGAGTTTTTTTATTCCCCACTATGTATCTAATTTGTCTCATCAGAAAACTATCTCCATCTAGGCCAAGCATCTGTCATTTCCTTGTTCTTTTGTTTGAATCCTGTATAATGTGTACCTTAACAGATACTCGTGTAGATAGGTTACCCATTTTGCTCCTCTCCCTTATTACTGACAACATAACGAACTTCTTGCTAACATTTCAGTTCTGTATTTTGTTCTCTGTCACATAATTAAGAATAAGTTGATAGGGTAGTATGGTTAGTAGAATAAAAATACTGCTACAAACTTTAACTTAATTACAAGAGGCATAAAATCCAGAAATACAGAGGCAACAATTCCCTACTATTATGCCATTTGTCAAGTGTTCAGAGGAGTACAATCAGAGTTAGTATGGTCCTTCAGTTCTTACCATATGATGTTGACTGAATGATCTGAGGGCTGTTTAGCTTGGTGTCAAAGAGTCAAAGGAGAGTATGCTAAGTTCAAGTATTTGAATATGAGGGTTATGACATATTAGAGAAATTCTGCACTTGTTTGGCCCTAACAGGAAGAAGAAGGAGCAATGGGTAATAGCACCCTCCCAAAAAAAGGAAACCAAGGCTGGATATATGAGCTATAAAAATTCATGAAATTAGAGATGTTCCAAAAAGGCAAAGAGTTATTTTGGGAGTTAGTGGATTCTCCTTTTAAGGGCTTCAAGAAAAGGTATGTGTAACCATTTTCAACATAGGTTATAGTAGGTGTGTTTTTTCATATATTTAACTTCTCTGTGACTGCAATTTTCCAGTTTTGTAGTCTCATTGCTAATACACTCCCTGCTCAAAGTATATTCTTAGAAAGTATTTTTGAATTGAATATTTATTGGAGTTTCTATGCCTCTAGTGGACTCTTCAGTAAGTAGATAGGTCACACTATAAAAATCATGACTTCTGGCAGAAAGAAAATTTATGTTGTACAAACAGTCAGAAGGAAAATTATACTTGACAAAAAACATGGTTTGTTAAACTGTTCTGCTTCCTCTTAATCCTTTTTCAAATGGTAAAGCCAAAGGAGTGATCATTATAGACAGTCAAGACAGTCAAGTTGTCTAACTTATTTACTCTGATCTTGTGACGCCTGATCATTCTTTCTTGAAATAACCCAGCCACTAAGCTGATCAAAGTAATGCTATTCTATTCAATGCCCTCAAATCTATCCAAGTGTCAGTTAGTAAACAAACCCTAATTATTAAATATCAATTGTAAGGATTAAAATTGGGGGGAAACTGAGGCAGGTAGAAATTAGTTTCTCTCTGCAAGGAGTATTATTTTTTTAGAGTTTTATTAAAGGTTGAGAATTTAAGAAAATACAAGCAAGAAAGGCACATGCTAGGTGGGCCGAGAGGCCCAATTCAATTTCACTCACATTATGAGAGACGCATCTGCTCCTAAGTGGAAGTAGGTAAGAGACCCTCAGTAGGCGGAGAACTCCTTTAAATAATAATTTGTGTTTTCACCCAGGTGAGAATTCAGTGCGATTACAAAGCATTCTGGGAAGTGAGCAAGGACTTCTGAGGACTGGAGTCCTGGATTCAAGTCTCCATTTTAACACTACTACATAACAAGTACTGTGCTAAATTCTGACCTGAGCTTACTGTCTAAAATGTAATAAAGATTCAAAATTCCTTTGTGTGAATATAATAGGAGAATATAATCAACAGACAACTGTGGTGAAAAAAAAAGGCAATGGATTTAACCATATTAAAATCCATTAAGATAAGATCTGAATTTGTTTTCTGGGTGAGGAACTTAATAAGTATGGATCTTTAGGCAAGTAACTTAAACTCTAAGCCATTTCCTTGTGTGCAAAGTGAAGAATAATGTTTTCACTATCTACTTCAAAGGGTTGTTTCACAGAGCAAATGAGATAATATATGTAAAGTTCTTTATAAAACATAAAGTATTAGATTCAATATTTCCATGCAATAACAAATATAGAATGTAAATCATGAAGAGAAATAAATTTCAAAATGTCTATGAAACACATAAAATATCTGGGTCTCAATATACAAGACATGCTTGTAACATATAAATTCAATTTCAAAGCATTTATGAGAAATAAAGAAATGAATTAAATAGTTTAAAGAAATAATCATTAATCAAAGTTGAGCCACACAAATAGAAAGTAGTTCTTGGGCAAGCTTACAGTGACTATATTGCTCCAGGAAAAAGGTAATTTACTATTGGTGCAAAAGCACTGGGCAGAGGCTGGAATCAAGATGGTAGCTGAGTAGCAGCAAAACCCTAAACCTCTCCAACAATCCTTCCAAACCAATATTTTAAAACTGCCTCAAAATTACAGGACCCAGAAATGAACAGCAAGAAGGAGCAAGGGACCTGTCCTGCTAAACACTACTTGAAAGGTAAATAGAGAGTATTGGGTTTCAGAGGAAAGGGGGAACTGGAAATGAAACTGCACACAGATGAGTACTGGCCAACCACCTCCACTACTCCAACCTACTGCACTAGGTTCTGTGATTGGGTGTAGGCTACCTTCAGGATCCCAGGAGTCGGGCTAAACCAGCAAAAGAGCAGCATAGACCAACTTCTTAAAGTCCCAGCCCCTGGCACCAGACCACAGTGAGGCCTGGACATCCACAGGGCCACAGGGCCATTTAAAGCCTGCCCTGCAGCAACACAGACCTAGCCACAGGGAAAAATAGCTCACATTGTCAAAGCCAGTAGCAGAGGATACAGGTTCAGCAAACTGTTTTCAAAATTCCCAGTACACAGGCAAAAAAAAAAAGGCTGGGAAAATGAGAAAATAACAAAAGAAATATTTAACACTGGAAAATTTCTATGGGCAGTCAGAAAAACACAGAACAAATAGGAGATGGTGAAATCCAAGCAACCAGATAAAAACTTTTAAAAAATGGGAACTGACCTCAAGCTTAAGAGCTTGGAGATCAAGCTTAAGATCAAGGAGAAAATACTACAAACAGCCAAAAAGAAATGATTCAGATATCATGGAACCCCATTCTGAATTACACAGGATATGCCAGTTTACACACTGAAGGACCAGAAATCATGGGATATGATATTTTTGTAGGCAAGGGAACTGAGTTTACAACCAAGAGTCATCTATCATCCATCAAAATTGACTATTCTTTCAGGGGAAAGTATGGGCATTTAATAAAATAGAATATTTCCAGGCATTTCTGAGGAAAAAGGCAGACTGAAACAAAAAAAAATATGTACAAATACAAAATTGAAGAGAAGCATAAAAAAGTAAATAAAAAAGAGAAAAAATTTAAGGGCTTCAATGAGATCAAATTGTAAATATTCCTATATGGAAATATAATATCTGTAATTCTTAAAATTGTTATTCTTATCATAGTAGAAATAAAAAATACACAAAGACAAAGGGTATGGTAGTAAGCTGTTTAGGATGACATGTAAAAAAAATTCCAGGGGTCAAAAAGAAGACTCTAATAGACCTGGGAAGAAAGAAGTAAAATGGAGTAAATTATATCTCATAAAGAGGCATGGGGAGGGTGGAGTAACTATTACAGTGGAAAGGAGGATGAGTGTGGTAAAAGGTAATATTTAAATCTTACTCTCATTGGAATTGGTTCAGAGGGAAGAAAAGCCAGATTCATTGTGGTATAGAATCCTATCCTATCCTATAGAGAAATAAAAGAGGAAAAAGAAAAAAATGTTTGGGAGAATAATGAAGGGTGGGAGAAGTTGGCAGGTGATTAAAGACCCTATAGAGAAGTAGAAGGGGAATAAGAAGTGATTGTGAGAAGGGGAATAATATAAGGGAGAGAGAAGTAGGACAGTGACTAAAAGTAAAACACTGGTATGGAGGGAAAGAGTGAAAATAGAAAGAGCAAGATTAAAAGAAAATCAAGATGGATGTAAATACACAGATGGCAATCATTACTGTGAATGCAAATGGGATGAATTCACCCATAAAACAGAAGCAGATAGCAAAGTGAATTAAAAAACAGAATCCTACCATATGTTGTTTATAAGAAACATATGTGAGGCAGGTAAACACACACAGAGTAAAGGTGAGAGGCTAGAGAAGACTCTGTTGTGCTTAATTGAGACCAAAGAAAGCAGGAGTAGCAATCATGATCTCAGACAAAGCTAAGGCAAAAATAGATCTGATAAAAAGGGATAAAAGGCAGTATAAACAATGAAGAAATATCAATACTAAACATATAGGCACTAAATGGTATAGCATCAAGATTTTTAAAGGAGAAACTAAAGGAGCTTAAGGAGGAAACAGATAGTAAAACTATACCAGTGTGGACCTTAACCATCCCCTATCAGAACTAGATAAATCTAAGCAAAAATAAATAAGAAAGAAGTAAGGGAAGTGTATGCAATTTTATAAAAGCTAGATTTAATAGATATCTGGAGAAAATTGAATAGTGATTAAAAAGGAACCTATATTCTTTTCAACAGTATGGTATATATATGACTAACCAGGTACTAGAGCATAAAAACATCACAAAAATGCAGAAAAGACAAATGCTGCTTTTTCAGATCATAATGTGATTAAAATTATAATCAATAAGGGTTCATGGAGAGGCAAATTAAAAATTAATTGGGAACAAAAATTCTAATTCTTCAAAACTTGAGGGTCAAAGAACAAATCATAGAAACAATTACTAATTTCACTGAAGAAAATGACAGTAAAGAGACAACATATCAAAATTTATGTGATACAAACAGTATTTAGGGGAAAAGTTATGCCCCTGACTACTTATATCATAGGACAATACCTCAAATATTTAGAAGTATTTGTCATTTCCCACTTAGCCCAAGTAAATGTCCCTAGGTCCTCCAATAAAGGGTGAGAGGATTGTAAGGGCTAGGGAATAAGCATATATATCACATCCTCTATGTGCCAGTCACTATGCTAAGCACTTGATTTAGATATTATGATGTTAACTCAGTGTCCTTCTCAACCCTACCTGCTCATCTCTAGACTCTCTCCAGCTTAGTAGAGGCCCATTCAGAACTGAATCCAGAATTTGAGGTATGCTTTGACCAGCACAGAGCTCTATTTCAAAATTCTCTTCTTCAGGTGCTCCAAAAGAGGTGAGAAAATAGAATAATTAGTGAATAATTTCATCTTCCTTTATTGGTTCTCTTCTAAAACTAAAACCAGGCCACCCTAGATTTAAGGAATTCAGTCATTGCCATCTTCCCAAATTATAAACATCAAGGCAAACAGGAAAATAATGTAAGTCAATATAGTCCTGTATTCTTAGTCTCAAAAGAGTATATAGTTGGAATTAGGCTATCTAATCCAACCCTCCCCTATTCTACAGAGGGAGAAACTGAGGCTTAGGGAAGTGAGATGATATACCCCAATCACATTTGTATTAAATGGCAGAAACAGATTTCAACTTCACATCCCCTTATACCCAAACCAATATTCTATTCCATTTACTTGTTCATTCTAAATAAAAACAGATAAACTGGATAGAAATCTTTGCCTCTGGGCAGACTGAGAGTCCAAGAGTATTGCCAGAAGCTTATTTTTTCCATCACCAGAGCTGTCTCTGAAACTACTGTCTGACTTTGCTCAAACCACTCAATCACGGGGAACCCTTGGTTCCCCATTGGTATTGTAGGGAACTCCCTCTTTTCTCTAAGGAAATGTGGGAGTTCAGTGCCTTAAGTGGTGAATAATGGTCATGTAAATAATGACCAATAAATTAATCTGTCCCTATTCATTTATTTTTCTTATCATCATCAGTGGTTATATGGAGATATATTGTTGAACATCCCAGAATTAGAACAAATGGAGACATGCCTGGCATTGTTCTGACCTTGCCAACAATTCTGTTGCCATGTTGTTCCATGGCTGATCTATGTTGCCCTAATAGCACCAATAAAAGTATGCCATTTTCCTGGAGCCTGTTCCCTTCTCTTATCTTGTGTTTCTTTTCTCCAGAGTCTATGTTCTCTTAAGCCAAAGAATTAATATTTCATTGAAGTGTGGGGAACCTTTTGTCTCTGTTCCAGGGAATTGCCATTCCCTACACACTGTCACAAAGCCAAATCCTTGGTGCGTGGAAGTGGGGGTTATTGTGTAAATTACATGTTATAAGAAATGGATCCCTGGGAGAGGGAAAAGAGGAGGGATAATGAGGGATATTTTATAAAAAATAAAAGATATTTGTAACAATTTTGAAGAGGTATTGGCTCCTCTCTTCCAACCTTCCTATCACCACCATTTCCCTCAATTTTCTTCTATCCTCAAGCCACCCAATATTTTTCTTCAATATACTTTAATGGTGAGAAGCGGGATGAGGAAAAATACAGAGGGGATTTAGATTACTACAAAGGTAGAATATATTTTAATCTTAAATATACATATATGCCATATGTATGCAGATGGGTATGTATATATCTATATCCATATCTCCCAGCCTTGCTGGAGTCCTTTTGCTAGTATTCTATTTAATATTTTTGCACCAATGTTCTTTAAGAAGATTTTTCTGTAGTTTTCTTTCTCTGTTTTTGACCTGCCTGGCTTTGGAATCAGTATCATATTTGTGTCATAAAATGAATTTGGTAGAACTCCCTCTTTGCTTATTATGTCAAATAGTTTGTGTAGTATTGGGATTAGTTGTTCTTTGAATGCTTGATAGAATTCACTTGTGAACCCATCTAGTCCTGGAGCTTTTTTCTTAGGGAGTTCCGTGATGGCTTGTTCAATTTCTTTTTCTGATATAGGATAATTTAAATTTTCTATTTCTTCTGTTAATCTAGGGATTTATATTTTGTAAATATTCATCCATATCACCTAGATTGCCATATTTATTACCATATAATTGGACAAAATAGTTTTTAATGATTGCCTTAATTTCCTCTTCATTAGAAGTGAGGTCTCCCTTTTCATCTTGGATACAGTTAATTTGGTCTTCTTTCCTTTTTTATTAGATTAACCAGTCCTTTACCAATTTTATTTGTTTTTTATAGTACCAGCTTCTAGTCTTATTTATTTATTTGGAAAATTTTACTTAATTAATCTAGAATATTTTTAAGGAAGGAGGTGGAATCAAGATGGTGGCATAGAGGCAGTGAAAGTTTAGACCTCTCAACTGAAAACCAAATCTAACAACAAGACAGAGCTAAGGAACCCTTCTGATGAACTCAATTTAATAGATATATTCCTCAAAAGCCTGAATTTGAGAACTCTTGAGTTTAAGGGGAAGAAAGGAAGAAGGAAAGTCCCAGGACCCCTCCCCCACCTATTTTCTTGAGCCTCCAGCAGTGGCTGGAATCTCTGGGCAGGCAAGGGCATTATTCTGGAGAGAGTACCTTATGGGCAAAGCTGTGCCAGACTCTAGACTCTGAACACGGGCATCTGGGAGACAGTTTGAAGAAAAGCACAGAGGAGGCAGCCATGTCTCAGCAACTGACACACTCCATATTGCCCCTCCCCCCCACACTTCCTGAGGTTTTGGACTCATGGCACATCCAGCTCTGCAAGTTCAACTCTGCTGAGCTTAATCTCATCAAGCTCTCAGAGGGCAGGGAAGCTCAAGCTCCAACACCCCTCCCACACAGACTGCTCTGAGAGATTTGATGACTAAGCTCCAAGGGTGAAGGCTGACAGAAAAGCTCAAAACCACAGATCCAGATCATAATGAGAGGAACAAGAGTGCAGGCAACTATAGGGGGAAAAGAAGAGACAAATATGAGAAAACAACAGAAAAAGAAAAACAAAATTATAATCAACATCTTCTATGCAAGTAATGAACAGAGCAATTGTAACAGAGGAGGATCAAGGAAAACCAAACAAAAACACAGACACTCCAGCAAATTGGACACAGACTTTGGAAGAACTCAAAATACAATTCAAAGCACAATTAAGAGAGGCTAAAGACAATTGGGAAAAGAACTTAAAAGGCAAGATAAGTCATCTAGAAACAGAGTAACTTCAACTAAAATGAGAAAATAGTGTCTCAAAAGCCAAAATTAATCAGCTTGAAAATGAGACAAAGGAAATGAAAGATCAGAAGGAGAAGGAAGACCAAAAATCCAGGGATGAAATCCAGTCGTTGAAAACCAGAATACAACAATTAGAAGCAAGTGACTTCACAAGGCAGCAGGATACTATAAAACAAAATCAAAAGATTGAAAAAATTGAGGAAAATATGAAGCACCTCATTCACAAAACAGAAGATTTAGAAAATTGTTCCAGGAGAGACAACTTAAGAATCATTGGTCTACCAGAATACCATGACAAAAGAAAAATCCTGGACATCATCCTACAGGAAATTATCCCAGAAAACAGACCTGATATTCTACAACAAGAGGCAAAAGTGGAGATTGAAAGAATGCACAGATCACCTCCTATAATTAATTTCCATCTGACAACAATCTTATAGCAAAATTCAAGAACTCCTAGGCCAAGGAAAAAATATCACAAGTTGCTAAGAAGTCATTCAGATACCATGGAACTACATTGAGGATAACACAGGATCTGGCTGCATCTACACTGAAAGCCCCCAAATCATGGAATATGATATTCTGGAAAGCAAGGGAACTAGGTCTACAACCAAGAATCAACAACTCAGCAAAAAATGACTATATTCTTACAGGGGAAAGTATGGTCATTTAATAAAATAGAAGAATTTCAAGAATTTATAAAGAAAAGACCAGACCTGAAGAGAAAATTTGATGTTCAAACACAGAACTCGAGGAAACCATGAAAAGGTAATTAAGAAAGAGGGGAAAAAAAACAAAAGCAAAACAAAACAAAAAAAAAAAGCTTTTTTTAAGGGACCCAATAAGTTAAAATGATATGTATCCTAACAGGAAAAGAGGATATTAGTAACTCTTAAAAATTGTTATTATCACCTGGGTAGCTGGAAGAATTATACCTAGTGGGAACATTGACAAACTGTATAGAATGAAATGCCATGAAATAAATATGTATATATGAATGAATATATATATATATGAATATATATGTGTGTATATATACATATATATATACAAGTAGAGTTTTAAAAAGTGGTTAATACTAAGATAAATAAGAAAATAAACAAGATGGGGTAAACTTATATGTCACAAAGAAGAGCATTGCAGGAGGAGCAGGGACATCAATACACTGGAAGGGTAAAGAGATTGGAGATAGGAAATACTCAACTCATACAAGGAGGGAAGAACAATCAAATACATTGGGATAGAGAATTGATTTGTGCCCTATAGGGAAGTAGAAGGATAACAAATGGACTGGTGAGGAGGGAAGCAGTAATAGGGAGGGAGAAGTTGGGGGATAGTTTAAAAAGACTGTAAAGAAAATAAGAGGGGTATAAGAAGGGAGGGGTTTGAAAGGGAAGTAAAATAAGGGTGGGGATTAGGGGGACCAATTAAAAACAAAACACTGGTGTAGAAGGAAATAGCGAAAGATGAAAGGGCAGGATTAGGAGTGGAAATCAAAATGCTGGGAAATACACAGCTGGCAATCATAACTCTGAATGTGAATGGAATTAACTCAACCATAAAATGCAAGCAAATAGCAGAGTGGGTTAGAAACCAAAACTCTACCATATGCTGTCTATAAGAGACACCCATGAGGAAGGTAGACACTCATAGGGTAAAAGTAAGAGAATGGAGCCAAATCTATTGGGTATCAACTGAGAAAAAGAAGGCAGGAGTCACAATTATGATATTATCTGACAAAGCCAAAGTAAAAATAGATCTAGTCAAAAGAGATAGGGAAGGTAATTACAACCTGATAAAAGGAAGTATAGACAAGAGGAAATATCAGTACTCAACATGTATGCACCAAATGGCATAGCATCCAAATTTCTAAAAGAGAAACTAGTGGAGCTCAAGGATGAAATAGACAGAAAAACTATACTAGTGGGGGACCTGAACCTTCCTATATCCGAACTAGATAAATCAAACAAAAAAATAAATAAGAAAGAGGTAAGAGAAGTGAATGAAATCTTAGAAAAATTAGAGTCAGTAGACATGTGGAGAAAAATAAATAGGGACAAAAAGGAATACACATTCTTTTCAGCAGCACATGGTACATTCACAAAGATTGACCATGTACTAGAGCATAAAATCATTGCAAACAAGTGCAAAAGAGCAGAAATAATGAATGCAACCTTCTCAGACCACAATGCAATGAAAATTATAATTACTAAGGGTACATGGAGAGGCAAATCAAAAATTAATTGGAAATTAAACAATACAATTCTCCAAAATAGATTAGTTAAAGAACAAATCATAGAAACAATAATTTCATTGAAGAAAATGACGATGATGAGACACAATAGTATTCCATCACCATTTGTTCTTTGACCATTGGTTGGATAGAAGCTGTTGATTATAATTTCTTTTTTATTTTTCTGTTATTTACTCATATTTTTTTCCTTCTTTTCTCCCCTATAATTGGCTGTAATCTTGCTCCTCTGATAATTTGCTGGATCTTTGATTTTTAGTTATTCTGTTCTGAAGGGGCTTCTTCTCTACTCTGCTGATTGGCTAGGTTAGGCTGATGGTATTAATAAGGCCTGAGGTCAGATCTTCCCCAGCTGGCAGCAGAAGCTAAAGGTTTCAGTGAAATTATAGGTGAATGGAGTTGTGCTTCCAGCCCTGTTATCAAGGTTGTAGCTTATAGCAGTTGCTGCCTTTGCCCTTGGAGCTTAGTTAGCAAGGCTCTCTGATCTGTCTATGGGTGAGGGGGTATTGGAGCTTGAGTTTCCCTGCCCTCTGAAAGCACCTTATCTACCCTTTTGATTAGATTAAGCCAGGGCAGAGTTGATCTGAAGAGCTGAATGTTCCCTGAGTCCAAAACCTCATGAATGGGGGGTGGGGGAGGGGAGCAAGATGGAGTGCTTTGGCTGAGACAAGACTGCACTTCTCTAGATTCCTCCCTGCTGCCTGTATTCAATACCCTCAGCCTATCAGAACTGTGCCAGGAAGGTACTCCTTCTGGACTAGAGCCTTTACCTAACCAGAGATTCCAGCCACCTCTGTAGACTCAGCACTGTAGGGGGCAGAGGATTCCTGGGACATTCCTTCTTCCTTTCCCTATAACCTGAGAGTTCAAGAATTCAGGTTGTTTTTTTTTTTTTTTGGTGTACCTTGTAAGTCAAATCTGGCAGGAGGTTCCCCCTGCTCTTTCCTGGTGTTAGATTTAGTTTTCTGTCCCCTTGAAGCACTTTGTTTTTTATTCATCTGGAAGGGTTTTAGAGAGGTCTGAGCTTTTGCTGTGTCTAAGCCACCATCCTGACTCCACCTCCGAAACTACATTTCTACTTTGAAACAAATCATAAAAGACTTGATTTTATATTATTGAAAATATATATTCTACTGGGATAAATGGAAACACATTCTTCATTAGCCAAATTTTAGAAGAATGGAGAAAATAGTCTCCTCTGGTTACCTAATAATACAACCACATTTCCTAGTTTTACAATTTTTTTTCCTTTTCCCTTGGATTGACTGGAACATAAAACAGTTTCTTCAGTCTTCCAACAAGTTCATTTCCTACCATTTTGTGGCCTTGAGAGCTCTTTAAATAAAGCAATGAGTTATGCACTTGGTTGCAAGATGATTAATTAATTAATGTGTTGAGTGTATGAGAGTCTCAGAAGATTGCTGCAATAAAGAAATCTAAAAGGGTCTTGTAATCAGAACTGACCCTTTATATAGATAGATTTGGTGGTTGCTGATACAGTGAGATTTCAGAAGTGACCAAATGCCTTGTGCCTAAAATATTTTTATCACCAGTCTCCATAATGCATGAAATCCTTATTGTTTTAATCCTTCCAAGGAAGACCTCTGTTAATATGTAAATATCTTACTTGAAATGTACAACATATTAACCTTATCCAGAAGTAGATTATCATATAAACTAACCTCACAGCCCTAAAGAAATATAAAATATAACAAACATTTTCCTGGGAGAAAATATAAAGAAAAGCTTGAAAGACGGGACACTGTCAGAAATAGGATAGACTTTAGCAATATATAAAATATATTCCACAATCTATAAAAGCCTATCATGAGCAATTATGAGGCAAATAGCTTTTCTAGTCCTTTTGGATAAGCTCTGTCCTTCTAAGAGGAAGGGGAAAAATGTTTCCAAAGTGAAAGGAGGAAAATGATAATTATGATGTTTTATTGCTTTAAAATGTTTTTAAATTTTCCTCCAAATCTACAGTCCTTCTCAAAAAAATAGGGAAACTGGCTCAGTATTAATCAGTCAGAGATGAAAATAGTACAGAGCATCAGGGGTTCTGTCCCAGATGCTGACAAAACTCCAAGTTTTAGCCCCTCAAGATTCCAGAAGGAAACACATTTTTTCTGTCTCATCCTAATGGAGGATCCCCCAATCAATCTGCTCTCTCACTTTGTCCTCAAACTACCACTCTTCAGAGTCTTATGTCTTTCAGTCTCTTCTTCTGAGTCCTTCACATCAGTTGCTTGATCTGGGGACATATGCCTTGGGGGACGCTCAGGATCAGCTGGAGTAGGATTAGAGCACTGCCTACCTGAAATGCAGTTGCCTTTATTTATACTCCTTTCCCATAAGGAATGTACCATTATCCTATCCTTAGGTGACCTCCATTTCTACCAAGCAGTCTGAGGATTTTTTTTTTTTTGCAGTGAGAATATTCTTGACTTCAGAGTTAGAAACCAAAGTTGAAGCCACTTATTAATTGTGTGGCCTTAAGCAATTCATTTCACTTTCTCTGGGTCATTATTTGCTCCCAGATAAATGAAGGGTTAGACTTGATGACCTACAAGGTTCCTTCCAACTCCTAAATCCTAAATCTCTTCCTCTATAACATTCCTCTGAATTTCTCTTCTTCACTAATAGCTGTCTCTATTTGGAAGACACTAATTCTCTTTCCATTTCTAAGGCTCATTGCTTCTCTTGCACAATCCAACACACAAGTCCAGGAGTTTTCCTGCTACTAATTTCAGATAAGTCCTGGACTAGTATCCCTTTATGATCATCTCTCTTCCTTTAAAGTTCACTCCATCTTTATTGCTTTCATCTAGAGATTCAGTATCTGATTAGTCTTTTACATTACAATTTCTATCTGTTCTAATGTCTTACCATCCCAGTCTCAGTCATCTAAGTTCCCATTAATTTTCCTTTATCTATTTTGACTATGCATGTGCATAATCTTATCTTACACATCCATCCATTCCTGAACAGAATTTTCTTCCAGTGTTGTAATTCCAAGAGCATTTTCCCCTTTCTCTAAGTTGGAAATAAGGACCCACGAATGAAGTAAAATGAGGGGTACTCCTCCTCTTTTCTATTAATAAACTAGAATTGAATTTTGAAAGACTTGTCCCATTTACTACCTCCCTGGAGACAGGAAAAGTCCTTAAACTGTACTGGCTTAGCTGTAAGGAATTATCATGACACAGCTGAAGTGTTTCTATTCAAAAGACTGCCCTTACCACTGCAGAGGCTACTTTTCAATGGAAGGCTTATTTTTAGAAAAGCAACATGCAGGGTTTTCTATAAATAAAACCTTAAATTTCCCATCACCTCAAAGTGCCTTGGGTATACACACATCCATGGATGTAATTCACATTTTCTATTTATAAGTCCTGGCTCAACCATTTTACTATGGTAAAAGGCATTGTAATATTGTGTTTATAAATGAGGTTACCTAGAAAATATTTTGAACTGTATGGAACTGAAGATGTAATATGATACCATCAGACAGATGGAGAAATGGACATTTTTATATTTTAACTGCTTGCCCAGGAATGGAGATCAAATGTCCTTTTACCCCTTTTATTCTGATAAATATACCATAATGGTGGTTATAACAATTAAAACAAAAATCATAATAGTAACAGTAGCATTTACATAGTATTTTAAAGTTAACAAAGTATTTTACAAATATGACTACATTTTATCCTCACAATAACTCTGAAAGTTGTCTTAAAACTCTTAATGCTTTTAATGTAATGAGTAAATTGAGGTAAAAATGATAACCCAGAATGATGAAGCTAGTGTCTGAGGCCAGTTTTGAATACAAGTCTTCCTGACTACAGGTAAGTCAAGCACTCAATCTACTTGACTGGCAGATTGGGTGCTTATTTTCCAGTGGATTAAATAGCCTTTTATTCTTCTCTTTCTAACACCCTTTCATTGAGTTCACTACCCCCTTTAGGAAAAGGAGTGGAGATTTTGTCATCCTGGGAATAAAGATGAGCACTCCCTCCAATAACTTAGATTACAACTGAGTAGATAGGTTTCCTTGAGACACAGAGAAACCATGGTCACTGAGTATTAACAAAGGATTTAAACAGAGATCTTCCAGAACCCAAATCCTATACTCTATTCATAATATTTGTAAGGATGGGTGCATGGGAGGATTTTTGGAATCCTGACATCAGGGCTGAGGGAGAGAAAGCACCAAAACTTACATACTACATTTTATTTACAGAGCTTGATAACAGGGAAAAAGTCGAGAGAAGAACAGCTCTAATCGGTAAAGAACTGGTGCAATATAACATCGACATCATAGCCTTAAGCGAAACACGCTTACCAGAAGAGGGATCACTCAGCGAACCCACCACTGGATACACCTTCTTCTGGAAAGGTAGAGCCTCAAATGAAGACAGAATCCACGGTGTTGGCCTGGCCATCAAGACCAGTTTGCTCAAACAGCTGCCAGACTTGTCTGTGGGCATCAGCGAGAGGCTCATGAAGATCCGTTTGCCTCTCAGCAAAGACTGGTATGCCACAATCATCAGCGCATATGCCCCTACACTGACCAGCACAGAGGAGACCATCGAGCAGTTCTACTCTGACCTGAATGCCGTCCTGCACTCAGTGCCCACAAATGACAAGCTGATACTACTGGGAGACTTCAACGCCCGCATTGCCAGGACCATGAAAGACAGAAAGGAGTGCTCGGCAAACACGGCGTGGGCAAAATGAACAACAACGGCCTACTACTACTCAGAAAATGCTCAGAGTTCGAACTCACCATCACGAATACTGTGTTCAGAATGGCGAACAAATATAAAACAACGTGGATGCACCCAAGATCAAAAAGGTGGCATCTCATTGACTACATCATTATACGCCGGCGAGACATCCAGGATGTAAAGATCACCAGAGCCATGAGAGGAGCTGAATGCTGGACAGACCACGGATTGGTTAGAGCGACTCTTCAAATGCGCATTGCGCCTCACCATCCAAAATGTGCCCAGACAGTTTGCACATTTTACAACATGAGTCGTCTTAGAGATCCATCTTATTTGCAAACATTCCAGTCCTGCCTGCATGACAAGCTGTCTGCCAAGGGACTACTCACTGAAAGCTCAACCGAGAAATGGAACCAGTTCAGAGACGCAGTGAAGGAAACATCAAAGGCAGTCCTAGGCCCAAAACAATGCAACCACCAGGACTGGTTCGATGAGAACAACACTGCTATTGAAGACCTATTGAGCAAGAAGAACAAAGCCTTTATGGAGTGGCAAAATAACCCAAACTGTGCTCCTAGAAAGGACAGATTCAAGTCTCTCCAAGCCACAGCACAGCGTGAGATCAGGAAGATGCAAGACCAATGGTGGGGAAAAAAGGCAGAGGAAATCCAGCAGTTTGCTGATATGAAAAACTACAAACAATTTTTCAGTGCCCTCAAGACTGTCTATGGGCCATTAAAACCCACCACTCCCTTGCTATCCTCTGATGGTGACACTCTCATAAAAGATAAAAAAAGGCATCAGCAACAGGTGGAAAGAACACTTCAGTCAGCTTCTCAACAGACCCTCTTCAGTTGACCAAAGCACCCTTGACCAGATCCCCCAAAACTGCACCATTGAACAACTTGACGTCCCTCCTTCAATAGAGGAAGTCCAAAAAGCCATTAAACAAATGAGTGCAGGCAAGGCACCCGGTAAAGACGGGATCCCAACCGAGGTGTACAAGGCCTTAAATGGAAAGGCACTCCAGGCATTCCACATAGTGCTGACCAGAATATGGGAAGAGGAAGACATGCCCCTAGAACTCAGAGATGCCTCCATCGTAGCCCTATACAAGAACAAAGGCTCACGAGCAGCCTGTGACAACTACAGAGGCATCTCACTACTCTCCACTGTTGGAAAGATCCTCACCCGTGTTATACTCAACAGACTCCTGTCATCTGTTTCAGACCAGAACCTGCCTGAATCACAATGTGGCTTCCGACCCGATCGCAGCACCATCGGCATGGTCTTCACAGTGACGCAAATGCAGGAAAAATGCCTTGAGCAGAACCTGAGTCTCTACATTGTCTTCATAGACCTGACAAAGGCGCTCGACACAGTGAACAGGGATGCATTGTGGGTGATCCTCAGCAAGCTCGGTTGCCCAGCAAAATTCGTCAAACTGATCCAGTTCTTTGATGTCGACATGACAGGGGAAGTCCACTCTGGTGGAGAGACTTCCGATTGCTTCAACATCTCCAATGGCGTGAAACAAGGCTGTGTCCTCGCTCTGGTACTATTCAACCTATTTTTCACCCAAGTATTATGACATGCTGTGATGGATCTAGACCTGGGCGTCTACATCAAATACCGACTGGATGGCTCATTATTTGACCTTCGCCGCCTGACTGCAAAAACAAAGACAACAGAGAGACTCATCCTGGAAGCTCTCTTTGCAGATGACTGTGCTCTCATGACCCACCAAGAAAATCATCTCCAAACCATTGTGGACAGGTTCTCTACTGCAACAAAACTGTTTGGCCTGACTATCAGCCTCAGCAAAACAGAGGTGCTGTTCCAACCTGCACCAGGGAGGCCAACAAACCAGCCATGCATTACAATAGACGGCACGCAGCTTTCTAACGTCAACACTTTCAAGTACCTGGGCAGCACCATCACCAACGACGGGTCCCTAGACCACGAGATCAATGCCAGGATCCAAAAGGCCAGCCAGGCACTCGGGCGGCTGCGCTGCAAAGTCCTCCAACACAGAGGTGTAAGCACTGTGACGAAGCTCAAAGTGTATAACGCAGTGGTCCTCAGCTCGCTCCTGTACGGTTGTGAGACATGGACACTGTACCGGAAGCACATGAAACAGCTGGAACAATTCCACCAAAGCTCTCTCCGGTCAATCACGAGGATCCCATGGCAGGACTGAATCACCAACCAGGAAGTCCTCAACAGAGCCAACTCCACCAGCATCGAAGTCATGGTCCTCAAACCCCAGCTATAATGGTCTGGACACGTCATCTGCATGGACCCACAGCGAATACCAAGACAGGTATTCTACGGTGAACTGTCAGCTGGACTCAGGAAACAAGGTCGACCAAAGAGAAGATTCAAGGATCAGCTAAAGCCAAACTTGAAGTGGTCTGGCATTACACCAAAGCAACTAGAACTCGCTGCCTCTGACAGAAGCAGCTGGCGAACCCACATTCACCACGCCGCCACTACCTTTGAAGATGAGCGACGTCGACGTCTTGCCGCTGCGCGTAAACACCGACACCAGGCCACAACCGCACCTCCCGTAACAAATGGCGTCCCATGCCCCATGTGCCACAAACTGTGTGCCTCAGCCTTTGGACTCCTAAGTCACATGAGGGTACACTGTAGATGAAACTGCACAAAGTCAATAGTCATCCTCGATCACCGAGAGACTACTATATATATAGTAATCATAATTAAAGGAGTGAGGATATTAACATGGGAAATGGAGGACTGACAACAGAGTTGGGTTGAAACTATTGACTAAATTTACATTTGGGGATTCTAATAATCTGCTCAGTCTTTACTCAGTAAAGCAAGGGATAGAGTGCTGGGGCTGGAGTCAAGAAGATTCCTCTTCCTGAGTTCAAATTTGGCCTCAGACTTACTTGCTATGACCTTAGACAAGTTACTTAAAGCTGTTTACCTCAATTTACTAATCTGTCAAATGAGCTAGAGAAGGAAATGTCACTATAGTATTTCAGCCATGAAAATCCCAAATGGTCAGACATGACCAAAAAAAAAAGAGCTAAACAACAACATCAATGAAAGCACAAAGTACAACAAGATAAAATTCAATAATTATAAAATCATAGAATCATGGAATACCAGAGCCATAAGAGAATTTTTAAGATTTCTAATTAAAATACTTTTCCCAGTACATGATTTCCTCCCACCCAAATTTCCTCTGGCATCACTAAGCAGTCATATAAGGTTTTTTTTGACAAGGACTTCAATATCTCTTCAGAAGATAGGTTATCCATTTTTCAGATTAATTGTTAGGAACGTATTCAATTAAGCCCCAAATCTCTCTATAATTTCCACTAATTAGTTCTGCTCCCCGTAACTACAAAGAATAAATATTTATAAACTTCAGTGGAATGTAGCCATCATATATTTGAGGACAGTTACCACTTGACTCCAGATAGTCCAGATTTTCCTATTACATGGTTTTGAGTATATACAACATCTTGGTTGGCCTCCTTCATTGTATTATTTTCAATATCTCTCCCAAAATCATGTTCCCCCAAATGAATACAATATTTGCCTATAGTATGACAAGCATAAGGGATAATGAACTTCTCAGCTATATTAGGTAATATAGCCTAAAATTATATAATCTTTATTGGCAACCACATCACATTTTTCCCTCTTGTTCTCCGATGATCTAGAAGGGGGCAATGTAGCAAGGTAGACTTAGAATCATAATGGCCTAAGTTCAAATCCTGCCTCTGACACTTACTTGCTGTATGACCTTAGCCAAACCCCTTTGCTTTTCTTTGACTCAGTGTTTCCTGATGGGTAAAATAGTAATGATAATAATACCTCTGATACCTCTTTCCCAGGGTTAATATGAGGTTTATATGAAATAATATATGAAAACTTTAAGACACTATACAAATGTTGGTGACTACTATGTTAAAATTTCTGTATTTTACATGAATTTCTATATAGATATATCTTCATTATCCTATGCTAGTATTACTGATTTCTGCATGTAAATTCCTTATAGGAATTTATGTTTATTTCTCTTGTTTGCATCCCAGGTAAATATAAATATGAGATCTCTTTGATCCATCAGAGAAGTCTCACAACCAGAGTTAAGAGCAACTTCCTCAGAGAAGCATGTTCTGATGTCCCTATAGACAAAGATACACAGAGAAT
Source organism: Monodelphis domestica (assembly GCF_027887165.1). Classification (NCBI taxonomy): domain Eukaryota; kingdom Metazoa; phylum Chordata; class Mammalia; order Didelphimorphia; family Didelphidae; genus Monodelphis; species Monodelphis domestica. Next base: position 272,381,498 of record NC_077227.1, read on the forward strand.
AAAATAAACCCAACAAGGAAAGACAAATTTAGAATTTCCAAAGTATACCACCACGTAAATATATCTAAAGGGGACAGTTGTAGTGTATAGAGAGTTGGGCCTGGAGTCAACAAGACACCTTCCTGAGTTCAAATCCATCCTGGGACCCTTATATTGTGACCCTGGGCAAGATGTTTAACCAAATTTACCTCAGTTTCCTCATCTGTCAAATAATGTGGCAAAGGAAATGGCAAACCATGGTAGTATTTGACAAGGAAACCCCAAATGGGATCATGACAAGTTGGTCATGACTGAAAAATGACTGAACAACAAAAATAAGGAACTTCATGAAGAATCTTCAAAGGGAGAAAAGGATTTCTAGTATTTCCCTTTCAACAGTATTTCTAGTATTTCCCTTTGGACCTCTGCATATCTGTAATAGTGTGCCCTTGGAGGGGACACTTTATTCCAATTCTTTTACTATACTTCCTTGGTTGCTAAAAGCTACCTTAGATTAGGGCAGGTAGGTGGCACAGTGAATAGAGCCCTGGGCTTGGAATCACTTAGATTCCTGGGCTTAGATATTTACTAGCTGTGTGAACCTGGGCAAGTCATTTAACCTTATATGTCTCAGGTCCTCATCTGTAAAATGATATGAAAAAGGAAATGGCAAACTCCTAGTATCTTTACAAAAAAAAAAATCCCCAAGTGGACTAAACTGAAAAATGACTGAACAACAATACCACCTGGAATTATGAGATGAAAATCAGTAGGGGCTTGTAACCAGTAATCCTAGGAAATTCCTTAGTCCTTAGGCTTAGATCTAGAACTCTAAGGAGAGTGGAGTAAATTATCATCCAATAATCTGGTCCAGTAACATGAATGGGAGTTGAGGAAGTGGTTTCAGAAGAGGTATCCTTCATATTATACCACACTGAAAATACAGATCCAGGTATTATGTGATTACAAGAAAAGGACATTAGCATGGAACACTATCAGTGAAGGAAGATTTGGGGAGGTATGCAGGTTTGCGACATGGAGGAATAGAGTTAGGAAAATTTCTTTGGGGGAAAGGGAGAAGTATGTGTCTTAGAAAGCGGAGAGGTAGCAAGATGGCATAAAAAGATAAATTTCACACTTCACTGAAGTCTACATCATCATTTTTCTTATAGCTAGCCCTGAGTTAGGACAGACTGAGTGTTCATTTTCTGCTTTTAGAATACTTTTTAAAAGCAAAATACCACATTTCTAGACTGTCCTTCACAGGCTAGATGTAAGGAGCATTTAAACAGTTTCACACTAAAGCAGCTCTCAAATTTAAGAATTACTCGAAAGATAGATATTCTCTAGTTAATCTCTAAATTCAAATCCACAAGGCTTTTAAACTTCTGTTTTATGAGCTGAAGGATAAAACGACACAGTTATAGATGTGTCATTTCAAAATTGCCTCACCACATCTAACTCTTCACACACAAATTCCCAGGGATCCTTTCCACATCCCTTCCAAGCATCAGACTTCTAGGTTGCTAGGACTTCCTGGAGAAAGCAGGTCACTGAAAGCCTTCATTTTCAAAGGATATTTGTTTTCTCATTTAGAGGATGTTAAAAAGAAAGGGAGGTAAGACCAGAGAGCCATCAGAAATATCAATGAACATTCATATTTAGTAGAATTAATACAATCAGACCCAACATCCTCCCATGCTTAATTTCTCAACATTTCTCAATGAATAAGAAAGCTTCCTAGTTGGAAGAGACTGTAGTGGTCACTTTTTTTGTCCAGCCTATACTTAATCAGAAATCTTTTCTACAATATTGCAGAGAAATGGTTACAAAGTCAGGCCTTGAGATTCTCCAATGAAAGGGGAATCACTTCCTTACAAGTAAGTCCATTCTATTTAAGACAAATGTCTTGAACTCAAAATTTCTCTTGGTGCCCATTCATAGTGTCTTGCACATAGTGGTATATGTTTGTGGAAGTACAGATGTTAGGAAAGGAGAGAGAATAGGCAAATAAGAGCTCAGATCAGCAAACTCCAGTTATGTTCTAGAAAGTATTAGAACAAATATCTAAGAATAATACATGCATCATGCTGTCATAAACTTGTGCTGAACTGTAATTTGACTACAGCATCAAATATGAATTGAGGGAAAAAATTTTTCCAATTTGAATACTTTGAAAAGCTCCAAGAACTTTCTGCTTCAAAAACCACACAGGATCTGTGAAGTTGAAGCAGTTTCTAGTTTCCCATATCCCACTTCCATGGATTCACATGGATCATTTCCCCATGTTAAAAGGCAGACCTTCCTAAATTCTTCCCTTGAGAATTATAGTGATCATATGCTTTACTATCTTAATAAGAGAATAGGAATAAATTTGACTTAGCATAACTAACTCCATTTTATTTTAAGCCTTTATTTTTTACATATTTGAGTAAGCCCTTTTCTCTAAGTTGTGTTATTTAACAATAAGATAAGCACATGTGAAATATGATGAGTAAATATGTATACATTTAAACAACTGATATTCAATATGTGGATCCTTTTACAAAACAGATCATTATTGATTTTTTCCACATCCCCTTCAACTTTTATAATTTTCCTTTATTGTCATATGGGTCAATCTGATAAGTGTAGGGTACTAACTCAGAGTTGTTTTAATTTGCATTTCCCTAATTAGGAGTGATTTAGAGCATTTTCTCATTTGACTATGGAGAGTCTTAATTTCATCATCTGAAATATGCCTGCTCAAATCTTTTGACCATTTGTCAATTGGGGTTGTGTTCTTATAAATATTTGACACAGTTATCCTTATATTTGAGAAATAAAGCATTTATCAGAGAAATTTTTGGTAAATCTATGCCCCCTTCAGTTTGTTGTTTCCCATCTAATCTTGGGTACGTTGGTTTTGATTGCAGCAAGTCTTCCTAATTTAATATAATCACTTTTTTTTTTATATTTCATAATGTTCTCTATCTCTTGTTAGGACACAAATTCCTCTCTAATCCATAAATCTGATAACTAAACTACTCCACGTTCCCCTAATTTGCTCATTGTATTACCCTTAATGTCTAAATAATATTCTCATTTTGACCTTGTCTTATTATGGGGTGTGAGATATTGGTCTTTACCTAGTTTCAACCATACCATTTTCTAGTTTTATCAGTAGTTTTTGTTGAATAGTAAATTTTGATCCCCAAATCTGGGATCTTTAAGGCATTAGATTGCTATGGTCATTTTTCACTGTATATTATGTATCTAACAGATTCCAATGATGCACTCTTCTATTTCTTAGTCAGTTCTGATTGTTTTCATGATTACTGCTTCATAGTACAGTTTGATATCTGATACAGATAGACCATCTTCACTTTTTTCCTTAATTCCCTTAATATTATTGGCTTTTTTGCTTTTCCAAATGAATTTTACTATTTTTCAATTTCTATAAAATAATTATGTGATAGTTTGCTTGGTATGGCATTGAATAAATTAATTTAGATAGAATTGACATATTTATTATATTACTTCAGACTATCCATGAGCAATTAATATTTTTCCAGTTTGTTTGGATATGATTTTATTTGTATGAAAAGTATTTTGTAGTTGTGTCCCTCTAATTCCTGTGTTTGTCTTGGCAAGTAGAGTTCCAGGTATTTCATACTGTCTAAAGTTATTTTAAATGGAATTTCTCTTTCTGTCTTGTTGCTAGACTTTGCTGGTAACATAGAAATACTGACGATTTATGTTGGTTTATTTTGTCTCTTTTAACTTTATTAAAATTATTATTTCAAATAGTTTTTAGATTATTTTCCAGAATGTTATAAGTGTAACATCATATCATTTGAAAAGAATGATAGTTTAGTTTCCTCAATGCCTACTTTAATTTCTTCAATTTCTTTTCCTTATCTTATAGCTAAAGTTAACATTTCTAGTTCAATAATAAGTAATGATATTGATGATGGGCATCTTTTGCTTCATTCCTGATCTTACCAGAAAGGCCTCTAGCTTATCCCTATTACAGGTGATTGTAGAGAGGAAAGGAAAGGACTTTGCACAAAGATCAGTTTGATGAATTTACCGCATGCTGCAGAACTATATAGATCTCTGTTCTGGAATGCGGGGAACATAGAAAAGGGGATACAGGGATCAGCCAGACAGTTTTTGTTTCCTGTCTTGGAGAGAGCTTGAAACTATAACTTCCTGGGGGCACGTAGCTGGAGATTTCTAGACAGAGAGTGTGGTGAATAGGCAGCCAGAAGAAATGAAGGCAGCCCTTTGCAGGGCCCTTAGCAAAGGGGGAGGATTATTTAGAAATTTCTTAGATTAAGGATTCCTATTTCCTAATCCTCTAGTCCTGGCACAGTGGATAACAATAAAGCCTATCTTTGTTTTTTAACTTTTTTCTAAGAGTCAGATAAGCTTTCTGGGCCTGTGAGAGGCCTGTAAGGGCCTATCCTCATTGTGGGGTATCAAGTAACCAGCAACCCTTGATATCACACATCTACAACTTTACGATCCATAGTATTCCCTTATTTCATGATATAGTAAGTGAGTTTAGGGGGATTGTTATAATCTGAATCTCCACCTATATTAATTATGTTATTGAGGAAACTGGACCAGTAGGAGATAATACATCCAAATGGGATGGAGAGACCAAGTCAAGGACAAAAAAAAATCATTTTTGTACAGAAGAATAGTCATCTGAAGGATAAGGGATCTTCCAGGAATGTGACCCCTTCCGTATAGTAAGTTTACCCTTTGGATACACTTGATTTTTATAGTTAGCATCTAATATCCTTTATAATTAAGTGTGTACTAGACTTTAAAAAATATCAGCTTATCAACTATTCTTACTATAGAATATTAGTAAATACTTTTTTCTGAAGCTAAGTGAAATTTGATTGACTAATATTAATGGGAAGCGAGGGATCATGAGATATAATACTAGAAATTCCCAGCCTGGGAGTTATTTAGGTTATTCAGTCTTTTAGTCATATCCAATAATGCATGACCCCATTTGGGTTTTTCTTGGCTAAGATAATGGAATGGTTTGCCATTTCCAGGTGAGGAAAATGAGACAAATAGAGTTAAGTGATTTGCCCAGGGTTGCACAGCTATTAAGTATCTAAAGCCAAATCTGAACTTATGAAGATGCATCTTCCTGATTCCAAGCCCTTAGAGTTACTACCTTATAACTATTAGGGCAGTAGAAGTCAGCTATTCTCTGAGGACCCACTCCATTAATTTGAGTGGGAGTTTAGACAGTATCCTAGAAAAAAGAAGTAGAAAGTGACCTGGGTTGGGAATGTGAGGGCCTAAGGGAGCAGTAAAAAATGTAGTAAGCTGTCTTGAAACTTTTTTTTCAAGTAGGAAAGTATAAGCATCTATTTTTTGGAGACTAACAATCAAACATCCATTCCTTTATTCTCCTATATTCCACATTCTAACAGAGGTAAGTAACACTCTATAGCAAATAGAGTGCTGGCATTGGATGCAAGAAGAACTGAGTTAACTTGAGCTCCATCTTTGACCCACTTTGGTTATCCCTTAACCTCTCATTGTTCTATACAATATGTTGCATAAAAGGTGCTAATCTGGAGACCTAGGTGATTTTCCTCATTTGAGGTTTCTCTAGGAATTACATCAAAGATCCAATTTTTATCTTCATCTTCTTCTTGCCTTTCTTTTACAACCAGTCAATAAGATCTTTATAAGTACCTATATGCTAGGCACCATGCTAAGTATGGTGAATATGAAGACAAAAAATTAAATAGTCCCTACTTTCTGTTGAGGAAAATAATATGCACACATATAAATAAATGCAAAATATTATACAGTTCTTTCAGGTATCTAACTATTCTGACTGCATTTAAGGTTTTCTTGGCAAAAATGCTGGAATGATTTACCATTTCCTTTGCTAGCTCATTTTACAGATGAAGAAACTGAGGCAAATAGGATTAAATGGCTTACCTAGAATCATCTAGCTACTAAGTTTCCAAGACTGAATTTGAACTCAGAAAGATGAGTCTTCCTGATTTCAGACCCAGTATTCTATCCATACTGTCACCTGTCTTTCCTGTGTAAAATAAATGCTAGGAAAATTGGTAGAGGAAATGATAACAACCAGAGCAACAAGGAAAGGAAGCAACTGAAGTGAGATTTGAAAAAAGCTCAGAATTTGCAGAGGCAGATGTCAGAAGGGAAGAGAAGTTTAGGAATGGAGGACAGTCTGGCAAGCCTGTGGAATAACCCAGTGGGAAGTTGAAATGTTATGCATAAGGAATAGCATGATTGAGTGAAGTGGGAAATGAATAAAAATCAGAGTTATGCCCAATAAGCCTGGCAAGATAGGATGGCTCCATATTGTGAAAATCTTTTAGTGCCAAGCAAAGAGTTTATATGTGATTCTAGAGATTGTAGGGAATCATCAAGGTTTACTGAACCTCAGGATTATCATTTTGGCAACTCTTCCTAGGGATGACTTCTCCTATTATTTCCTGTCCATATCAATCTTTCCCTTCTTTGATCTCCTATTGCACTAATTGTCTTACCAAACCATGAAGGAATGTCTATATAATCTTATACTGTTCTTGAATTATTTTATGATGTGCATCTTCTCCTCTCTAGTAAGGCAATGATCGTTTTAATGTGGACTATTTTTTTCCCTTTGGAAGTATACTCTACTCTTTACCCCAATTCAATTCTCACATAATATTAGGCAAACAGGAAGCATTCACTCAATATTTATTAATTAAAAGTTATATGGACTCACAAAGCTGGGGATTTGTCTTTTTGGAAGTAGTTCCTGAGGCCATCATAATTCAGTATGACATGATGTGGAGAATACTAATGTACTTGGAAAGCATACAACTAAATACTGGACATGAAGAAAAAATGTAATTTGCCCAGTGTTAAACCTGGATAACCTTTCTGGTTATGTAACAGGATGATGGGATTGATGGAGAAGAATCATTAGTAGCTAAGCCTTAATTAAAGATGAATCAAACAGCAGAAGAATCAGTTTAACTTAGTGGACTGAGAGGGTTGGGACATGAGATATTTGAACTCTGTTTGGAAGTCCTGGTCATTTGCAACTGTTGCTAGTATCACTATTGATTTCATTTATATTGAAATAACCTCTTATGTGAGCTAATAATCAGATGATACACAACTTTTAAGGTCTCTTCCAATTCAAAATCCATGATCCTACATTATATTGGAAATTATGTCAGAAATTAGAGTTCTCAATATAGAATTTATGAAAGCACTTAATGAACAGAACTTAGAATATACAATGATATGCTTCTTCAAAGAAGCAGACACTTTGGGCACAGGGTCTAGGAAAGTTTTGGCAGGATAAAATGAGACAGTAGGAGTAGCATTTCTAGGTAGTTGTCATCAGGAAGAAATTAAGTGATCCATAATTCTTTCACCAGCTGGGTGGTGAAGTAAATAGAGTGCTGACCCTGGAGTCAAAAAGACCAATCTTCATGAGTTCAAATTTGTCCTAAGACACTTTCTAGCTATGTGGCACTGGGAAGGTCACTTAACCCTTTTGGCCTTACTTCCTAATCTTTAAAATGAACTGGAGAAGGAAATGGCAAACCATTTCAAGTATCTTTGTCAAGAAAAGTCCAAATGGAGTCATGAAGAGTTGGACAGAACTCAAAAATAAACTCAGAAACTCAAACAATAGAACAGCAACAACATTTCTTTCAGCAGAGAAGGACTGATTAAGATTATCTCTTCTCTGGCTTTGCATTTCCTGTCTGAAGGGAAAATATATGGACATACAGTTTTATAGGAACTGTAGAAAGATCATGATGCAACTGGTCTTAGAACACTAATTCATTGCCCAAAGTGGAGATCAGTTCCATATCTAGCCTTTTTCCCTATAAGGATCCCATCTGAGATATAGGTGCTTTGGGATCATAGCTCCTAGGCTCTTCCCAGCTTTTCAAAGAGAACTGTTTTTTTTTGTTTTTTTTTTTTCCTTTCAGAACTTGAATCACCATCCTTAAGGGAAAGTGCCTTATGCCTTATATCCCTTTCTGGTGTCCCACCATTCTCTCTTTTGTTATGGTAGTGTCCCTATAAAGTTGCATCTTTTGCCTTTGGGGAGCACAAGAATGAAACATCTGGAACTCAAAAATTTCCAGCCATTTACCAACTAATCTCCACCAACTTTGATTCCAACTCTTTATTACAAAATATGTTGCTCTAAATATAATGGTGTATATATGACATCTTTTTTTCCCCTATCATTAACCTCCCAGGAGTATATATCTAATACCCATATCTCTAAGTTAAATGACATATACATTATAGGAAAGAAGATGGAAAGCATTATCTAAATAGTGAATATCCCAAGAAATAGAATATGGCAAAAAACATTTTTCACCAGTATGAGAAATATTAGATTAAAATCAAATGACAAAAATTTTATGTGAAGTAACTGCAATAAAAAAAAATTTGTCCTAGAAAACAGGATGGTCTAGTTGATCTACAGATGTCTAGGATCATTTAATAATATGACAAATGAGAAAATCTAGTTATCATATTTCAAGAAGTTGCCTAGAGTTAGAGGACGAAGTATAAGTAAAATCAATCTGACAGAAGTCCCCAAATTAATGCACTTCGAAATATGATTGCCAAAATTTAGTGGTTGTAGGTTATAAAAATAATGTAAGTAGACATGAAGAAAATGATTAAGTGCTAAAGATCACCTAGAATTATACAGCAAATATAAAGGGGGAAGGGAGGGGAATGGTATGCTATGCTTAAAGAGAAGAGAGAAAGAACTACAACCAAGAATAACATTCTTTAGAATTATGTATAGTCCTTGGTTGGAGTAGGAGGAAATACACCTTTATTAAAAATTGATGATTTTCCAAAATTACTGAGGGAAAAAAAGCTAGAATACAATAGAATCTTTGAAATGAAAAAGAAAGTCATTAGAGAAAACTAAAAAGGTAAAATAGTGTGAGTAGTTTGAAATGGCCCATTGTTATTATTCTAACATTTTAGACATGTCCAGCTCTTTGTGACCCTGTTTAGAACTTGGTCATACATGAAAAAATGAATGAGGCACATTTAAGGTTTATCTATGAACAAATTTCTTAAAAGCAAAAAGAAAGGGGAAAAGAAAACATTAAGGAAAAAATGAGGAAGAGAGTTTTCTGACAAAAAGTTTTTTCTTCCCCTGAATCTATTGTTGGATCTATTGTTGGTTTTAATTCATTATTTTTGTTCTTTTGGCAAATTTGCATGTGTTTATACAATGGGGTATTGGTGTTTGACATGTTGGTTTCTCTTCTTCCTCCACATCAGCCAGTATTGCTACTCATTCAGTAGGAGACATTCCATTTATCAGTTCCAGAATCAATCTGAGTTCAAGATTCAATTGAGGGAGTAGAGAAAAAAATAATTTCTTGTTAGACACATACACAGATAGGAAGCAGTGTCATGGAGTGTGATAACTGAAAAAAGAGTGAAGATGGATTTAAGAGAGAAATATCCCTAGCAAACAGCCCCGATTGTCATATGGGAACTGACCTTGGTAATCAAACTAAGAGACTACCTAAACTCCAAAGGGAGAGAAAGGATGTCATGGTTCTGCAGTACTGGGGCCTTTGTGACATATATTTCTTACCTTTGTGCTTTGCTGCCATTATTATTGATTTGTATCTATTCTTCACTTGGACACTTAAATGTTTTTGTAGGTCAGTACATCCCAGGTTTATAGAAAGAATATTTTGTAGCATATGTTCTTGCAATATAACCTTAGTAAATACTTTTTATTTGAACTAACTGTATCAATTATTGTGACTGTTACAAATAAATTTGCCAGTCAGGGTTTGGGATTTATAATTTCAGGAGTGAATAATCAGAGTAATCTAGAATTTGTGAGAGTAGCACTACTTTTATAGTCCAGAGGGGAAGACAAAAAGTATTAGAGGCTGTCACTGTATTCAATCTTCTTGCTTAATCATTTGTTTGTCACAAAGGAAAGTGGAGGGGAGAAATGGACATTTCTGTCTTATAACAAAAAAGTAAACTTTTCAAACAAAGAAAAGTAAGCAAACTTTTAGAAAATAGACTTTCTAATTGCCCAAAGGAAAAAGCTTCCAATTAGGGGGCTAAAGTGTGCATGAATGGCAAGAGTACACACTTAGATAAAATTATAGGTTCTTGAAATATTAATAGGAAAAGAAAACAGAAATCCAAGTACTAACATTTTGCTGTCTTAGGACACATGCTATAGAAATGGAAAATGACACAGAGTCCTATCCACTCCCATCCCCCTTTTATTAATCTCCTAAACACACACACCTTTAAATGGTGAGGGAGGGGGATCTTATTAGGAATTTTAAATGGAGGAAAACTTAAAGTTTACAAATTCCTCCAATGTTTGAAAAAGTATTTGTTTTCTCTTTTTTCCCACCTTTCTTTTAATGAAAGATAAACTGTAATGTGTTGGGAGACCCAGGAGCTAACAGCAACAGAGGCAAACAGCCATATGCAAATAGAAAAATGACAAGCCTGTCACAGTGTTCATCAGTTTAAGCTTAGTAATTGCTTTATATCTGGAACCAGATGACACAGGAGGTTAACAGAGTATTCCTTGCTTCCTAGAGGAGTTCAAATTATATTTCCATTGGGATACAATGGAAATGAAACTGGAAAATGTCAGCTCCACACTGAATTTCCCCAGCTATAGGATTGTTATGGTGGATAAACTTTAATTAAAGAAAATTAATTAATTCAAATGAAAACCCCTCCTTGCTGGTTCCTCTTGATAATTCCAGAATTGCCGCTTGCGTAAAATTCAATTTTTCCTGTTATTAATTGGCAAAGCTCCTGATAAGTCAATTCATTAAAAGTTTAAGAAAATAAAGGTTATTATTTCAGGCTTTAATTGACAGTTATTCAAAAAGAGTCCCTACATAAAGCTCCAAGAGTCACCAGTTTCAAAGGACAATAGCTGAGATGAGCAAATAATGAAAAGAAAAATATAAAAGACTTGTAAAAAGATTACAAGGAATTTGGGATTTTCTTACACTTCCTTTCAATGAGTTTGTTGTGATTAAAGAGTCATTATAGAATTTATTGGGGAAACCAATAGAAATGCCAGTTGTATTGTCTGTCCCCCAGGCTTTGAGGCAATAATAAAGGATCGCAGACATTTTTTGTCTGAATTTTCCATTTGAAGTATATTCAATCTACATTCTCTTCATCATTTAGGTGGCTGAGCCATACCCTGTCATTCATTTTCACTTACAGAATTGTTTCATGTTCTTTTCCTCTTATATAATTCTTCATTCAGTTTACTGGGACTACCAGCAAAGGGCAATTTTAATTTTACTCACTTAAGTATCCAGTATTTTGTCTTTTTCAACATAACCCGTCTCTTTATAATTTAAATCATTTGATGAACACTTTGGGTATTGATATCAATTTAATCAAACAACTATATTTTTATGTCTTTGTTGTAAGTGATTTTATTTGTAACAGAAAATGATTTCAAATATCTTTGATAGATACTTTTTCTTTACTGAATAACATGGAAATTCCTCTCTCTCAAATTCAAGGCTTCCCACAATATAGGGTCATTTTATCCCTTTTACAGCTTTGTCTTATATTGCTCTGCTTTATGAACTTTATGCTTCAACTAAATTGGATTACTTTCTGCTCCATAGATTTGTGCTGCCCTGTTACACCTTAGTGCCTTTTCTCACATTATTCCATAGGTGTAGAATTTTTACTCCTTGTTTAAATGCTGCACTCCAGACAAATGCCTCCCTTTACCTCACAATCTATGACAACATTCTTATTGAACTTCATATAGCACTTTCTTGTAATTATCAAATGTGTTGTTCATTTTTCTCAGTCATATCCAACACTTTGTGACCCCATTTGGGGTTTTTGGCAGAGGAACTGGAGTGGCTTGTCATTTCTTTTTCAAGCTCATTTTACAGATGCAGATGAGGAACTGAGGCAAACAGTTTTAAGTGACTTGCCCAGTGTCCCATAGCTAGTAAATGTCTGAGACCAAATTTGAACTCAGGAAGTTTAGTCTTCCTAATCCCAGGTCCAGTGCTCTATGCACTGTGGTACCATCTAAATGCCCCAATTGTCTAATGTACTTAATGTATAATACTGTATCAATATCTTTTCCTGTATACTAGATATCAAAATCAATGAGGGTGGAAGCTATCAAAAATCTAAATTTCACATCTTCAGAGCCTAGGAGAGCATCATATTAGGTACTTAGTAAATGATTGTTGCTTGATAGACATTTTTTTTTAATTCTGAAATCAGAAGGGATCAGTGTGAATCAAATTTTAAAGTCTAAAGGCAAAACTAGGACCAAACCTCTTTAACTTAATTAAGAGGGAAGTCTTTATATATGTAGACTTTGAGCTTGGCTGATTCTGATTATCTAACCTATTCCATTGATCCATGGCTCTATTTCTTAGCCAGTACCAGATTGTTTTGATGATTACATCATTAAACTACAGTTGAAATTTGGTATGGCTAATGGTCCTTTCCTCATATTTTTTTCATTGATTCACTTAATATTTGTACCTTTTGGTTTTTTTTGGTGATTTTTTTTTTAGTTCTACAAAATAATTTTTGGATTGCTTGATTGGTATGAGACTGAACAAAGAAAATTAATTTAGGTAGGATTGCTATTTTTATTACATTATTACATTAGGTCCATATAATTAAAAAAAAACCTATGACATACTTTTAAATAAATGGAGTTAACACTTCTGGGTAAGCATGACTGCAGAGTAGATGCGGATGGCTTCCTCTCCTCAGACCCAACGACACAGATGACTTCAAACGACCCCCCAAAAAACAAAAACAACCATCCTCATAAGAACGGAGATACCCCACACTAAGGCACAGCACTGAAGGTAGATGGGACTCTGGCATTTCCACAATATAAGGGAACGGAAAGCTAACCCACCCCTCATCCCCTACCCACAACACCGATGGAGACAGAGTTTAAGTCAGCACTGGCCAGAATCAACAAATGAGTGAGGGGCACCCCAGGACTGAAAAACGGGCAGCCCCAGGTCTGTGGACCTGAGTAAGACCACCAAGGACCCACTCCTGTGAGTTGTAAAACCCAAAACCCTGGCAGGCAGGCAAGACGAACTCAGCTCGCGGGTGCCCAGAACTAGCACATTATAATCAACAAGTGCACGAAAGGATCCACTGAAGTGAGCAATGGGCACCCACAGGTCTTGGGAGTTAACTAAAACCACCAAAGACCCACATCTGAGAGCAGTAACACCCGAAAAACCAGCAGGCAGGGGAGGGCAGACCATGGGCTTCCCCGGGAAGACAAAGCAGCCTTGGAGAGCAGACAATTTGCCTGAGGCTAAAGCCTCTGTCATTAGACCCATATATTGAGAGCCAGCCCCCTTCACTAAGGTTTCTGACTGGAAAGGGGAGAAAAAAAACCATAGAGATGGCAAACCGTGCTCAGGGTCAGCCTCCCAATACCAAGAAAAGCAAGAAGAAGGGGGTGAGTTTGAACACATTTTATGGAGCGAAAATACAAAATACAGAGGAAATAGAAGAGGAAACACAAACAAATGCTCCAAAACTTTCCAAAAGAAATAGAAATTCTCCACAAGCTCTTGAAGAATTTAAATTGGTAATTATCAAAAAGATGGAAGCTTTCTGACAGGAAAAATGAGAAATAATGCAAAAGGAACTCAGCAAGGGACCAAAATACGCAAATGCAGAAACAGCTCAAAGCCTCAAAAAACAGGTCAGAACAAACTGAAAAGGAAAACCCATCTTTAAAGGTCAGAATCAGGCAACTGGAAGACAATGATCTTGAAAAAGAGCAAGAATTAATAAAGCAAAGTCAAAAGACGAAGGAATTAGAAGATAACATAAAATATCTCACTGACAAGGTGACAGACTTGGATAATAGAGGAAGGAAATACAATCTGAGAATCATTGGTCTACAAGAAAAGCCAGAAATAAAGAGTAATCTTGACATCATACTACAAAATATCATCAAAGAAAACTGCCTGGAGATTCTAGAAGAAGGGGACAAAATATGCATTGAAAGAGTTCACAGGAAAACCCTCTACATATAAATCCCCAAAAGACAACTCCCAGGAATGTAATTGCCAAATTCCAAAGCTTCCAAGCAAAAGAAAAAATCTTATAAGAAGCCAGAAAAAGACAATTTAGATATAAAGGAACACCAATCAGGTCACACAGGACCTATCAATTTCTACTCTGAATGACCATAAGGCCTGGAACATGATATCCAAAAAGGCAAGAGAGCTGGATCTTCAACCAAAAATCAGCTAGCCATCAAAATTGACTATATACTTCCAGGGGAAAGTATGGGCATTCAGCAAAATACAAGATTTCCGACTATTTGTAAAGAAAAGACCAGAGCTCTGTGGAAAGTTTGACATCCAAACACAAAGAGGAAGAGAAACATGAAAAGGTAAATATGAAGGAAAAGGAAAAGAGAAAAATGTTATCTTTTTCTTTTATTCAAACTCTCTTCTATAAGGACTACATTTATATCAAATCCATATATTAATCTGTGGGGAAAATGTAATGTGTAGTTCTAAAAAATGGTATGCATCATTAGAGTAGTAAGAAGAATCACTCATAGAGAAATTTTGGGGCATCAAGACGATATGGAGAAAGGGAGAGGGAAGAAAGAAAAAGGGAGGGGTAATTGCTGATGGTACTAAGATATATTCCAAGAAGTAGAAAAAAAAACTAAATAGAATAATCTTTCTCACACAAAGATACACATGGGAAGGGGAGGGGAAGAATTCTCTTATAAGAAGGAGAGGAAGAGAGTTTTTACTTGAACCTTACTCTCAGTGAAATCAATTCTAAGAGGGAAGAGCATCTAGATCCACTGGGATATTGAATTCTATCTTATCCAACAGGGTAAGGGAGAAGGGGATACCAAGAGGGGTAGGGGGGTGGGAACACAAAAATGGAGGGAAGGAGAGGGGGAAGGGGAAGGGGAAGGGAACAAAAAAGGGAGGGGCTAGAAAGGGAAGCATATCAAGGGAGGGGCCTAGGGGGACAGGTTTAAAGTAAATCACTGGTCTAAAAGGTTATAGCTAAAGAAGAAAGATCAGAATTAGGGGAGGATATCAAAATGCCAGGCAATCCACAAGTGACAATCATAACTTTGAACGTTAATGGGATGAACTCACCCATAAAACATAGACAAATAGCAGAATGGATTAGAATCCAAAACCCTACCATAAGTTGTCTTCAAGAAAGGATGGAGAAAGACCTTCTGGGCCTCAACTGATAGAAAGAAGGCAGGAGTTTTAATCATGATATCGGACAAAGCCAAAGCAAAAATAGACCTTATTAAAAGAGATAGGGAAGGTAAATATATTTTGTTAAAAGGGAGTATAGACAATGGGAAAATATCACTAATCAACATGTATGCACCAAATGGTATAGCACCCAAATTTCTAATGGAGAAACTAGGAGAATTCAAAGAGGAAATAGACAGTAAAACCATGTTAGTGGGAGACCTGAACCAACCACTATCAAATTTAGATAAATAAAAAAATAAATAAGAAAAAGGTAAAAGAAGTAAATGAAATCTTAGAAAAATTAGAGTTAATAGACATATGGAGAAAAATAAATAGGGACAAAAGGAAATACACCTTCTTCTTGGCAGCAATTGGCACTTTCACAAAGATTGACCATACACTAGGTCACAGAAACATGGCATACAAATGTAGAAAAGCAGAAATAATAAATGGAGCCTTTTCAGATAATAAGGCAAAAAAAATAATGATTTGTAAGGGTACATGGAGAGCCAAATAAAAAATTAATTGGAAATTAAATAATATGATATTCCAAAATCGGTTAGTTAGAGAACAAACCATAGAGACAATTAATACTTTCATTGAGGAAAATGACAATGGTGAGACATCCTTTCAAACCTTATGGGATGCAGCCAAAGCAGTACTCAGAGGAAAACTCATATCCCTGAGTGAATATATTAACAAACTAGGGAGGTCAGAGATAAAGTAATTGGAGATGCAAATAAATAAAAAAAACAAACTTGAAAGTGAACAAATTAAAACCCCCGAGAAGAAAACTAAACTAGAGATCCTAAAAACTAAGGGAGAAATAAATAAAATTGAAAGTGATAGAACTATTGCACTAATAAATAACACAAGAAACTGGTACTTTGAGAAAACAAACAAAATAGACAAAGTATTGATCAATCTAATTTTAAAAAGGAAAGAAGAAAGGCAAATTAAAGCATCAAAGATGAAAAGGGGGACATAACCTCCAATGAAGAGGAAATTAAGGCGATCATTAAAAATGACTGTGCTCAATTTTATGGCAATAAATATAACAATCCAGGCAATGTGTATGAATATTTACATAAATATAAATTATCTAGACTAACAGAAGAAGAACTAGAATTCTTAGATGATCCCATATCAGAAAAAGAAATCCAACAGGCCATCAAAGAACTCCCTAAGAAAAAATCCCCAGGGCCTGATGGATTCACAAGCGAATTCTATCAAAGATTCAAAGAATAGCTAATCCCAATACTATACAAACTATTTGAAATAATAAGCAAAAAGGAAGTTCTACCAAATTCCTTTTATGACACAAACATGGTACTAATTCCAAAGCCAGGCAGGTCCAAAATGGAGAAAGAAAACTATAGACCAATCTCCCTAGTGAATATAGATGCAAAAATTTCAAATAGGATACTAGCAAAAAGACTCCAGCAAGTGATCAGAAGGGTCATTCACTATGATCAAGTTGGATTTATACCAGGGATACAGGGCTGGTTCAATATTAGGAAAACTATCCACATAATTAACCACATCAACAAACAAACCAACAAGAATCACATGATTATATCAATAGACGCAGAAAAAGCCTTTGATAAAATACAACACCCATTCCTATTAAAAGCACTAGAAAGCATAGGAATAGAAGGGTCATTCCTAAAAATAATAAACAGTATATATCTAAAACCATCAGCTAATATCATCTGCAATGGGGATAAACTAGATGCATTCCCAATAATATCAGGAGTGAAACAAGGATGCCCTTTATCACCTCTACTATTTGACATTGTACTAGAAACACTAGCAGTAGCAATTAGAGAAGAAAAAGAAATTGAAGGCATCAAAATAGGCAAGGAGGAGACCAAGTTATCACTCATTGCAGATGACATGATGGTCTACTTAAAGAATCCTAGAGATTCAAGCAAAAAGCTAATTGAAATAATCAACAACTTTAGCAAAGTTGCAGGATACAAAATAAACCCACATAAGTCATCAGCCTTTCTATATATCTCCAACACAGCTCAGTAGCAAAAACTAGAACAAGAAATCCTATTCAAAATCACCTTAGACAAAATAAAATACCTAGGAATCTATCTCCCGAGACAAACACAGGAACTATATGAACACAACTACAAAACACTCTCCACACAACTAAAACTAGACCTGAGCAATTGGAAAAATATTAACTGCTCATGGGTAGGACGAGCCAATATAATAAAAATGACCATCCTACCCAAACTTATTTATCTATTTAGTGCTATACCCATTGAACTTCTAAAAAATTTTTTTTACTGATTTAGAAAAAAACATTACAAAGCTCATTTGAAAGAATAACAAATCAAGGATATCCAGGGAAATAATGAAAAAAAATACAAAGGAATGTGGCCTTGCAGTCCCAGATCTCAAACTCTATTATAAAGCAGTGGTCATCAAAACAATTTGGTTTTGGCTGAGACAGAAAGGAGGATCAATGGAATAGACGTGGGGTAAGTGACCTTATCAAGACAATATATGACAAACCCAAAGACCCCAGCTTCTGGGACAAAAACCCACTCTTTGACAAAACCTGCTGGGAAAACTGGAAGGCAGTGTGGGAGAGATTAGTTTTGGATCAACATCCCCCTACACAAAGATAAATTCAGAATGGGTGAATGACTTGAACATAAAGAAGGAAACTATAAGTAAATTAGGTGAACACAGAATAATATACATGCCAGACCTTTGGGAAGGGAAAGACTTTACAACAAAGCAAGACATAGAAAGAGTCACAAAATGTAAAATAAACAATTTTTATTACACCAAATTAAAAAGGTTTTGTACAAACAAACCAATGTATCCAAAATGAGAAGGGAAGCAACAAATTGGGAAACAATCTTCATAACAAAAACCTCAGACAAAGGTCTTATTACTCAAATTTATAAAGAGCTAAATCAAGTGTACAAAAAAATCAAGCCATTCTCCAATTGATGAATGGGCAAGAGACATGAACAGGCAGTTTTCAGCCAAAGGAATCAAAACTATTAATAAGTACAGGGAAAAGTGCTCTAAATCTCTTATAATCAGAGAGATGCAAATCAAAACAACTTTGAGGTATCACCTCACACATAGCAGATTGGCTAACATGACAGCAAAGGAAAGTAATGAATGCTGGAGGGGACGTGGCAAAGCCGGGACATTAATTCATTGCTGGTGGAGTTGTGAATTGATCCAACCATTCTGTAGGACAATTTGGAACTATGCCCAAAAGGCAATAAAAGTCTGTCTGCCCTTTGATCCAGCCATATCACTACTGGGATTGTATCCCAAAGAGATAATAAAGGAAAAGATTTGTACAAGAATATTCGTAGCTGCACTCTTTGTGGTGGCCAAAAATTGGAAAATGAGGGGATGCCCTTCAATTGAGGAATGGCTGAACAAATTATGGTATATGTTGGTGATGGAATACTACTGTTCTAAAAGGAATAATAAATTGGAGGAATTCCATGGAGACTGGAACAACTTCCAGGAAGTGGTGCAGAATGAAAGGAGCAGAACCAGGAAAATATTATACACAGAGACTGAAACACTGTGGTACAATCGAACAAAATGGACTCCTCTATTAGTGTTAATACAATGTCCCCGAACATTCTGCAGGGATCTAGAAAAAAAAAACACTAGCTACAAGCAGAGGACAAGTTGTGGGAGTAAAAACACCAAGGAAAAGCAAGTGCTTGACTACAGGAGTTGAGGGGACATGACTGAGGAGAGACTCTAAATGAACACCCTAATGCAAATACCAACAACATGAAAATGGGTTCAAATCAAGGACACATGTGATACCCAGTGGAATTGTGAGTCAGCTATGGGATGGGTGGTGTGAGGGGGGGAGGAAAGGAAAATTATCTTTGTTTCCAATGAATAATGTGTGAAAATGATCAAATAAAATAATGTTTAAAAAAATAAATGGAGTTAACTCTAAAAGTCCCCTTCTTCTGGAGTAGCATAAGATTAAAATTAAAATCAAATCACTCCAAGTATTATATTTTAAAAGATTCATTAATAATCACTTGAAATAGAGGAAATAAAAATAACAAAATTAAAGCCTGAGTAAAGAGAAGTTTTCCAGACCTTGTTAGAAAGAGAGGAGATCTAGAGGTGGGGCTACAGAAATTTTAGCTCCAGTGAAGATTGGATTTGGCTATCTCCTGATTGTAACAATGAAGGTACTTAGCTCTTTCTTGATAGTGAAGATGAAATTGTAATCCCATGTCTAATTTTAGATTTTAATCCCCAAAGTGTTAACTCAGTATTTAAAGTAGATCTACCCATTTTAACTACAAAAAGGTGTTAACTAACCAAAAATGTGTTAACTAACCACAAAAGGGTTTAACTAACTACAAAAGGTGTGAACACCCCTTTTATACATTGAGTGGGCAGTCCTAGAGAGGAGTGTCTGCTGTTATTGATAGATGTAAAATTTAGGGGAGGTGACACAAGAGAAAAAAATCTTTTTATAAAGGAAACAGAGGTACATTAGATCAATCAAGAATGAAGAAGAGTCACTCAGAGGAGAGACTGAAGAAAGACACTTGAGGAGACACTGGAAGCCAGACACTCAATCTTGGAATGAAGATACTTGGGTGTGGAACTGGACCCCTGGAGGAGCTTGTGCAGGAAACCTAAGACTGCTTTCTTTTAAGATGGTCACAGTGGTGAGTATAAAGGCTGAGTTAGTGTCTTTGCCCTTTTGGAGGTGTGAACCTCTGAGAAAGGCCCATTGTCTTGAGACTCCTTTCCCCTGGCTGGGGCTTAGAATTTCTATCTGACTCTGAGAAAGCCATAGCACTCTCTCTTTTTTCTCTCTCCCCTTTTGTTGCCTCCTTAATATCTTCCTTCTATTATAAAAACAAACTACCATAAATTCCATTTTATTTAGTAATTCATTTTGGGATTTAGAAATTAAATCCCTGGTGACCACCAATTAAATATTCAGTCCAACCATAAAAAATTTATCACTCCAAAACATAAGGACATAACATGAGGATAAAAGTGGGATTCTGGGAAATGGAGTCCTGGTATACAAAATTCTAATTACAAAATTCTCCCTGTGATTCCAATAGAAAATGAGCATGTAGATATCTCCCAGATTTACATGCCTAGTTTCCCCATGAAATCAGTACCCATAACAGACTTATATCTCTAAAGATTTTTAACTAGAGGTACATACAATATTGTACTCTCTAAGGGGGAATTACAATAATTTGGGGATAAGAGGGAAATAAAAAAGAAAGAGAAGAAAACCAATGATTGCTAGGTACATTGACAAAAAGCCAATTAAGGGGCACTCCTCTTCATAATGCCTTCTCCAAAAGTTCAATTTCTTGATTCAGGGAGGTAGCAAGTTTCTTATCCTAAAATTACTCTCAAAAGAATTTAAACTTTGCATTATAGGATAATAATACAATCCCCGCTGAGGAGGGTGTTGACAAATACATGGGTCAACCTGGGATACATGGCTGAGTTATGAGGTATATGAATCTATTATCAAAAGAAATTTTTAAAATGCCAAATAAAAGAGAAAAAGTAACTTATGGATGAAATATAAAATATCAAAGTCTCATGTGTAACAATTCTAATTAAGGAAAAATAAGCCCAGAACAGGTCCTTGAATCAGAACCTGATTAAAGTAATTTATGTCCCACAAGCCTGTAGTAGCAATTATAACAATATAGTACCCATTGGCAGCTGGGACTACAGAAAATTGCCACACCATAAAAGAGAGAGACAGAAAAGGGTCTATTTTATCATATTAAATGGAAAATATCATTCCTTGGTCTGATTTTACCTTTGCTCTCAGGGATAGGGAAGCCAGAATAGCTGCCAAAGTGAGGTACATGGTAGAAGTTTGACTCTAGCATGAAGGAATTCTGCATCTGACTTTGCAAACAGCCACTTCCTCAAATCCCAAAACAAAATCAAGTCTCCTGTCTTGCTGTAGGATCTCATTAATCCCACTAGAATTGGTTGGTCTCTTTGACCTTGTTCTCATTGGCACTGTACAGTGTGACTCTTTTGTGATCCCTTCTCCTGGGATCAGATACAATTATTAGGCAAAGTTCCATAATATTTAACAATCAATGGTAGGTTTCCATAGTCTAAAGCTTTTAGGAATGCATTGACATTAAGGCTAATAGACATTTTAAACTTACTTTAGTGCAAAATTTAAAAACAATTAATACTGGTAACATGTGCTTCTAGTACAAAAATGAGAGAAAAAACTCATACTGTATTGCATATATAAGGAAAAACAATAATAAAAATTTCTAATAAAAATATGTAGTTCACAATCAGTAAAAAAGTGTCAGCCAAGTAGAAGCAGAATACAAAGGTTTCTCACCCCCCAATGAGATCCATTTCCTATTTTACTTGGTCATGATCCACAGTGTGAGTGCAGATGATTTTCACCAAGTAACAGCTTTATAAAACAGCAATACAGCAGGTAATACACATTCAAAGAAATACCAAAATCTAACAAATCATAACAACCAATTTAATGACAATAGCAAACAAAACCACTATCATTGTTTTTCACATAAGCATAAGTCTACAGTCACTTTCTGAGTGACATTTAAAAAAAATCTATGAAGCTCATGGATACTTGTCACAAGTTCTACAGATCTTTCAACCTTGCTAAAGTTATTTCTAACAAAGTCTATTACTGCCATCATTCCAAAATGTGGCAGGAGATCCCAGAAAAAAAGTAAACCTCTGTATTATTGATGAAGATCTTTTGGGTCTAAAATATCACCAAGATATTTTATTTATTATTTATTTATTATTAAATTAAATTAAAAATAGTTATTTATTATTCTAGTGGGGAAGTAGAGTAAGCTGAAGAGTAAAATTATAAAAAAAAGCCTGTCTAGTGGTTACAAAGCCCCCCTGGGAAAACTTTCCCATCTTCTGGATGAGATAATAACCCATCACAGAATAACCAAGCCTCTTGGGAAAACTTTCTCCTCTGGTATGAGACTGTAACAGCTGTAAAAGTCATGTCTTTATATGTCCACTACAATGTGGAGGCAAGGAATTCAATAGTAGAAATAATTCTGATGTTTCATCCATTACATTTTTAACAAATGTGGAAGTGGAGAATACAATAGTGTCATTGCATTTCACTTCAACTACTAAATGGGCACTTACCTTTTGTTACAAACAACTCAAAGGTAGGCAAATGACCAGTCAGAGGTAGTGGTGCTACTAAAAATCTGAAAATCACTTCTGAAGACCTCTTAAAATCCATGTAAATTCTTAGGCTATTAACTTCTCCAAAGGTTGTTAACAGGTTGTATCCAATTTGATGGAGTCCATCCATCATAATCTATTTGGCAATTAACAAAGGTAAAATGCAACAAAAGGCTATATAGGCAATATGTGACCTCAAAGGATCTAGTGACAAACAGCATCCATAAGGACCTATGGTTTTGCCACAGAAAAGGGTTTGTCCAACTTGTTTATGGACTTTTATAATGGTATTTTCTCCAGTCCAGTCACAGGGGGATACAAATAAAGATAGTACAACAGAATATATAGCTAATAGTCAAAACAGTAGCTGAGAATGACTTAATGTAACAAAAGATTTTAGATTAGATTAATATGTGAACTTACAAAACAAAATTAAATATTAAAACAAATAATCAGCAAATAAAATATATGTGACAGGATACAGTCACTGAATTCATAAGTCCTTTTCTCCAATTCTGATAGCTGGGTTATATAGAATCTTCTTCAGTATTTGGAGGGGAAAAAGTGAAACAATTAACATCAATAAGGCAAATGGAGTCTGAAAAGTGTTATAGTGGGATTTGTTAGGGGAAAGAACAAAAAGGAAATATATAAATAATCAGGTTTATTTTGGGGAATGTTGAGAGGGAAAAAGGGTAAGGAAAATTATTATAATTAGTCCCAAAATGAATTGCTATTTTAAACCTAATTTATCTAAGCTAAAACAATTAAGTTTCCCCAACACAAATCTCACAAATGGAGTCCAATCTATTGAGCCAAGATCTTCAGATGTAACTGTCCAGTAGAGAAGTGGGTCTTTAGTCTTTGTCCATCTGCCAGCAGCTAGTTCAAGCGGGATTCCTTTCTCTTCAGCTGGTATCACCAAAAGACCAGAAATCTGGTATATAGATGGAAAAACCTCCAATCTCCAAACCTCCTTCAGGAGAGAGAGTTTTCTTCAGTTGGATCCTTGGAACCTTCACCCAGATTTTGACCCCAGGCTCCCATGTGACTCTCCATCACATGCTCCTATCAATCACTTGGAAGTTTACATTGCAAAGCCCTTTTGAAAACTTCATCTTCATATTTAAAACGGCTTAAAATTCACCTCCAAACTCTTTTAAACTTCCTTCCCTTCCCAAGAATCATAGTCCATTTAGATTCCTTTGGTCACACTTCTGGATTTTCCCATACCTATACTGAGCATAGTGTAGACCAATTTCATATTGGATGTGCTACAGAGACTGGGAAGGCCAAAATAGCAAGAGGGTATAAGGAGATGAATCTCCCTTCTGAATCTTGAGATTACTCAAACTATCAACTACAAGGTATCCAATCAGTATACCCATGTACAGGAATAAGAAAAGACATCCTAAGGCTATAAACTGCATGAGTTCAGTAAGTCTCTCTGGAAATGGAAGCTGTTTGAGATAGGCATGAAACTGGGCCATCTTTGAAATCTCTACTTCCTATTCATAGATGGAACTACCCTAGTATGTACTGGCTAAAATTAAAAGGTTTGGAAAAGTAACTTTCCTTCCTCTCCACACTAGGAGTAAAGCCATTGGTCCTGTGACATTTCAGTCCCCACCCCCACAGCCAGGAGCATGGAAGCCCCCATGGATTAGCCAGGCTGGGGTTGGGGTGGATAGCATGGAGTACTGCTCCACGTTGTGTTCCTTAGTGAAAAGAGACTATCACAGGCTTGAGACCCACATGGGTGTAGAGAGGAGAGGTAGTCAAATGGGATTTTTATCTCGACCTTCTGGCAGGAAAATGAAAAAGGTGCCTCCAAATAGCTCTCAGACCTTTGGGCAAACAGTAGCAGTAGGAAGCCTGTGGCAAGAGTGAGGGGAGCAATAGCATGAACTGTAGTAGTTTGCAGACAGCTCACAAAAAAATTAAGAAAAAAAACACAGCAAAAAGGAACTGTATTTTAATTTAAAATCCAAGATTTTTGATCTTTTGTTTGAGATTGTATTTTTATAAAAATCCAAGATTTTGATTTTGTTCGAGAAAAAGATCTTCAAAGAAGAGGCTTGCTAACTCCTAAATCCAGAGAATGAACTGTTGCAGAAAGATGCCAGAAACGTACACTACAGCAATAAGATCAAGAATGAACTTTGGGTGTGGTTGATTGAACTGAAGATTGATTGCACATTTATTGTAAATGTACACTTTTATGCCAAGGGGACTGCCCCTATTTTTGCTTTCTGTCAATGCTCCTAGCAAAACATTGGTTTTGCTTTCTTTCTTTTCTATTTCCTCCCTCACTACTCTAATTTCCTCTTAAGAAAATTGAATGTTGTATACATCTGTAGTTAGTAGTGCGTTTAAGACTACAAGATGATGATGTTAAATGATCAATGGGGAGACTAGTCTCCCAATGATCATCAGGGGAGATTGTGAATATTAAATTTTCTCAGACTCTACCTTGTAACATTATCTTAAGGTTATGGTTAAGGTTATTCCCCATTTAAACAATGGAGGTACTTGGTCAGGAATATATTAGGAACTCTAACATTACTCCACCCATACTTAGGCATACTTTAGGGGAAGATAAAATTGTAAACTCCTTACTGAACAATGAAAAAGTACTTAACCCATGTTAGTCAAATTAATCACTAAAAGGTCAGGCAACTTGCAAGGGGCAAGCTTAACAAAGAGGTGAAGTACTCAGAAGATATAATCTACCCAGAGAAGGTGAAAACTAAAAACTAAGAATAGGCTGTCCTAGGAAAAGCGTCTACTGTGATTGGTAGATGTGAAAATTTAGGGGAGGTGACACAAGAGAAATTTCTCTTTAAAAGGAGCTGTCTGAACCAGCTCAAGGTAGTTTGATTTAATTCAGATTTGAAAGCTGAATTGGAGGTCAGAAGCTGGTCTCTCTGAATACTAGAACTTGCTTGGAACGATCTTGTGGTGAGTGATTAAGGACTGACTAGTCTCTCTTAAAGCTCAAGGCCTAGGCCAATGGCCTAGGCCCTTTCCTACTATTTCCTCTGCCTCTCTCTCTCTGCCCCTTCCCTTAATTCCTTCATTTGTATTAATGAAAATCTCCATAAAACCCAGCTGACTTGGGTATTTCATATTTGGGAATTTTTCCCAAGGTGACCACTTATTTTTTATTAAATTCAAGACACTAAAATTATCTTTACAGTTTTGGTAATTCAAATTCTTGAACCCACATTTTCACAGTCACACAACTTCCCAGCAGGAGCAACATTCATCTGTTCCCTATCCTTTACTTAAAGGCTTTCTTTAAAATATTCAAGAATTCTATCTTCTGTAGTGGCTCACCAAAAATGTAAGATTAAAATTAATATCCATTAATTCCAAGTATTTTATTTTATAAGATTTATTAATAATCACTTGAAGTAGAGCAAATAAAAAGAACAAAAGTAAAAGTCTGAGAAAAGAGAAGTTTTCCTGACCATGTTAGTGGGAGAGGAGAGTGAGAGGTGGGGTTAAAGAACCTTTATCTACAAAATATAAGTATATAACATGAGGACAAAAGTAGGATTCTTGGAAATGGAGTCCTGGGGTACAAAATTCTAATTGCACAGCAGGAAATTTTGAGGAAGGATGAAATAGTAAGCCCCAAATAACTTGTTGTTCAGTCTTTTTTAGGTCATATACAGCTAACTCTTCCTGCCCTTCTTGTGGGGTCTTCTTGATAATGATTCTAGAATACTTTATCATTTTATGCTCCAGCTCATTTTATAGATGAGGAAACTGATGCAAATAAGATTAAGTAGCTTGCTAACAGTCACATGACTAGTAAATGCTTGAGGCCATATGTGAACTGAAGAAAGAAGTAGGGGTTGCTTTTTAGACCTCTAAATTTGAACAAAGAATCGTAGCTATATTCTGGCTATAACTACTTAAATGTAATTCTTAACACATCTTCAATCTAAGAGTAGAATGGCATCTCTACTAGAAAACTAATGAAATTTCTAGAGCCTATTAAGGTTTTGTATTCATATTTACCATTTTAATTGTGATTTTGAAAATAATAACTGCCATAATAATGTGATTTCAAATATTGCTTATAATTATATGAATACAGCTGTACTCTCAATCTGCATTATATCATTATTATAGGTTTAAAAGATATTTAGCATAACAAAATCTCTGACTTCAATTATTTATAAAATAATTAAGATATTTATAGGTACATTAATAGTTCAGCCAAAGATTTATAGGATCCTAGAGATTTTATGAAAGAAGAGAAAGAGATTGATATCATCTGCTCAATCTATTGTTTTTTTAAGCTTAACAAAGAAGACCTCATCTGTGCTCATTTTAGCAGCATATCAAATAGAAGATGTCATGCCATGTTTTCCAGAAGCCAAATAAAATAAACAAACTACAAAAAATATATGTTTCATTCTTCAGTTTTAGTTTGCCATTCCTCTGGCCAGATAATGAAGGAAGGCCATTTTGGATATCACTCTTCTGCAGATTTCCTTGATCAGCATTCTCATGTCTTTCAGTGTGGTTTCCTTTACATTTTTGTGGTCACACAGGTTGCTTCCCCCTGTTTTATATTGTATTAAATATTTGATTGATATGTTTTATTTTTATCATATATAAGTAAAATAAAAGCTATTCTACTAAACCTTATTGCACATTGAGTGGGAATGTGGAAACACTGGAATCAAGAACCCTTTCAATTACCTTTAAAGAAACCTAGATACACACTCACAGAGATGAACCCACACACAATATCTACATACTACATCTAAACATACACACATATCCAATATATACACAGTATACATTATACACAAGCTTTATTTTAGAGATTTTCCCTTAGTAAATATAGATAGGAGCAACCAATCAAAAAAAAAAAAGAGAGATAATGTAGCATTTGGTCTATTCCCCTAACTCACTTTTCCACTCATGAATTAGGTATCTAGAAAACATCTACAGATGCTTTTCAGAACCTTGGTTTCTAGGGGTATTGTGGGTACCTCTATATTGGTGCTTTTTATTAATAATTGGCCAATAGGCACAATTAGATCCTTGTAAAATAATTTAATAAAATGATATAATGAAAAGAGTAATTAAAAACAAAAATTTCCTTCCATAAATATGAAACACATTTTATCATATATATATATATATATATATACATATATATATACATATATATATTATATATACATATATCATCCTTGGGAAGAAAGAGAACAAAGAATAGCATTGAATTATAAATAGAGGATGGAAATGGCCAATGTTACTCCAGCAAGTCTTTTCTACTAAAATCCTTCCTGGGGCAAAATCTCTGCCGATTAATATGCTTTCTGGGAGTTCTAAGGTCTGCTTCTCTCTACTCTTTAACTCAATTACCAAGACTAACTCTCAATTGAGATAATAAATCGTTGTATTGACAAAATATAATTGCCAAAAAAATTTCCAAAAATGTTTTCCTTCTAGTGACTTTCTCTTCATACACATGTTTTTATGGAATATATATTTCTTTTAATTTTTTTATTTTATTCTAGTAATAAATTTACACATGTTTCCCAAGGTTACATGATTCATATTTTCTCCCTCCCTTCTTCCTGACATATATATGTATGCATGTATATATATATATTTCTGATCCTTTAATTGTGCCTCAGACTCTCTTAAACTTCCTCTCCAGCTGCTGGATGGGGAAATTTCATTATGGGTAGCTCTAGTGCAAGAGAAATTACTTTAAACTTTCTTTTTTCTTACAGTGGGCTCTATCTACCAGATGCATCACTATCTTGGTTTGTATTCACTTAAAATACCAAATTATCACCAGGGTTTAATTCTATGATGTCTTCAGGCACATTTGTAGCCCTTACATTCAAGTTGCCCTTTAAATCTTAATCAGACCAAAGCATTCACACATCACAAAGGGTCACTGGTTATTAACATTTCATTAACAGATTAGCATCACATTACCTCTGTTGCCTTTTTTTTTCTTTCTGTGGAAGCAAATCAAATACTGCCTTTCAAAAAAAAATTTATACTATTTGGGTGAGGCCTTCAGTCCATGAAAACCCAGAGTTCATCTGAATGTATATTTTACTTATTCCTTTTTGTTAGTTTGCTAAGTTTTAAAATTAAAAATTTAATTTCTGCCTCACCTAGGGTAGAAATCCAACATTCCTTCATGAGCCCAACCCCACTATTAATGGGAACATTTCTTTAACCTGCTCCAATTTTTGTCCTGGGCCCAAGTCTATCTCAGGCAGCCCCACAACTCCCACTCCATTTAGAATTAGAATCTTTATAGAGAAACTCAGAATATTTTTTTCCACACAGTTCCCTGATCTCTTAGGCTCAGAACTCTATAAATCAAGAGATTCTTAATCTTGGTCTGCTCAGTACCAGTTATAACACTAGTGTGCCCCCATGCTTAGCTATATATTCCTCTTCAAATATATTAGTTCCAGCTAAAGTTTTCACTTTTAAAGTACATGTCCCAATTTTTAACTGTTAGATTGGTGCAAGTGAATTCCAGAGAATGTTAGAGGTTCCCAATGATCATGTCCAAACAATTCCCTATGTGTGTCCTTTTCAAGGAGGTCCTGACAAACACATCACTCTGTCTCTAGAATTCTTTTCTTGGCTAAATAATATAACATGACTGCCACAAGCTCTAAGTTCTTGGCTATCTAAATCAATTTTCCATTTGAAAGTTTATTTTAATGATTAATAAAAATAAACACCAGTAGCAGCAGAATATTAAATGCTATTAAATGTCAAGGAAAGATAGTATATCTCAAATGAGTAACTAAGTAGAACCCCATTTCGAGATTAGTTAGTGAAATAGAAGTTGTAGGTACTGAGTGGTTTTGGACACTGTACTCATACATGTGCATATACACACTTGCTGTTTGTATATATACATAAATATATACACACACATATATATTCCAATTTGTTGAATATGTTATAACTCCCTTTGACAAGTCCACAATCCTCTATGCTACTCTGTAACTAATTCTAATATTAAAATTTCCTTGATAAAATATATTCAAAGTAGATTTTTCTGCAGAAAGAGGCTATTCCCCTAATGAGCAAGTTATTTTTAATTTCTGCCATAGGGTCATTCAAGAGTATAAAGGCTTCTAACACTGTTAATGAGAAGGAAAACAGATTTACTCTACTCTCTGATGAGTTTAATCTTTTCATTTTTTAAACTCTCAATTATTACATAACTATGATTTAGATTTTTTAGCTCAAACACAGAAACTTAATGGAATTGTAATATTTATTGGGAAAGGATGGGGTAATTGGAAAAATTGGGATAATGGGAGGTTTGTAGCAGGGTATGGAGGAGTTGAGGGGAGAGAGGGAATATTGCTCTGTGAGGCAAAAGAGAGAGATGCCCCCTGCTGAGAGGAAGCAGCATGGATCCAATAAGGACTGAACTGATGTTCCCTCTATGCTCCCTCTATGCACAGAAAAGATAGTCCACTTATCTGACTGCGAATTCAAATAATATAATGTTTAATAACCAGTTGGGATTGGAGTTTTTTTTCTCAGCTTTTGGAGCTGAGGCCAGGCCCCACCAGCTGGTGGCGGGTTTCTCCCACTCCCTTTGTTGGTGCTAGTTTGGTCAATTTCAGTATCTTAGCAGTAAACAGAAAGCAAGAAAGAGAACAGTTCTAACTTTCAGAAGTGATTGGGCCTGAATCTTTGGGCTGAACCAAGAAGAGGCACACCACTCCAGACTGGGCTGAACAAGCTCCTCCCTCCTCCAAAACCAGGAAGGAAGTTCAATCCTGGCAGGAAGGAAATGCTACTCTCAAGACCCAACTGCTACTCCCTTCCCCCTTCACTTCCCCCTTCCCCATTTCCCCACCAACTGTCAGTCTTGTTTCCTTTCCACAATCGTCCCCTTTTTTTGTTGTGACCTTCCCAAGGTCACTTATTTATATTATAGCTACCAATTTACTAAATCTACTCTAAGGAATTCTTAGCAGGAAAGTTTGGGTAAGGGTAGTTTTGGGGTTTTACAATAAATTCAGTAAAATAAATGTTTGAACAAAAACATTAAAAGAAATGTGAATCTTAGTGCTGATACTACTTACTCTAAGTAAACTAAAACTAATACATTATTTATAGAAATTATTTACATATGATACAACAATATACATTATTCCACATCCTGATGTCAGTCCAATAGAAATATCTATTGATCTTTCTATTTGACTAAGACCTTATGGAACTAACTATATACATATTTACATTTTGCATAAATATAATTTCAGACACTTGTTTTATATAAACAAGGTCTCTCAATATGTCAGTTTGTGGTTTTGTGTTTTGTGTCTCATAGTGTTGTGTTGAATTAATACTTATCAAGTTTCTTCAGATTTCCACTTCTCATATTGACTGATGGATCTCTTCTTTCTTCCAAGTTATGTAGTGATGCATGCTATTTCCCTAATGTGTGAAATTACTTTTGTTTTATTATTTCAACACACTCAGTCTTACATATGTCTTGTTTTCGATCTGTCCTCTTCTTATATAAACAAATTTACAAAGTTCAAAGTCTTAGCTGTCCATTTCAGCTTTTTCTTGTTGTTTCTTGTCTCTAGCAGCTTTTCTTGATGCATTTCCTCTGGGCTGGTTTAAAATATTTTCCTCTGGGATGCTTTTCCTCTGGGTTGCTTTTTCTCTTGGTTGCTTTTCCTCGGTGATTCTTTTCCTCTGGGTTGTTTTTCCTCTGGGCTGGAAACTTATCTCAAACATTATGTGTCACTATTATTTCTTTGTGGTGTATTTTTTATGTTAATCAGTTTTTGTTTTCATTTCTCAGCACTATCTGTTGTCTAATTATCTTCTATGTCTGTTATAGTGATGTTGAACTTTTTCTGGTTTTATGTGGGAACAATGGAACCATGAGTCTTTCCCTGCAACTTCTATAGCTGTTGGGGTAGTAAGCAATACTTCATGTGGTCCAGTTTATTTTATGTCTGTAGTCAATTTTCTATTGAAATGTTTTTTAAGTATCCTACATCTCCTGGTTTGATGTTGTGCAAATTGTAATCCAAGGGTACTGTTTGTTGTATCAAAGCCATTTCATGCAACTCTGCTATTCTTATTTGTAAAGCTCGCATATATTTTGTTAATTGACAGTCTAGTTTGTGAGAAGTTCTATGTCAGAGAAAGGAATATGTGATAGGATCATTACATTGTTTGCTTCTTCTTCTCTTTGTTTTCTATCAGTTATATGATTTTGTTCTATTACGAATTTAGTGTCTTTATCCACTTCCTCATACTTTTTATGAAGTTCTTGGTAATTCTTGATTCCCAATGCTGCCAGCATTTCTTCTAATGAGATTGTGTAGTTTATGTCCTTAACTAACTCTCCTGACTGGATCTTTTGTTCTTGATTTGAGTTGTTAATGAAATCATCTGTCTCCCCCTCTTGTAAAGCTTTGTGATTTTGATTGTAAAGTTTGATATATTCATAAGGTTCTTGGTCTTCTTCATTTTCTGAATCCAACATTATTGAATATAGTGATTCTGTGTGATTTGTGTCTTGCGTTGACTCTTGCTTGGTGATTTCCATATTCCCCAAGTCTTTTGCAAGCTCTTGCCTATTAGTATGCTGTAACTCTGTGTTATGTGTTGATAAATTTGGTTCTTGGTCTTATGTTTCTTCCTATGGATCTGCTATCATATCCCAGTTTTGTTCTTCTGCTACAGACTTTTCTTGTTGCTTTGAACATTCATTTTGCAATCACTTATATTGATAGCTTTTCTGTTATTAAACCATACCTGTATTCTCAGTATAAATTCTGTTTAGTCACAACACATAATCTTCATGATATATTGTTGCAGTCTCCCAGCTAGTATTTTATTTAGGATTTTCACATGCGTGTTCATTAATGAAATTGATCTGTGTTTTTCTTTCTCTGTTTTTAGTTTTTCTGGTTGGTAGAACTCATTCTTTATCTGTTATTTCAAGTAATTTATTTACTATAGAATTAGTTGTAAAAATCTTTTAAAATGAGAAATTCTTATGAAGGAACAAGAAGAATCTCAAGAGAAAAGATGAAAGGGTCTATCAGTACCATATGAGAAATTATTCTACAGAGCAATAATTATTAAAAATTATTCAGCACTAATTTTTAAAATGCAGACTCCAATACTTCCTAGCTGTGTAACCTTGGCAAGTCACTTAGTACCAGTTACCTAGCCCTTACTGCTCTTCCGATTTGGAACCAATACTTAATATTGATTCTAGTATTTTTTTTAAAAAGGGTTCATCAATGGAATAATTTAGGTACACAATATACAGAAGCAAACAAATACATCATCATAGTCTTTGATTAAGCTGAAGCCCCAGTTATTTGGGGAAGGGTTCACTATTTGATGAAATCTGATGGAAAAATTGGGCAGCAGTCTGGCAAAAACTAGGTTTAGACCAGCACTTAGCACATGGTAAGATAAGTTCTAAATGCACATAAGACTTAAATATAAAGGGTCACACCATGAACACATTAGAAAAATGTGGAAGAAATTGTCTTTCAGATCTGTAGATAAAGAGTTTATAATTAAACAAATGATAGAAAAGAATATCATATAAAATGGATAATTTTTATGGGATAGAATTTTAAAATTTTTGCACAAAAATTAAATATAGATAAAATTAGAAAGGAAGAAGCAACTTTATCTAGCTAGAATAGTTAGCCATACAGTTATCTATCTTAGACATATACTGAGAATGAGCAATAAGCTGAGGCTAATAATGTTATATAACTAAATAATTGAGGAATAAAAAAAAGCATACTTCAGAAGACAATTACAAAGTTAATTGTGTGTTTAAGCAATATCCAACATATATTATAGGAAATAAATATGAAGAATTTTCCTAGGAGTTGCCACCAAATAGATGAGATGGTCATGTTGCAAAAATGAATGATAATTGGTGGATTATTTTAAAAACTCCATAATTTTCCTCTTGATGTCTTAAGAAAGTTTCAAAGGCCCTAAGCATGTTGGTTGGACCCTCTATGATAAATTTATGGGAGGACACAGACAAGAAGAAATTACAGAGGATGTATCAACATGTATGGTTTTTAATCTGAATCCCTGGTGAATATAGGCATACCTGTGAGATCAAAGTTACCGAGAGTGTCTGATTATTTTTTGTAACACCTTTCTAGTACATTTCATTGACAATAGACTACAGGTTTTTCACACCTACTGTGCATCTTCTCATTGCCTTTAAGTAAAATACAGCTTTCCCAGCTGTGACTTTATACTGGTTGTCCTTATAACTGGAATGCTGACCTTCCTCACCTCTTCATGATGGCTTCTCAAATCCCACTTCTTTGAATCCCATTCTCTTGATTTTTCCCCACCAAATGCTTTCCCTCTCAGATTGACCTAATTTACAATGAATATTTCTTATTTGTTCATAGTTATTTATTTGTTGTTTACACCATTAAAATGTGAGCTCCTTGAGGGCAGAGACCTAGTTGGTATTTATTTGTTTTGCCTTTCTTTGTAAATCAGTGCTTGGCACAAAGATTAGCATAAGGCAATACTTAAATGAATTTTTGTTGACTAACAAATATTCTGGTTTTCAAAAATTATTTTCGATATATGAAACAAAAAGAAGTATGGAGAGCATAGAGGAAAAAATGGGAAGTCATTCTCATTACTAAAGAAATTTTCTCCCACTGCAGTGAAGGCTATTTCTAAAGGACAAATGGTTTAGTCTAAATAAAAAGACAAAATATAGTCTGTTCTTACCCCTGTGATTAGTCTGATGTTAGGTGTCCTGTTTTAAACACTGACTCTCCCCATAGGGAGGCTATGAAAAATCGCTTTATGTCAAATGCATACTGCAATTGAAAATGTACAACTGTGCTGGAGTTACTAATCAATCTGAAATGCTGGAGACTATGCAGGTGCACCCACTGGCTCTAACTCAAGCCTAGCACCATGTGCCAGCTCAAAATGCAGGTGGTTTTCCCAGAGATCCACTAGAAAAAATAAGGTTAAAAGACAACAGCTGTGAGAAAATGAAGCCATTCTCTGGAGAGTAGCTGCCTTGTGGAGTAAGGAGAATGTGTCTTGGAAATCTGCCTGACTGCAGTTCATTAGTCAGGTATGAAAGGAAAATTAACTCCTTTGGAACAGTACTCTGGGGCTTTACTTTAACCCTTTATGGTCTGGTCCAATTTTTAATATGTGGAAAAATGAGGTAAAAATCACAGAACCAGTGACTCAAATTTATATTATTATTTTACATTTATATAGTCCATTTTTTTTGCAGCCACCTTGTGAATAGGTAGTCACAGGATTATCTTCTTTTAAAGATGAAGAAAATGACATTCAAAAAGTTGAGTAGCTTTCCTATCATCACACATAGGAAGATTTTGAATACATATCCCATTTGGGTCTGATGATGACATATTCAGTTTGGTTTTTTATGTTTCACAGGTGACCCTTTCCCACCACTGACATGTCAAAACGTGGCCCTGGAATTAGTATTGAATTTTATACTTTTCAAAATATTGAATACTTAAATCATGTGGAAGCCATTATTTTTATTGACCTCAAAAGATAGTTAAAGTACATTATCTAGGTGAGAGTTAAGCATATAAAGTCTTAAATATGATTTGTAAGTGAAATATCTTAAAATCCTTCAATTTAAATGTATTTATCTTTGCTTTTCCAAGAGAGAAACTAAGGTATGAAGTAAGGGAGAGATTCTTCTAAAGGTTAACTGGTGATAGGCAGTTATGGTTTTAAATATAGAAATTCTGATTCCTATTAAGGCCTATAATCACTCAGTTAGACTTTTTGTCTATAAACAATGAAGCTCCCACAAGGTAAAAGGAAATGTTAGTAACTTTGGGTCATACATTTAGAATTGGAAGGTATTTTAAAATTCATCTTGCTCAGATGTTCTTAAATGTTTTTTTTTTAATGTGGAGCTTTTTGGCAATCTATTGAAGCCTATGGACCCTTTCTCAGAATATTTTAAATGCATAAAATAAAATACAAAGAACCACAAAAGGAAGCAAATTATATTGCAAGAGTTGGCAAATTTTTCTTTAAAAAAAAAAAAAAACAAATCAACCCAGATTAAGAACCCCTGAGTTCTGGTCCAACCTCACTTGATGAATAAGGAAGATGAGGTCCAGAAAAGATGAGCTGTTTAAGGTCAGACAGGTGGAAAGAAGCAGATCTAGTCCTGATTCAGTGCCCTTTCAATATCTCATAAACTGCCAATAAAAAACTGAATTAGGAGTCCAAGGGTCTGGGTTACTGTTCTGTCTATATCTCTGCTTTCATATTACTTAAACTCTCAGTGCTATTTCCCTACTGCTAAACTGGAAGCACTGCTTATTTATCAAAAATAAGATATTGGAGGCAATATTTGGAGAACATCTTTCAACAAAGGGCATCAAGTCCAAGAAATTGTTATACTGGAATGAATATGACATATACCAGGATAAAATCAAAGCCATGGAAGTTGAATGTTGAGGATACGAAGAGGAAATCTCCTTAATAGTAATGAAGACAGGTGTTTAAGTAGGCAACTAATAATATCTGTTAAATGCCTACTATATGCAAGATACTGTTGTTACTTTTACAAAAAAAGTAAAAGATAGTTCCCCCTCTTGAGGATCTCACAATCTAACAAAAGAAACAACAGACAAATAACTACTTACAAACAAGACTGAATAAAACAAATGATCAACAGAAGAAAGGCATTAGAGTTAAGAAGGATTGGAAAGTCTTCTGATAGAAGCTGAGATTTTGGCTGGAACTGGAAGGAATTTTAAAAAGCTAAGAGACAGAAATGAGAAGGAAGACCATTCTATGCATAGTCAGTGAGATTGCCAAAAGTCAAGAAATATGTGTAATTAGTGAAAAAAGAGGAAAAAACAGAAGGATGAGAATGAGGAGCAATATTGTGCTCTAATAATTTATATCCTATGTCATGATACTTGCATATTATAGAGTACATATTAAAATCTTTCTGGAAAACTCAAAGGATCATTGTTCACCTAAACATGTCACATCCTCATTTCCTAGGCCTTCTCAAAGTCAGTCTTCTGTTGAATATGGTCACATATAGGCAAAAAAAAAATCTAGTGTTCAGTGAAGAGTTACTGAAAGGAAATGGTGGTATGTGTTGGTTGTATTAATATTTTAGTTGAAATGTGTACTTTGGAAATTCAGAAGCTTTTGATATATTACTCATTACTAGCAACACTCAAGAGATGGTAGTAAATGAGACACTTTCTCAATGCCTTAGGCATGTTTTAATTTGGGGCTCAGTGAATCCCAGTGATTCATTTAACACTAGTAACTAAATTTGAAGAAAAAAATCCTTATTTTAAAAAATGACTTTGTAAGGATTTGGGAGTTAACAGCTCTGAACAGCTAAAGAACCATCTGCCTCAGTATTGTGGTTGTCAGTTATTTGGTAGAGAAATTTACATAGGTGGGAGATCAACATTTAAATTAGATTAAAACCTTAAATTCCAACATATTCCCATTTTATTGGAAATGAATATGTGACAGCAGTTGAGTAGTAATAAAACACAATTCTCAAAATGATTATGAAAACAGAAATTTATTAGCACCAATCTTTTCATCATGTCCTCCTTCAAAAGTGCATTCGATGTCAAAGGGTTATTTATTATAGCTTACTGAATTTTTTTATTACATTCTTTAGGATCAAAATGGACTGAAATGAAAACTTTAATTGTTTCTGCCTCTGCAAGAAATACAATATCTTGTAATTATATAGAAATGCTAATGATTTATATGGGCTTATTTTGTATGCTGCAACTTTCCTAAAGTTGTTGATTATTTCCACTAGCTTTTTAGTTGATTTTCTGGGGTTCTTTAAGTAGACCATCATATCATCTGCAAAGAGTGATAGTTTAGTTTTCTCATTGCCTATTTTAATCCCTTCAGTTTGTTTTTCTTCTCCAATTGCTATGACCAGCATGTCTAGTACAATGTTAAATAATAGAGGTGATAATGGGTATCCTTGCTTCACTCCTGATCTTATTCAGAAGGCTTCTAACTTGTCCCCATTGCGGATGATGCTTGTTGCTGTTTTTAAATATATACTGTTTGTTATTTTTAGGAAAGGCCCATCTATTCCTATACTTTCTATTGTTTTCAATAAGAATGAGTGTTGTATTTTGTCAAAGGCTTTTTCTGCATCTGTTGAGATAATCATATGATTTCTGTTGGTTTGATTATTGATATGGCAAATTATATAGATGGTTTTCCTAATATTGACCCATACTTGTATTCCTGGTATTTATTCCACCTGGTCATAGTGAATAATGCTTGTGATTACTTGCTATAGTATTTTTGCTAGTATTTTATTTAATATTTTTGCATCTATATTCATCAAGGAGATTGGTCTGTAGTTTTCTTTCTCTGTTTTTGGTCTGTCTGCCTTTGGAATCAGTACCATATGTGTCATAAAAGGATTTTGGTAAAAGTAGTTCTTTGCTTGTTTTGTCAAATAGTTTATAATGTATTGGGATAAATTGTTCTTTAAATGTTAGATAGAGTTCACTTGTGAATCCATCTGGTCCTCTGGATTTTTTCTGAGGGAGTTCCTTGAGGGGTTGCTCAATTTCTTTTTCTGAGATAGGATTTATCAAGGTTTTTATTTCCAGTTTGTTAATGTAGAAAGTTTATATTTCTATAAATGTTCACCCATTTCACCTAGATAGTCATATTTATTGCCATATAATTGGGCAAAATAACTCTTAATATTTACCTTAATTTCCTCTTCATTAGAGGTGAGATCACTC
Organism: Monodelphis domestica; assembly: GCF_027887165.1. Lineage (NCBI taxonomy): Eukaryota > Metazoa > Chordata > Mammalia > Didelphimorphia > Didelphidae > Monodelphis > Monodelphis domestica. The sequence continues at coordinate 272,419,887 of NC_077227.1, forward strand.
TTTTCATCTTTGATACTGTTAATTTGATTATCTTCTTTTTTTATTAGATAAACCAGTACTTTATTTATTTATTTTATTTGCTTTTTTTTAAGTACCAGCTCCTAGTCTTATTTATTAGTTCAACAGTCCTTTTACTTTTAATTTTATTAATTTCTCCTTTGATTTTAGGATTTGCAATTTAATTTTAATCTGGGATTTTTTAATTTGTTCTCTTTTTAGTTTTCTAAGTTGCATGCTCAATTCATTAACCTCTTCTTTCTCTGATTCGTTAATATATGCACTAAGGGATACAAATTTTCCTCTGAGTACTGCTTTGGCTACATCCCACAGATTTTGATATATTGTCTCCTCTTTGTCATTCTCTTTAAATTTAAATTTTTTTAAACCTTTATCTTCTGTCTTGGAAATATTTTGGTTCCAAGGCAAAAGAGTGATAAGGCCTAGGCAAAGGGGTTTAAGTGACTTGGCTAGGTTCACACAGCTGGGAAGTGTTGGAGTCCAAATTTGAACCTAGGACCTCCTGTCTCTAAGCCTGGCTCTCAATTCACTTAGCCACCCAGCTGTCTCCTGTCATTCTCTTTAATGAAGTCCATAACTATTTCTATGATTTCTTCTTTGATCCACCAGTTTTGAAGAATTTGATTATTTTGATTCCAATTAATTTTAAATGTGCCTTTCCATGGACCCTTGTTAACTATAATTTTTATCACATTATGATTTGAAAAAGGTACATTTATTATTTCTACTTTTATGCATTAGTTTGCAATATTTCTATGCCATGGTCAGTATTTGAATATGTACCATGTAGTGTTGAGAAGAAAGTATATTTCTTTTTATCTCTGTTCAGTTTTTTCCAGATATCTATGAACTCTAATTTTTCTAACATTTCATTAACTTCCCTTACTTCTTTCTTTTTTTTTTTTTTTGGTTTAATTTTATCTAGTTCTGAAAAGGGAAGGTTGAGATACTCCACTAGTATGGCCTTACTATATATTTCCTCCTTGAACTCCTTTAATTTTTCCTTTAGAAATCTAGATGCAATACCATTTGGTACTTAATTGTTTAGTAATGATATTACTTCATTATTTATAGTTCCCTTTAACAAAATGTAATTTTCTTCCTTATCTCTTTTAATTAGATCAATTTATACTTTGGCTTTGTCTTATATCATGATTGCTACTCCTGCTTTTTTTACTTTATATGATGCATAATAAATTTTACTTCAGTCTTTTACCTTGAAAATGTGGATGCCACCCTGACTCAAATGTATTTCTTATAAACAACATATGGTAGGATTCTAGTTTTTAATCCTCTCTGCTATCTACTTCCATTTAATGGATGAGTTCATCCCATTCACATTCAGAGTTATGATTACTACCTGTGTATTGCCCTTTATCCTATTCTTTTTCTCTCTGTTCCTCCTCAACACGATTTTGTTTTTGTCAGCCCCACCCAGTTCCTTCTCCCAACAATTACTTCCCCCTTCCCTTGTCTTATACCTTATATTCTATATTCTATATCTCACTGAGTATAGTCATTTTTTCCTCTCTGAACCAGTTAAGGTGAAAGTAAAGTTTAAGCATTACCCATCACCACCCTTATCCTTCCTTGTCTATAATGATTTTACACACCTCTTTATATTTTATAATTTACCCCATTCTATCTCTCCCTTCTCTTATCTCTCAGTGCAGCCTTCTTTTTTCAGCACCGTGATTGATTTTTAACATATAATTCATATCCGCATATATCACATATATACATATCATTTGATATGATCACATTACTTACACATTACATCCTCATATGTCATCATATATATCATCTCATCATAATCAGTCTACTTTTCCACTGCCTTTCTGAGTAAATTCTTTTTAGCTTCTAACTATTAAGAGTAATTTTTGAGATTTACAGAAATCTTCTTTCAGTGGCCTTAATTAGTATCTTAAATTTTCTCTTTCTCATTTACCTTTCTGGGCTCCTTCATTTTGGCCTTCATTTTTTTTTTTTGGGTCTGGCTTATTCCTCAGGAATGCTTGGAAATCTTTTATCTTATTGAATGACGATTTTCTACCCTGAAAGTATATACTCAGTTTTGTTGGATAGGTGATTCAGTTGTAAACCCCAATCTTTTGCCTTCCTGAATATCATAACTCAAGCCTTTTGGTCCTTTAATGTGGAAGCTGCTAGGTCCTGTGTGATCCTGATTGTAGCTCCATAGTATTTAAAAGGTTGCTTTCTGGCTGTTTGAAAATTTTTCTCCTTAGCTTCGTGGATCTTGAATTTAGCTAATATATTCCTGGAAGTGGTTATTTGAAGATTTCTTTCTGGAGGTGATCTGTGAATTCTTTCCATTTCAATTCCATTTTCTTTTTTGAGTATCTCTGGGCAGTTATCTTTGATAATTTCTTGTAATATGATGTCCAGGATTTTCTCTTGATCTTGGCTTTCAGGTAGTCCAATAATTCTCAAATTGTCTCCCCTAGATCTATTTTCTGGGTCAGTTGTTTTTTCAATAATAATATTTTTCAAATGTTTTCCTCTATTTTTTTGTGCCTTTGATTCTGCTTTATTGTTTCTTTATTTCTCATGAAATCATTAGTTTCTAGATGGTCAATTCTGATTTTTAAGGCATGATTTTCCTCTGTCCGTTTTTGATTCTCCTTTTTCAATTGGCCCATTTCTTCTTATATCAATTTCCTTTCTCCTTGTATCTTTTTTTCATGTCTCTTCTCCACTTTTTCTTTGCCTCTTTTAATTGATTTTTTAAAGTCTTTTTTGAGTTCTTCAAGAATTTGTGCCATATTTGTGTCAAATTCTTCTTTTTGATTTTTCATGTGTTTCCTTTGCTTTCACTGTCCCCTTCTGTGTCTGTACCTTGCTCTTTGTATTCATAAAAATTCTTTAGAGTTAGATTATATTTTTGTTGTTTGCTCATTTTTTCATATATAATTATAGGTGGGCTCTGTTTTCTGTGAAGATGAGGTACCCTCTTAAACTTTAGTCCATGATGTTATTCTTAGCGGATTTTCTGGATCTGAGTGCTGAAAGTTTGGGGAGCCTACCTCTCCCTGATGATTCAATTGACTCTTGAAATGCTGATGGATTAAGAACTTGCCTCAGGCTTGAACAAGAGCTTTTGATTTCACTCTGACCTTGATCAGATCAGAGTCTGATAAAATTCTAGCCCTAGGCTTAGGTTCATGATTTTTTTTTTAATCTTGCTGTGTACTTGATCTAAGCAGGCACACCCTTGATTGCTCTGTCTTTGAGATCTGCCCTGAGCTTTAGGCAGAAAGATCAGTATTTAGTACTTAGTATTTGGTACTATCAGCCACCCTGATCTGTGTATTATATTCTCATCCCAAGCCCAGACTAGAAATCCTATCTTTCCTCTGCCCTCACATGGATCAGCCCACTTTAGCCCAGACTGCCCTGGACTGGGACTCCAGACTTCACAGGTTTGGGATTTCAAGCAGTATGGGTTGTCTTGTAGTACTATTTGCCCAGTTAGGCAGAAAATTCTCTTGGATTTAAGTTCTGAACTTGGGACAGAAGATGTGGAGTTTAAGCATTGCATTGTTCTTGGTTTGCTCTTCCCTCCTTGCTAAAGCCTTTTTCTAGATCTGTTTTTCTCTCATCCCAGTTCCCCAGATGGTCTCTGCCTAACTTTTCAGTTTTTCTTTTCTTAAAGTTGTTGCTTCTTTCACTCCTGTATTTGTTTTGTGGTGATATTTTAATTTTGGTGAGAGAGGATTCTTGTGGTGACATGGAAAACTTTGTTTCACTCCTCCATCATGGCTCCACCCTCTCAAGAGCATCTGATCAACATTTCAAAGAAAACTATGATTAAAAAGGTTCTGAACATTTCATCAACTGAATTGAGAGATTGGGGCTCTGACCTCAGTGGAACTAACTTTTTGAGCATGGAGGTAAAAGAATAGAAGAGAGACTGGAGATGATCCTGGAAAAGAGAGTTTGACAATTACCAAGGCTCAGGGAATAGATAATTTTGTAGTGAGAAGAAATATCCATTTTCCTAATTTATCCCTTTATCAATTCAATGAATTCTATCATATCAGATCTTGCTCTTTGATGGTATATTCAGGATAAAGGTAAGCTACCTTTGTGCCAATTGAGAATTCCCTATAATATGCAAGGGTCCTGTGTTGATTCACCTTGTAACATTACTTTATCAATATCTCAAGTTTTTCTTCTATCTGTACTTTTATAAGGGCAAGACTATTGGAGATTCAAATCTAAACCCTTCTAATCTATTATTTTGATGTACTTTTGTGAGTAATTATCCCCTTTTTGTTATCTAATTTTCATTCTATGTAAAATGAAAGCATTCAATGACATGGTCTTTAAGATATCTTTCAGCTCTAAATTCTGTGGTATTTAAATATAATCTTAAGAGGCCCAAATTATCATTTAAATCTGATCACTAATACTTAATGTTTCATACCAAGTATAATGTGGGTGATAGATGTTATTACATACTGCAGAGAATTAAACAACCGCAACATCAGAAGGATACATCAATAGATGCAGTAGGCAAAAAACCTATAAATACCTCCTACTCATTAGTACCTTTTTTCTTACTGCTAAGATTAAAGGCAAAGAGATTGATGTGAATTTTTGAAAACTTGCCAATCTATATTGCATGAAAGGGACTTGAAGGAATTTGTTAGTACAGTATAGGTTTTTAAGGCTGAAAATACATATTCATTCCCAGGAAGGCAGTGAATAGGAATTTTCGCAGCAGGTCCAAGGTGAAAAGCTGATATCCATCTACGTAATCTTTCTTCCGGGAAGATCACTCATTTTCCATTCTAGAGCATGTTATTTCTCTTGATAATATTATTAGGTATGTATAAATACAACTTATCTCTGTTCATGGAATAAGTAGTAGATTATAAAAATGGAAAAGGGAACCTGTTTAGGTGAAAGAACATTGAGTCAAAAGATCTCAATTTGATTACTAATTTGGGGACTTAAAACTATACATATACACTCATATACACTGATGTATATATAATAATTATTTCTGTCTAGCCATTCATATGTATAAAAATATATTACAATTATCATTGCTAAAAATTCACTTTGATTATAGTGATAATCACACATATATAATAACTTAATACAGATAAGGTAGATTTACAGCAAATATAATTATAATGTTTCAACAATAGGAAAAACAATCAATGGATTTAATCACACTAAAACAAAGATGACCAAAAGCAAGGTATTTGATCAACAAATGTAGAACTACCCTGTGTCAAAATATGCCATTTGTACTAAAATCATGTCATAGCATAGGGGATATTTTGATAGGATAAAATATATATCTCAATTAAAAATTAACTTTGCAATTTGAGAACACAAGAATATTTTCCAATAAATAAAGCAAAAATCCAAGGATGTCTCCCTAACATTTTGCGATATAATTTTGCATATTGTAAAAATAAGATGAGAAGGAAATTAAATGCATATACATCAGTAAAGTGGACAATAAAATATTCACATTTATAGTTTTTGTCATAATTTGTTTTGAAAATCCTGGAGAATGAAAATAAATTAATTGAGAAAATTAATATATTTAGTAAAATTGGATACACCATAAACTCTACCAGTGATTTACCTTTTTATACAGTACTAGATAAAGCCAATAGCTAAGCATAGCAAGAGAAATCCCATTCAAATTTTCTATAAGATGCTTAAAATATCTTGGCAACAATCTACTAAAGTTATACTCAATCCTAATATGAATTCAATACTAAAACATGTGGCAGAAATAATGGAATAGAAATAATCAGAAGGCTATAATCATTGATCATGGTTGGGCTGAAACAAAATAATAGAAATAATTATACATAAATTAATGTATTTATATCCCAATTAAATTAAGATGTTAAACTTTAGAAATAACAAAAATAAGAAAAAAAACTCACTTGAGGAAAGAAAAACATATACAATCTCAGGAGATATAATAATAATTTTAAAGCGAGTTTAAAGGGGGAAGTATTTCCAGACTTCAGATTATGTTATACAGCAGCAATTATAAAACTATATGGTACTAATTTAAAAATTGGAATTGGTAGATAAGAGGAACTAATGATATAAGTAAAAGTTAGAAAGAATCAAACTATAATTCAGTGTTTGGTAAACTCAACATAAAGTAATTGAGGAAGGAAACCCCAAATGATAAGAAATACTGGGCAAACTTGACAGCAGCCTGTTCAATGAAATGCAGAATGACTGAACCAATTATAGTACATGAACATTATGGAATATTATTGGGCCATAAGAATTCATAAAAATATGGGAAGACATGAAATGATGCAGAGTTAAGTAACAGGTAAAATGAACTGAGGCACAGTGAAAGAAGTAATATACATGCTGCTTCTAACAATGTGGAAAAAAAGCAAAACTGAAATAATGACCGAGCTTGTGAAAATGCACCTCCCTATGGACTTCTGGTTATAATGGTAACATGAAAAGTTATAGAGAAGCACATCTCTCCAATAAAAACCCAAATAAATGCCTCAAAGCAGCTCAAGAGACAATAACAATAAAGAAATCTTCAGAGACTCAAAAGTAAGTTCTTTTACCTAGTCCAGAAATGAACAAAATGAAGATAAAGATAAAGAGTGGGGCAGGTATGAAAACCAGTGAAAACTGGTAACAGCACCAGAAAGCAGCAGAGGTGAGAAGAGAGGCAATATAACAGATGAATAGGGGCATCACAATCCAGGTCCAACTCCAGTAATTAGATTCTTGAAGCCACATCTTATGCTTAGATTGTGAATAGAAGCATATACAAAATGCCATCCTTTTAATCTCCTCTCATACAGCTGCCCCATAAGCTTTAGGACCTCATAAGCTCATAAATGTACTATTAATTTATTCTTCTGATTTTCTACCTTTATCCAAACTTCTTCTAATTCCAATCTATTCTTTCACACTCAACAGTCAAAATTTCTTATTTTTATATATAGTACTTTTTATATTGTATTCCCCCCATTAAAATGTGAGTTTCTTGAGAACAAGGGTATTGTTTTCTGCATTTTCTTTTATCCCTAGCACAGTTTCTTGCATATAGTAGACACAATATTTCTTGCATATAGTAGACACAATAAATTCATGTTGACTGACTAATAGTCAAAGAATGTATCCTTAGTGGAATTGTGAAGTGGTTCAAATATTCTCGAAGACAATTTTCAATTGTCCCTCAAAAATCACTAAAATGCATACACTTTCATACAGAAATACTATTACTAGACATATGTATCCAAAGAGATCAGAGAGTTTTTGCTATAGCAAAGAACTAGGGCAGTGATGCTGAACCTGTGGTACAGGTGCCAAAGATGGCACATAGAGTGCTCTCTGTGGGCAAGCAGCCACCCTCTGCCTTGCCAAGTCTTTTACTAGAAAGGCAAAGGGACTTGGATGGAGTTGCTCTACTCCCCCTCCACTGTACCTGATGACATTTTCCTATGCCCCATCCCTCTGCCCAGCAGCCCATTAGGAACATACAGGGGGTAAGGTGGGCAGTTCACAGGCAGCACAGATGGAGGGGCATGTAGCACATGCGTCTTTCTGCTCCCCGTCTCTACACTACCTGAAAACATTCCTCACTCCACATGTGCCTCAACCCAGCAATCCAATGGAAGTGCTTCCTCCCTCCCTTGTATGGGGTAAGGAGGGCAGGGAGCCCCCAGCACTCTGTGGGAAGGAGGGGCACAGCCTACATTCTCAGGGCAGGGCAGACATGGCACTTGATCAAGATGGTGGGGTAGGGGCAAGGCCTGACACTCTATCTCTAAAAGGTTCACCATCACTGAACTGGGAGGGAAAGTGACTGCTATATACTTGGGGGGGGGATGGACAAATAAATTATGATATGTACATGTAATGCAATATAATCACCCCATAAAAATAAAAGAAGGGAAAGATTTAGAAAAACTTGAAAGATTTATGTTGTATAAAAATCATATGAAAGACTGCTCCAATTGACTGATGATAAGAAAAATGCAAACTAAATCAATTCATATTTGCAAAGATAAGAAAAATGGAAATCATCAGTGTATACAAATATATATTATACATAATAAAAATTTATAGATAGCATAGTATATATTATACACAATATAAAAATATAAAATAAATATATAAACATATACATAAATTAATTATATGTAATTTAAAAATGGAAAAGATTATTGTACATGAATTGCTACATCGTGAAAAAATGACAACATTAAAGATTTCAGATAAGCATGCCAATACTTATGTAAACTGCTATAGACTTAAGGGAGGAGAGCCAAGAAAGAAGTATATACTATGACAAAAATATATTTGGAAAGAGCAATAAAATAAAGCTCAATGTTATCTAATTATAATGATAAAATTATATACTGGAAAAAGGGAAAGAAAATTTACCTTTTTCTAATAAAGTAGAACACAATGCATATAGAATGTTTCCTCTTCTATCTCCATGCCTTTGCATTGGAGAACTTATGTGCCTAGAATTAACTGCCTCCTCACCTCCCTCTTCCTTCCAGATACAGATCAAATACCAATTTCTGCATCTGGAATCCTTAACTTTTTTTTTTTATCATGGACCCTTTCATCAGTATAGTGAAGCCTATATGTATGTTTGATATATGCAATAAAATGCAAAAATAATATGCATAATTATTGCATTTTAATTTTCTATATAAGTATAAACATATATGTTATATAGTGACTCTTCATCAGAAAATTTAAATGAATTAAATACAATCCATTAAATTATAGAGATAATCAGTTATAATCTTTCTTAAAACACTAAAAAAAAATTAAACCAAGTTTGTTTAAAAATCCCTATTCTTTTATCCTTTTAAACCCTTTCCTTCCTTTCCATCTTAGAATCACTACTATGTATTGGTTCCCAGGCAGAAGTATGATAAGAATTGCATAACTGGAGTTAAGTGACTTGCCCAAGGTCACACAATTAGGAAGTGTTTGAGTCCAAATTTGAACTCAAGACCTCCTGTCTCCAGGCATGTCTCTCTGTCCACTGAATCTTTCCTTATCCCCTCAGTTGTTAGCACTTTCCCTTCCAAATTACTTTGAATTTAACCACTTTGCATTTATTCATATTTATTCTATATAAACTTGTATATGTAGTTATTTTCCCACATCAAATGAAAACTCCTGGGAGAATAGATTGTTTCTTCCCATATATTTGTGTCCCAAGCTCCTAGAACAGTTCAGCATAAAATGCCAAATAAATGCTTATTAATTTATTAAATGTCAAATACATAGATGTGCTTACTTTTGTGGGGATTAATTTTTAAAAATCAAGGACAAGATGGGATTAGAAAATTTAGATATGGGATATATTTGAAAATTGATGCAAAGCCTTCAATGGAAGTATTTTGAAACTAATTTTAAAAGTCAACTTTAGAGTATAGCTCTTTGTAGACTCTTAATACTAATTAAGTAAGATTCTGTGAGTTGACCTGGAATCTCTAATATGTTTCTATAGAAAATTCTTTCAAATTTGAAACAACAAACTGTACATGGGTAAGATAGCAGAGAAAAAAATGTAATCATTTATGGTTAATGTAAATAATATGTTCAGATGGAATGATTTCTCTTCCTGTTCTAAACAATTTCCCCTCATGTTACAGGGTAATAATGAAATTTAGGTTAAAATTCTATTGCAAAGTAAAGCAAAGATTCATACTTTTAGGGAATTTTACTTACTTGAACATAATAATATGGATCATTGGAGAAATTTCTGAACAATTACTCCCTCTTTAACCTCTTCCTTTTGGAAAAAGAAAACAGTAGACCAATATCCCTAATGAATATTGATGCAAAAATTTAAAAGAAAATACTAGCAAGGAGATTATAGCAATATGTTATAAGGTTCATACACTATGATGAAATAGGTTTTATATGCCAAATGCAGCACTGGTTCAATATTAGGAAAACTATCAGCATAACCGGCCATATCAATAACAAAACCAACTCAAATATCAATAGATGCAGTAAACACTTTTGGCAAAATATAACATCCATTCTTATTAAAACACTAGAGCACATTAGAATAAACGGAACATTCCTTAAAACGATAGAAAGCATCTATCTAAAATCACCTGTTAGCATGTCTGTAATGGGTATAAGTTAGAATCTTTACCAATAAGACCAAGAATGAAGAAAGGATGTCCTCTATGTCCATTAATATACAATATTTTACTAGAAATACTAGAGATGAGAAAAAGAAGAAATTGAAGAGATTATAATAGATACTAAGAAAATAAAGCTATCATTCCTTACAGATGATATAATGGTATTCTTAAAGAATACTAGAAAATCAACTAAAAACTTACCAAAATAATTACTTTAACTTTAACAAAGTTGTAGAATATAAAATAAACCCAAACAAATCAGTAGCATTTCTAGTAAGAAATAGAAAGAGAGATTCTATTTAAAATAACTGTAGATGATCCAAATAATTGGAAAATATTAATTATTCATGGGTAGGATGAGGTAACATAATAAAAATGAGAATCCTTCCCAAATTAATTTACTTATTCAGTGCCATACCCATTAAACTACGAAGAACTTTTTTAATTAATTAGAAAAAAAAACTATAACAAAGTTCATTTGGAAGAACAAAAAGTCAAGAATATCAAGGAAAATTTTGAAAAAAAATGCAAAGGAAGGTGACCTCACAGAACCAGACCTCAAACTATACTATAATGTAGTGGTCATCAAAACCATATGGTATTAGTGGAATAGACTTGGGGTAAGTGACCTCATCAAGACAGTCTATGATAAACCCAAAGATCCCAGCTTTTGGGACAAAAATCCACTATTTGACAAATACTGTTGGGGTTGGAATTGGAAATTCCATTGGAATTTGGAAATTGGAAATTAGAAAACAGTATGGGAGAAATTAGTTTTTGTTCAACAACTCACAACCTACACCAAGATAAACTCAGAATTGGTTAATGACTTGAATATAGAATATAGAATAAGAAGAAAACTGTAAGTAAATTAGGTGAACACAGAATAGTATACTGGTCAGATTTTGGGAAAGGAAAGATTTTAAGACCAAGCAGAGTTAGAAAAAATTACAAAATATTAAATAAATAATTTTGATTACATTAAATTAAAAAGTTTTTGTATAAACAAAACAATGCAACTAAAATTAGAATGGAAGCAACAAATTGGGAAAAAATCCTTAAAACAAAATTTCTGACAAAAGTCTAATTACTCAAATTTATAAGGAGTTAAATCACTTGTACAAAAAAAAATCAAACCATTCCCCAATTGATGAATGGGCAAGGGACATGAATAGGCAATTTTCAGATAAAAAAATCAAAACTATCAATAAACACATGAAAAAAAATATTCTAAATCTCTTATAATCAGAGAAATGCAAATCAAAACAACTCTGAGGTAGCACCTCACACCTCGCAGATTGACTAACATGACAGCAAAGTAAAGTAAAAAATGTTGGAGGAAATGTGGCAAAATAGGGACATTAATACGCTACTGGTGGAGTTGTGAATTAATTCAACCTTTCTGGAATGCAATTTGGAACTATGCCAAAAGGGTGCTAAAAGACTGTGTGCCCTCTGATCCAGCCATAGCACTGCTGGGTTTGTACCCTAAAGAGATAATAAGGAAAAAAGGCTTATCCAAGAACATTCACAGCTGTTCTCTTTGTGGTGTCAAAGAATTGGAAAATGAGGGAATATCACTGATTAGGGAATGGCTGAACAAATTGTGTCATATGTTGGTTAAGGAGTACTATTATGCTCAAAGAAACAATGGACTGGAGGAATCCCATGTGAACTGGAACAACCTCTAGGAATTGATGCAGAGTGAAAGGAGCAGAACCAGGAGAACATTGTATACAGAGACTGAGACACTGTGGTACAATCAAATTTAGTGAACTTCTCTACTAGTAGCAATGCAATGATCCAGGACAAATCTGAAGGATTTATGAGAAAGAACACTCTCCACATTCAGAGGAAGACCTGTGGGAGTAGAAACTCAAAAGAAAAAAAATTTCTTGATCACATGGATCAATGGGCATATGATTGGGGTTATAAACCCTAAATGATCACCCTAGTTAGTGCAAATATCAATAATATGGAAATAGGTCTTGACCAATGACACATTCAAAACCCAGTTGAATTGTGTGTCGACTATGGGAGGGGATTAGGGGGATCAGAAGGAAAGAACATGATTTTTACAATCCTGGAAAAATACTCTAAATTAATCAATTAAATAAAATTTAAAAATTTTTTTTAAAATAAAATAACTGTAAACAATCTAAAATATGTGGGAGTCAAATTGCTAAGACAAACCCCTGAATTGTATAACTACAAATACCAAACACTTTTCACATAATGTCAGATCTAAATAATTGGAAAAATAACATTAATTGTTCATAAGTAGGCAAAGCAAAATTAATAAAAATGGCAATTATATCTAAATTAATTTATTCAGTACCATGCTTATCAACTACCCAAAAATTATTTAATAGAGCTAAAAAAATGAAAATTAATCTGGAAGAACTAAAGATCAAGAATATAAAGGGAATAAAAGAAAAAAAATATGAAGGAAGATGGCTTAGATGTACTCGATCTCAAACTGTACTGTAAAGCAGCAACCATCAAAAGAATCTGGATAAGAACTGAGGTAGTATTATCAATGGAAAAGATAAGGAACTCAACATGCCACAGTTAATGGCCATAGTAATCTAGTTCAATTCGAAGATCCAAGTTTTAGGGATTAGAACTCACCCATAAAAACTGGTGGGAAACCTAAAAACTGTATGCAGAACCTGGACACAGACCAACACCTCACACTATATGCCATGGTAAAGTCAAAATGTCTATATGATTCAGAAATAAAGGGATATACCCCAAATAATGTAGGGGAGAACAAAATAGCTTACCTGTCAGACTTCTGATAAGGAAATAATTCATATCCAAAAAGAACATAGAAACATTATGATAGATAACTTTGATGACATTAAATTAAAAAAAAAAGTTTTCCAAAAACAAAATCAGTGCAACCAACATTAGAAAAAATAAAAACAGGAAAAGAAATAAGGAAAAAATCTTCATAGTAAGTGTCTCTGACAAAAGTTTCATTTCTCAAATATATAGAAAACTAAGTCAAATTTATAAGAATACAAAGCATTCCCCAATTGACAAATTCTCAAGTTAATAAATTAAATTAGTTGTATGGAAAAAAATGTTGCAAATCACTATTAATTCAAGAAATGAAAATTAAAACAACTCTGAAGTACCATATTAAACTTATCAGACTGACTGATGTGACAATAAAGAAAAATGATAAGTATTAGTGGCATGCAGGAAAATTTGGACACATGCACAGATGTTGGAGTTTTGAACTGATATAACTATTTGTATAGATAGTAAATTTGTCCCCCCAAAACATAAAACTGTGCATACCCTTTGATCCAGCATTACAACTAATAGGTCTGTATCTCAAAACAATCAAAGATAGGGGAAAAGGATCTACTTGTACAAAAATATTTACAGCAGCTCTTAAAAAAAAAAACTTTCCCCCCTTACTAAAGTTTATTTCTTTATTTCTTTAGAATATTTTTTCATGGTTGCATGATTCATGTTCTTTCCCTCCCCTCTTCCCATAGCCATCAAGCAATTCCACTGGGTTTTACATGTATCATTGATCAAGACTCTTTCCATATTATTAATATTAGCAGCTCCTTTTGTAATAGCAGAAACAACTGGAAACTGAAGGGATATCCATCAATTGGGGAATGACTGAACAAGTTTTATAATGTGATTAGAATGGAATATTGATCCATAAAAAATAATCTCCAACAAGATGATCACAAAGAAATCTCAAAAGACTTATATGAAGTGATGCAACATGAAATGAGTAGAACCAGGAGAATATTATATATAGTAGCAGTTTCATTGAATGAGGGTCAACCACAATCCAAGAATCCAAGACAAACCAAGGGCCTTATGCTGAAAAAGGCTATCTATTGCCATAGAAGGAACAAATGGAATCTGGACACATATTGAAGCATGTCATTCTTCATTTTATTTCCTCTCTGAATTTTTCTCTAGTGTCTTCTTTTACAACATAACAAATATGGAGATGTGTATTTTATGATAATACATGTGCAATCTATACCATATCTTGGGAAGGGATGGAGTACGAGGCAGGAAAAGAGCATGCATCACAAAATGTCAGAAAATGATTATTATATTAACATATAATCTGAAAAAAATTTTTAAAAATATAAACTGTCCTTTTTAAGGGTTAAAGTTTTAATCCTAATTGGATTAATCAAAAGAGATATTCTCTTTTTTAAATCTTTCTTGATTTCCAAGAAATCAAATTTCTTCTTAGAATTTAATGAAATAATCAACTCAAAGGAGATTAATTAGGCCTTTTATTTAGGTCCTATCAAGGTCTTCAGAATAAGACACTATTTTTCTGACTTTGATTAGGCATCTAGGTGGCACAGTGGCTAGATGGAACATCAGAGGTGGAATCTGGAAGATCTGAATTCTTATCTTAACTAAGAGACTTCCAAGCTATTTTACTCTAGACAAGTCATGTATGTTTCTTTGCTTTAATTTACTCATTTCCCCCTCAGTTTCCTTATCTACAAAGTAAGTGGATTTGGGTTGAATTGTCTTTAAGATTTATTATCAAATTTATTTATTATTAAACAAAGACTTTAGAAGAAGGTAACTAATCATATCTTCTCTATCATGAAAGAAAAATGGAGGTTTGCTTAGTCATCTCTTTTCTAGGATCTATATTGTTTCTTTTGCATTTTCTTTCACTGACCACTTATATGTATATATCAGAGAGTACAGCTGGTCCAGGCTCAACGGTATTTCATAACCAATCTGTGTTCTTCCACAGATTTCTAAGTTGGGAGTTGGCTAATAATGGAATAGAGCCAAGAACAGAAGGGTGCCTAGAGCAATAATTTGAAGGATAAACTAAATTGATGGTAAAGCATTCTAGATATAAAAATGCTAGATGATAATGATGATAGTTTAAGACATTTTGATGACTTAAACATATTACTTTGATTTACCAGAAGTGACACCATTCCTCATTCTTGCTTGATAGGCATTTTCATACTAAAGACCTCAAAATTGAAAAAAGCTAACTCTAGTTTATTAACTTTTGTGTATAAATAGCATATGTGATTTGATTTCAGAGAGGTTTGCTTCAGAGTAAATCATTGGTCAGTACTTAGTTCATATAATTTAATTTTATGCAAAGCAAGAACTATTGTTAAATAATCACACCCAGGCAATTAATTTAATTTATTTCTTCCTTTCATTGCTTTAAGTTCTTTTTTTGGGGGGGGTGATTAGCTGGCTCTAATTTAAAATCTGTAATATGTTGCTGAATCTCACTAATGTACACTGATATATTAAAAGCTTAGTGAATGTAATCAAAGTGTAACAGAGACTTTGAAACAGTGATGGACCGTGGGTGATAAAAAGAAAGCTACATTCAGCTTTATCTATCCCTTTAATCACAGCTACTTTCTGAATAGAAATTTAATCTCAAGAGCATCTCTCCTTGTGACTATGCCAATAGAATGAACAATAGATCAAATAATTCATAACAAAACGCCATAATTTATATATGATTGGGGTAGATGACCAATCCTCATAATATAATGCATTGTTTTTTATATACCAAGAAAATGTTGGTGTACTATGAATAAATATGTGCTCTGAGTGATATATTTCTTTTTAAAATACATGTTAGTTTTAGAATTTTTCTTTACATATATCTCAGATATTTTCCAATTAAATCCCTTTGGATTGACCTCTAATAGTGATGAAACAAATAAGCAAGATATGAAATCGAGAAAACTTGTCAGACTACATGCGCAGTATTGTCTCACAGAAACTGCCACTTTTTTTCCACAAAGAAGGGCATTTCATTGCATTTTCCCAGAATTTTCTTTTGTATTTTCTTTCATCAGTTCCTTATATCTATATAAGGGTATACTTTCCCTATGTTCTATAAATTTCTAGATATATGTGTATATACAAAAAGGAAGTAATTATATATGTACATCTATGCCCATACATACATACATACATACATATTTGTGTATCTAAAGCATAAAGTTATATATACATATATGTGTGCATTCATGAAGACTGTTGGAATTAAACCATATAGTAGGTGGGATACCCAAAGTAAGATAAGCTATTGTCTTACAACCTTACAGGTTCTAGGAGTACCTATGAAGGTAAAGGGGTTTTTCTAAGGCCATTGATTTGTGTCTACACCCAATGAATTCTTCACCAGTGATTAATGCCTTAAAATAATTTAGCTTTACTTAATCATTCATTTAGGGAAGCTACCAAGTCTCTTAATCCTATTTTTCTTCAGTTTCCTTATCTGAAAAATGAGCTAGAGAAGAAAATGGCAAACCATTCCACTATCTTTGCCAAGAAAACTCCAAATAGGACCATGAAGAGTCAGACACAACTGAAATGACTAAACAACAGTAACAACATTAAAAATATATATATATATATAAATATCATAGGCATAATGTGATATATAGATATAACATGTATATGTTACATATAATGGCATGTTTTATATGTATATATAATATATATGCATATACATAAATGGATAAGAACTTGACTGGTAATTTCCTTAGGAAATTCCCAGATGACTAATCTCTTCTACAACAAAGGTCTCCAATTTTTTCTGTAGCTTATATTTGCTTAGACATTGAGAGGTTAAATGACTAATTCAGGAATATAGGATCATCATTTAGACAGCATTTTAGATGGTACAGTGGGAAGTTTTTATAATTGTAATCCTCTTGGTCTCATATTTTTCTATATTTCCCCCATCACCTATCCCTTCTTATGCTATGTCATCTTTCATTTAAACTCTTTTTTTTTTTTGCTTTCCTTTTCCCACTCAATCATTTCTCTGAATGTGGGAAGTTAGAACTGAGACACATAACTCTGATTTGCAGGAGTTAATCTCTGACACTCACCCACAGCAGGGTCAGTTATAAGATCTTTGTTTCACCTAGTTCATTCCTTTGAGAATTAGACTTTGTACTCTTTTGTCCACCTTCTAGCAATACACAACTCCCATCCCTTCTTTTTCTATCCCCAAATATTCTACTCTATCCCTACTATAAAAGGGAATTCTTGGTTCTCTTTGTGTATTCTGAGTTTGCACTTGTGAAAAGGGAATCCTTTACTCTCCTTGCCTAGTTGGAGTTAATACTTTGCAATAACAATAACTTAAGTACCCTTACTTAATATCTCACTAGATGGGAAACTTGTGAATTCTTTAAAGAGTTCACATGCTCAGAAACTATAAACTTTTTTGATGAGAAATTGATCTTCCTCTGAGGCCTTTGATAAGAGTTGCCACCTTCAGAGGATGAGAGGTATAATTTTGGAAACTGTGATTGGCCCCTTGTGAAGAGAGATTGGGATAAGAAACCACCACAAAAGCCATAAAATACTTCCACTGGTAGTCTAGGTGAAGTTGAGTCTAGTGGAGAGTGTCTCCTGGAGATAGTCTTCAAGGGAACTTCATTGGAGACTACAGTGTGGATCCTGACTTCAACTTGGGCTCTGATGTCTGGGCTACTTGGTTGGATAAGTGAAAAGGCTTACTCCATTCATAGTTTTTCTAAGAGACTAGCTTCCATCTTGGAGGAGGCTGCATCTGGCTGTCCTGACTGAGGACTAATATAGATATTTTCTCTAACCTTTTTCACATTTCTCTACTTTATTGTTTCCCCTGTATTTTGGTAAATAAACTGTGTCCAACAATAAAATTGAACCTTATACTACTCTCCCAATATGTCAAAACCAGGAGAATAAACTACATGTTTTTTCCATTTACTTTTCTTTTTAATTCCTGACCAGTCATTAACTACTCCCCAATTTTTTGCCATCTCTTCTAGACATATAATAAGAATTCTCTGCATTATCCTACCATCTGTAATATTGGTTTACTATTGAAGAGATATGAATTCTTCTTCTGAAATAATAAATTCTTTCACTTATTCTTCTCATGATCTTTCTAATTATGTTTTTTTAATCCTTACATTCTTTAGCTCAAATTCATACTTTGTCTTCTCATTATCATTTAGAAAATTTGTGACGTTTTCTTTTAAAATTCAAATTAGACAACCGACAATAGTATTCCATCCTCATTTATGTTCAATTCTAATTCTAGTGTACTGAAAGTAAACATTTTTTTCTTTCAATAATATGAAAAACTAGGCTGTTAATTTGGTATCTAAATTGAATATCTTGCTTACCTCAGTGATTTTTTAGACTTATTTTAAGAGAATTTCTTTGATAATTAGTGATTTGAACAATCTTTTTATGTGATTATAGTTTTGATTTCTTTATCTGAGACCATCTGTTCATATCCTTTCAAAGTCCACTGTTGAATTGAACATCTATTTTTTCCTAAAAGAATTAATATGTTCAGTTTTGCTAGAAAGGTTATATTTGGTTGTAATCCTAGTTCTTTTGCTTTACAAAATGTCATATTCCAAGTGCTCTGATCCTTTAATGTGGAAGTTCCCAAAATTCTGTGATTATGGCTCTTGTTCTATGATATTTGGATGAATTATTTCTTGATACCAGAAATATTTTCTCTTTAACCTGGGCACTCTAGAATTTGGCTATAATATTATTGGGAGTTTCCATATTGAGGTCTCTTTTGGGAAGTGATCAATGAATTTGTTCTACTTCTATTTTACTCCCTGGGTTTATGATATCAGGGCAGTTTCCTACGATTATTTCTTTAAATGTGATGTGGAGGATCTTTGTTTGGGCATGGTTTTCAGATAATCCAATACTTTTAAAATTATTTTGCTTCAATTCATTCTCCAGGTTAGTTGTTTTTCCAATGAGATATTTCACATTTTTTAAAAAAATTTAATTCTTTAGGGTTTTTTGTTTTATTGTTTCATGGAGTTGCTGCCCTTCACTTGTCTAGTTCTAACATGTAAGAAATTATTTTCTTCAGTTAGGTATTGCTTTTTCCATTTGGCCAATAATGGTTTTTTTTTTAATTTCATATTCTTCTATTTTGAAGCCTATTTTAACATGATACTATCTTTCATAATTATCTTCCTTTCTTTTATTTTCTTCCTTTTGCTTTTATCTCATTACACAACTTTTCCTGTACCACTCTTTTTTATTTTGAAAATTTTATTTAGTTAGTCAACTTAGAATATTTTTTTTTTGGTGAGAAGAATCATGTTCTTTCCTTCCATTCTCCCTGCCCCCTCCCATAGTCAATGCACATTGTCTGTCCTTGATCAAAACTTATTTACCTATTATTGATAATTGCACTAGGGTGATCATTTAGAGTCTATATCCCCAATCATATCCCCATCGACCTATGTGATCAAGCAGTTGTTTTTCTTCTGTGTTTCTACTCCCACAGTTTTTCCTTTCATTGTGGATAGTGTTCTTTCTCATTATTCCCTCTGAATTGTTCTGGATCATTGCATTGCTGCTTAGTAGAGAAGACCATTACATTTGATTATACCATAGTGTATCAGTTTCTGTATATAATGTTCTCCTGGTTCTGCTTCTCTCACTCTGCATCAATTCCTGGAGGTTGTTCCAGTTCACATGGAATTCCTCCAGTTCATTATTCCTTTGAGCACAACAGTATTCCATCATTAACATATATGACAATTTTTTCAGCCATTCCCCAATTCCTCTACCACTTTTATTTGTTCTTTCAAATCATTGGTAACTCTTCTAAAAACTCTTGTTGAGTTAGTGTCCAATTCACTTTTGTGTTTGAAGCCACTCTTGTAGCTGTTTTGACTTCATTCTCTTCTGAGTTTGTCTTTTCACCTTCCCTATCACTGTAATATCTTTGTATAGTTATATTCTTTTCCTGTTTTTTACTCATTTTCCCACCCTTTATCTTGAATTGTAACTATGTTACTGTTGGGTTCTATTCCTGTTGGAGAGGACTTTTTATCAAAAACTTCAGACTTTCTCTCAATGCTGTTTTCAGAGTTAATTCTAGCATGTTGATGCTTTTCACCTGACATGATCTGGGGATGGGTGTGGTTGTTTCTCTCTTTGTCTATACTTTGGCCCCTACCCAGGAAGGACCCCTGTTCTCTTGGTATTGCAACTAATTTGGTACTCCTTGAATTTCTCAAGTTTGCCCACATGTTTCTTGGTGAAATAAACATGATTTCTTTCATTTGGTTTTCTTTAGATTCTCCAAATCTCTGCTTTACTGTCTTTTTTTAACTATTTCTGGGAAAATCAGATTTTTATGTTTGTATTTAGTATATTTTTTTTCTTATATGATTTGGTGCCATGGGGCAGGAGCAAGGGAAAATAGTCCCTAAGAAAATTTGAACTATACCATTTCCTAAGCTTTCTCTTTGTACTATTTTTCCTTTTTCAAGAATAGTTCAATCCTCTCACATTTTTTACTGTGTCTAATAGAGTCAGATAAATAGTAGAGATAAAAGCCTATTATGTGTCTGCTTAACATTGTTTTCCTTCTATATAAAGTTAATTTGCCTAAATGTACTAAAACAATAACTCTGCTTTATCAATCCCATATTCTATCTCAATACATGAACTAGTTTTTAGACATGATACTCTGACTTTTTCCTTAAAGGTGGGACAATATTTTTATATTACTACTACTTGGTTTAAGTTCATATAAACAAAAATATTTAAGGAAAGATTCATAGAAAACTATTCCCATTGGATTTGAAAGTGTCATTCTAAATGATGAGTTATTCAAGATTGTCTAGGAGAAAAGGCAGAATGTATTATATGCCCCAAAGCTGTTGACAGTGCTGCTAATCTAAGCAAAACAAAATATAGGCTAATGTAGCATTATAACTCTCAGAATAACTATTCAAACACATTTGAGGACATAGAAAGGGATTAATTTCTAATTTTACTTGCTCAATGCCACAATTGTGTCAACACCCTTTTATATTTAGGACTAACCTTGCTTTCTTTGTTCTTCTAAAATATGCTTTTGCTATGAACATACTGCACAGGATGAATTGGAGTTTCCATGTGGTAACCAGGTATACATGTATTTCAAAAGGTTACTAGAAGAATATCTTCTATAAAGTAGTCAATTAAAATATTTATTGAGTTAATCAACAGAAAAGAATAAAAAGTAAAAAAAACAAAACTGAGCTTCTTCAAATGGGCAGAACCAGTTACAATACATGGCTAGTGAATTTCTTCCAGAGCAGAAGGAATAGATTAAAAATAAGTTAGAATAGAAACTGGGTAAGGACTTCCGGTTAAGATGGCAGCTTAGAGAAAGCTGAAGTTCAGATCTCCGGAAAACCCTTCCCAACCGATCTCAAACTAGAAGCTCCTAAGGCGCCGAAATTCAAAACGATCAACAGCACAGACCCTGGGAACCCTCCTCCTGGACCTGGACCTGGTTCAAAAGGTACAGCTCCCCTTAAAAGCCAGAACCCGAGATCCCTCGGACCTCAGGGGTAGGAGCGCAGAGTCCAAGGCTCCCGGAAGCGGCAGCCGCGCCGGGCTCAGAGAGCAGGGTCTGAGGAACAACAACCCTCAGGGTCTTCTACCCAAGTCCCAGTCCGGGTGAAAGTTACTGCCTGGGGCCTCCGCTGCAGAGAGCTGGTCAAAACAACAGCAACCCTCAGGGCGGGCAAGACAGCCTCACGGGCTGGATCCTGCTATCCAAGTCTCAGTGAAAGTCTGTGCTCTCGGAGCTTGGGGAAGCGGCAGCCCATCCCCCCGCAGGCCGACGAAACAGCCTCACGGCCAGGGATTCTGAAGGCAACTTCCGGAAATCGAGCCAGGGGGAGAGTGTGGCCTCGTGGTCCGACCCTTCCATTCCAGTTCCAGTGAGGCATATTCAGTTTAACCCAGGGAACGCTCATAGAACCAACATCTGCCCAGGACTAAAGCCTCTGATCACCAGACAAAGACAAGAAAAGCCAATCCTCCACGTTCAGAGATGACAAACTCCACAGAAGCACAGAAGCCCCAAAATACCAAGAAAAATAAGAAGAAAGGGGCGACTCTGGACACATTCTATGGAGCCAAAATACAAAATACAGAGCAGATAGAAGAAGATATACAAGAAAATTCTCCAAAATCTTCCAAAGGAAATAGAAACTCTCCACAAACCCATGAAGAATTTGAATCAGAAAGGACCAAAAAGATGGAAGCCCTCTGGGAGGAAAAGTGGGAAATGATGCAAAAGAAATTCACGCATCTACAAAACCAGTTTGACCAAACTGTAAAAGAAAACCAGGCTTTAAAGCAAGAACTAATAAAGCAAAGCCAAAACACCAAGAAATTAGAAGAGAACATAAAATATCTCACCGACAAGGTGATAGATCTGGAAAACAGGGGGAGAAGAGAAAATTTAAGAATAATTGGACTCCCAGAAAAGCCAGAAATAAACACCAAACTGGACATGGTGATACAAGATATAATCAAAGAAAATTGCCCAGAGATTCTAGAACAAGGGGGCAATACAGCCACTGACAGAGCTCACAGAACACCTTCTACACTAAACCCCCAAAAGACAACTCCCAGGAATGTAATTGCCAAATTCCAAAGCTATCAAACAAAAGAAAAAATCCTACAGGAAGCCAGAAAAAGACAATTTAGATATAAAGGAATGCCAATCAGGGTCACACAAGACCTTGCAAGTTCTACGCTGAATGATCGTAAGGCATGGAACATGATCTTCAGAAAGGCAAGAGAGCTGGGTCTCCAACCAAGAATCAGCTACCCAGCAAAACTGACTATATACTTCCAAGGGAAAGTATGGGCATTCAACAAAATAGAAGACTTCCAACTTTTTGCAAAGAAAAGACCAGAGCTCTGTGGAAAGTTTGATACCGAAAATCAAAGAGCAAGGAATACCTGAAAAGGTAAATATTAAGGAAAGGGGAAAAATGTTATCTTCTTTTACTCAAACTCTCTTCTATAAGGACTACATTTATATCAACCTATGTATACTAATATGTGGGGAAAATGTAATGTATAAATAGGGGGTAAAGAAAGACCAAATAGAATAATGGTTCTCACACAAAGATTCACAGGGGAAGGGGAGGGGAAGAAAACTCCTATAAGAAGGAGAGGAAGAGAGGGGGGGGGGGTTTACTTAAACCTCAATCTCAGGGAAATCAACTCTGAGAGGGAAAAACATCCAGATCCATTGGGATCTTGAATTCTATCTTACCCAACAAGGGTAAGGAGAAGGGAAAACCAAGGGGGGGAGGGGGAGAGGGAGAACAAAAAGGGAGGGAAAGAGAGGGGGGAGGGGGAGGGAACAAAAAGGGAGGGACTAAAAAGGGAAACATCAAGGGAGGGGACAAGGGGGACTGATTCAAAGTAAATCACTGGACTAAAAGGTAGAGCCGAAGAAGAAAAGGTTAGAATTAGGGAAGGCAATCAAAATGCCAGGGAGTCCACAAATGACAATCATAACTTTGAACGTGAATGGGATGAACTCACCCATAAAACGTAGACGAATAGCAGAATGGATTAGAATCCAAAACCCTACCATATGTTGTCTTCAAGAAACACACATGAGGCGGGTTGACACCCACAAGGTCAGAATTAAAGGATGGAGTAAGACCTTCTGGGCCTCAACTGATAGAAAGAAGGCAGGAGTGGTAATCATGATATCTGATAAAGCCAATGCAAAAATAGACCTGATCAAAAGGGATAGGGAAGGTAATTATATTTTGTTAAAAGGGACTCTAGACAATGAGGAAATATCATTAATCAACATGTATGCACCAAATAATATAGCACCCAAATTTCTAATGGAGAAACTAGGAGAATTGAAGGAAGAAATAGACAATAAAACCATACTAGTGGGAGACTTAAACCAACCATTATCAAATTTAGATAAATCGAATCAAAAAATAAATAAGAAAGAGGTAAAAGAAGTGAATGAAATCTTAGAAAAATTAGAATTAATAGACATATGGAGAAAAATAAATAGGGATAAAAAGGAATACACCTTCTTCTCAGCACCACATGGCACATTCACAAAAATTGACCATACATTAGGTCACAGAAACATAGCACACAAATGCAAAAAAGCAGAAATAATGAATGCAGCCTTCTCAGATCACAAGGCAATAAAAATAATGATTAGTAATGGTACATGGAAAACCAAATCTAAAACCAATTGGAAATTAAACAATATGATACTCCAAAACCGTTTAGCTAAAGAAGAAATCATAGAAACAATTAATAATTTCATCAAGGAAAATGACAATGGCGAAACATCCTTTCAAACCTTTTGGGATGCAGCCAAAGCGGTAATCAGAGGCAAATTCATATCCCTGAAAGCTTATATTAACAAACAAGGGAGAGCAGAGATCAATCAATTGGAAATGCAATTGAAAAAACTCGAAAGCGATCAAATTAAAAACCCCCAGCAGAAAACCAAATTAGAAATCCTAAAAATTAAGGGAGAAATTAATAAAATCGAAAGTGATAGAACTATTGATTTAATAAATAAGACAAGAAGCTGGTACTTTGAAAAAACAAACAAAATAGACAAAGTACTAGTCAATCAAATTAAAAAAAGGAAGGAAGAAAAGCAAATTCACAGCATTAAAGATGAAAAGGGGGACAGCACCTCCAATGAGGAGGAAATTAAGGCAATCATTAGAAATTACTTTGCCCAATTATATGGCAATAAATACACCAATTTAGGAGAAATGGATGAATATATACAAAAATACAAACTGCCTAGACTAACAGAAGAGGAAATAGAATTCTTAAATAATCCCATATCAGAAATTGAAATCCATCAAGCCATCAAAGAACTTCCTAAGAAAAAATCCCCAGGGCCTGATGGATTCACCTGTGAATTCTATCAAACATTCAGAGAACAGTTAACCCCAATACTATACAAACTATTTGACATAATAAGCAAAGAGGGAGTTTTACCAAACTCCTTTTACGACACAAACATGGTACTGATTCCAAAACCAGGCAGGTCAAAAACAGAGAAAGAAAACTATAGACCAATCTCCCTAATGAATATAGATGCAAAAATTTTAAATAGGATACTAGCAAAAAGACTCCAGCAAGTGATCAGAAGGATCATTCACCATGATCAAGTAGGATTCATACCAGGGATGCAGGGCTGGTTCAACATTAGGAAAACCATCCACATAATTGACCACATCAACAAGCAAACTAGCAAGAACCACATGATTATCTCAATAGATGCAGAAAAAGCCTTTGATAAAATACAACACCCATTCCTATTAAAAACACTAGAAAGCATAGGAATAGAAGGGTCATTCCTAAAAATAATAAACAGTATATATCTAAAACCAACAGCTAATATCATCTGCAATGGGGATAAACTAGAGGCATTCCCAATAAGATCAGGAGTGAAACAAGGATGCCCATTATCACCTCTACTATTTGACATTGTACTAGAAACACTAGCAGTAGCAATTAGAGAAGATAAAGAAATTGAAGGTATCAGAATAGGCAAGGAGGAGACCAAGTTATCACTCTTTGCGGATGACATGATGGTCTACTTAAAGAATCCTAGAGATTCAACCAAAAAGCTAATTGAAATAATCAACAACTTTAGCAAAGTTGCAGGATACAAAATAAACCCACATAAATCATCAGCTTTTCTATATATCTCTAACACAGCTCAGCAGCAAGAATTAGAAAGAGAAATCCCATTCAAAATCACCTTAGACAAAATAAAATACCTAGGAATCTATCTCCCAAGACAAACACAGGAACTATATGAACACAACTACAAAACACTCGCCACACAACTAAAACTAGACTTGAACAATTGGAAAAACATTAACTGCTCATGGATAGGACGAGCCAATATAATAAAAATGACCATCCTACCCAAACTTATTTATCTATTTAGTGCCATACCCATTGAACTACCAAAATACTTCTTCACTGATTTAGAAAAAACCATAACAAAGTTCATTTGGAAGAACAAAAGATCAAGGATATCCAGGGAAATAATGAAAAAAAACACATATGATGGAGGCCTTGCAGTCCCAGACCTCAAACTATATTACAAAGCAGCAGTCATCAAAACAATTTGGTACTGGCTAAGAAACAGAAAGGAAGATCAGTGGAATAGACTGGGGGAAAACGACCTCAGCAAGACAGTATACGATAAACCCAAAGATCCCAGCTTTTGGGACAAAAATCCACTATTCGATAAAAACTGCTGGGAAAATTGGAAGACAGTGTGGGAGAGACTAGGAATAGATCAACACCTCACACCCTACACCAAGATAAATTCAAAATGGGTGAGTGACTTAAACATAAAGAAGGAAACCATAAGTAAATTGGGTAAACACAGAATAGTATACATGTCAGACCTTTGGGAGGGGAAAGGCTTTAAAACCAAGCAAGATATAGAAAGAATCACAAAATGTAAAATAAATAATTTTGACTACATCAAACTAAAAAGCTTTTGTACAAACAAAACCAATATAACTAAAATCAGAAGGGAAACAACAAATTGGGAAAAAATCTTCATAGAAACCTCTGACAAAGGTTTAATTACTCATATTTATAATGAGCTAAATCAATTGTACAAAAAATCAAGCCATTCTCCAATTGATAAATGGGCAAGGGAAATGGATAGGCAGTTCTCAGATAAAGAAATCAAAACTATTAACAAGCACATGAAGAAGTGTTCTACATCTCTTATAATCAGAGAGATGCAAATCAAAACAACTCTGAGGTATCACCTCACACCTAGCAGATTGGCTAACATAACAGCAAAGGAAAGTAATGAATGCTGGAGGGGATGTGGCAAAGTAGGGACATTAATTCATTGCTGGTGGAGTTGTGAACTGATCCAACCATTCTGGAGGGCAATTTGGAACTATGCCCAAAGGGCGACAAAAGAATATCTACCCTTTGACCCAGCCATAGCACTGCTGGGTCTGTACCCCAAAGAGATAATGGACACAAAGACTTGTACAAAAATATTCATAGCTGCGCTCTTTGTGGTGGCCCAAAACTGGAAAACGAGGGGATGCCCATCAATTGGGGAATGGCTGAACAAACTGTGGTATATGTTGGTGATGGAATACTATTGTGCTCAAAGGAATAATAAAGTGGAGAAGTTCCATGGAGACTGGAACAACCTCCAGGAAGTGATGCAGAGCGAGAGGAGCAGAACCAGGAGAACATTGTACACAGAGACTAATACACTGTGGTATAATCGAACGTAATGGACTTCTCCATTGGTGGCGGTGTAATGTCCCTGAACAACTTTCAGGGATCCAGGAGAAAAAAAAACACCATTCATAAGCAAAGGATAAACTATGGGAGTGGAAACACCGAGAAAAAGCAACTGCCTGAATACAGAGGTTGAGGGGACATGACAGAGGATAGACTTTAAATGAACACTCTAATGCAAATACTATCAACAAAGCAATGGGTTCAAATCAATAAAACATCTAATGCCCAGTGGACTTACGCGTCGGCTATGGGGGGTGGGGGGGAGGAAAAGAAAATGATCTATGTCTTTAACGAATAATGCTTGGAAATGATCAAATAAAATATATTTAAAAAAAAAATAAGTTAGAATATCCAGGGGCCACAACCATTTAAATTTGCACCCAGGATGATTAAATGAGTAGGGGATAAATGAAAACCCCGGGGCAGAATATTTGGCAAACAAATAGAGAAGACTAATTTTCATCCAAGTATCCAGGTAAGGTGGAACATTTATTATTCATCAATCTCATGCCAGGCACTAGGCTAACTGCTTGACATAATATTACTCTTTTGATCCTTGCAAAATTTTTATGAGGAGCTATTATCTTCATTTGATAAATGAAGAAACTGAGGATGAGAGAAATATTAAATGACTTCCCCAATTTCACAAAGCTATTAAGTTTTCTGAGATCAGATTTGAACTCAGTTTTCCTAAGTCTAATGCGATATTTATTACCCCACTTAGCAGTCTAGTATATTCTAGAAAGATTAAAAGAACTTTATCAAGATAATTGTTCTTGAGGTAGTAGTACATGAAATAGAAAAAACTTTCTAATGCTTACAGAATTATGTCAAGCTAATTTAAATAACAATTGAAAAAGAAATTTTAGTCAGGAAACAAAAGTATGCTAAGAAACTTTTCGACCATTTTTAGTCAGCTAGGTGGCATAGTGAATAGAACTCTAGATAGGAAGACCTAAGCTCAAATCTCGTCTCAGACATTTACTGAGTGATCTTTGGCAATCCATTTAACCTCTGGCTTCTTCACTTTCATCAGCTGTAAAATGGGGATAGTATTTCATAACATTGTAAAAATCAAATGAAATAAAATTTGTAAAAGTAAAATAGCAAAGCATGTGGTCCATAGTA
Source organism: Monodelphis domestica (assembly GCF_027887165.1). Lineage (NCBI taxonomy): Eukaryota > Metazoa > Chordata > Mammalia > Didelphimorphia > Didelphidae > Monodelphis > Monodelphis domestica. The sequence continues at coordinate 272,448,356 of NC_077227.1, forward strand.
GTTGCTTAATTAATAATAATTCTATTCTCAGTTATTAATTTTTATTTATTGTCAAGGGTCTCTTTAGCAGTCTGGGGAAGCCAAAAGGACCACTTCTAGAATGACACATTTAGATTATAAAATAAAATACACAGGATTACAAAAGAAGCTAATTATGTTGAAATACAATTTGCAGAATATATTTTTAAATGGAACCCCAAAGTAAGAATCCCTACTAATTCTCCCTTCCTTAAAGTGAAAGGTGTTTGTTTCTGAGATTTTTCTTTTCTTGTTTAATTTCCTTTGTTTCCCTTGGGTAAATGCAATAAACCCCCTAAAAAGCTCAAAAGAAAAGATTCTTTCAGTGAGCATACTAGGAAAAATGTAGAAACTTATTTCTTTTATAGAGTCACACTAGAAGAATGAGAAATTTCCCCAAATGACAAATGGTCAAGGGACATGAATAGGCAGTTTTCACAGGATGAAATAAACACTATTGATAAGCACATGAAAAAGTGTTCTAAATCCCTCCTCATTAGAGAAATGCAAATTAAAACAATTCTGAGGTACCAAGCAGACTGACCAATATGGCAGTAAAGGAAAGTGATAAATGTTGGAGGGGATGTGGGAAAATTAGGACATTAATACACTGCCGGTGGAGTTATGAATTGGTCCAGCCATTCTGGAGGGCCATTTGGAACTATGCCCAAAGGGTGCTAAAAGACTGTCTGCCCTTTGACCCAGTCATACCACTATTGGGTTTGTACCCCAAAGAGATAATAAGGAAAAAAGACTTGTACAAAGATATTTATAGATGTGTATCATTGTTCAAAGCCTATTTCTATGTTGTTCATATTTGCAGTAGAGTGATCCTTTAACATCAAAGCCCTAATCATATCCATATAGAACTACATGATTGATCATGTTTTTCTTCTGTATTTTTGTTCCCACAGTACTTTCTCTGGATGTGTATAGCATTCGTACTCTTAAATTCTTCTGGATAGCCATGCCTCATTGCATTTGTACTAGTAGAAAAAATATATCACATTCGATTGTGCCATAATGTATCAGACTATGTGTACACTGTTCTCCTGGTTCTGCTCCTTCCACTCTGCATCACTTCCTGGAGGTTGTTCCAGTTCACATGGAGTTCCTCCAGTTCATTATTCCTTTGAGCACAATAATATTCCATTACCATCAGATACCACAATTTTTGAGCCATTTATTCCCCAATTGAAGGACTCTCCCTCATTTTTCAATTTTTTGTCACCATAAAGAGCACAACTATAAACCTAAATTCATGTTCTTTCCCTCCCCTCCTCTCTGTCCTCTCCCATAGTCAACAAGCAGTTCCACTGGGTTTTAGATGTGTCATTGATCAAGACTTATTTCCATATTATTAATATTTGCATTAGAGTGATCATTTGAGTCTACATCCCCAATCATATCCCCATCTACCCACATTATCAAAAAGTTGTTTTTCTTTTGTGTTTCTAGTCCCATAGTTCTTTCTCTGGATAAGAATTGTGCTCCTTCTCGTAGATTCCTCAGAATTGTCCTGGATCATTGCATTGTTGCTAGTGGAGAAGTCCATTACATTTGATTGTGCCAGTGTATCTGTCTCTGTGTATAAGATTCTCCTGGTTCTATTCCTTTCACTACGCATGAATTCCTGGAGGTCATTCCAGTTCACATGGAATTCCACCAGTTCATTGTTTCTTTTAGCACAATAGTATTCCATCACCAACACATACCACAATTTGTTCAGCCATTCCCCAATTGAAAGGAATCCCTTCATTTTCCAATATTTTTTGCCACCACATAGAGAACAGCTATAAATATTTTTGTACAAGGCTTTTGGGGTATAAACCTAGGAGTGGTATGACTGGGTCAAAGGAAAGGCAGTCTTTTAGCACCCTTTGGACATAGTTCCAAATTGCCATCCAGAATGGTTGGATCAATTCACAATTCTACCAGCAATGCATTAATATGTCCCAATTTTGCCACATCCCCTCCAACATTTATTATACTCCTTTGCTGTCATGTTAGTCAATCTTCTAGGTGTGAGGTGGTACCTCAGAGTTGTTTTTACTTGCATTTCTCTAATTAGAAGAGATTTAGAACACTTCTTATGTGTTTATTGATAGTTTTGATTTGATTATCTGAAAAAGCCTATTCATGTCCCTTGCCCATTTATCAATTAGGGAATGGCTTGATACTTTGTACAATTGATTTGGCTCCTTATAAATTTGAGTAATTAGACCTTTGTCAGAGGATTTTATTATAAAATTTCCCCCAATTTGCTGCTTCTCTTCTAATTTTGGTTGCATTGGTTTTGTTTGTACAAAACCTTTTAAAATTAATATAATAAAATTATGTATTTGACATTTTATAATATTTTCTAACACTTGCTTGGTCTTAAAATCTTTCTTTTCCTATAGATCTGACTGGTATATAATTCTATGTTCACCTAATTTATTTATAGTTTCCTTCTTTATATTCAAGTCATTCACCATTCTGAATTTATCTTGGTGTAGGGGGTGAGATGGTGTTCTAAACCTTATCTCTCCCATACTGCTTTCCAATTTTTCCAGCAGTTTTTGTCAAATAGTAGATTTTTGTCCCAAAAGCTTGACTCTTTAGGATTATCATATACTGTCTCACTGAGGACTAATTGCATTAAAGAAAGGGCAAATACAAAAGAGTAAATTAATGACATATATAATCCAATATTAAATAAAACTCAATTATTTATATGTACCAGTCACTGAATAGAATCTGACATTGATAAAAGAAAAAAATATATGCAATTCTTGTTCTTAAGGACATTTCATTCAATTTGAAAGGGAAACAATATTTTAATATATATATACATACAAAAGAATAAAAGTATGCACAAAGTCAATTTTAGCAGAGAGAGAAAGAGAGCACTATCATCTGGGAAGAAGTGGGAAAGGTCATATGTAGGAGGTAATATATGAGCTGAGTCTTGAAGGAAATTGGAGATTCTTAGAAGTAGAGGTGAGGATGATGAGTTTTCCAACCACATTATGCACTTTTTTCTTTTTAATTAATTTTGAGCATGTGAACCTGTGCTGAGCAATTAAACTACACAAGTCAGATTCAGGGTTAGTCATCCAAACTTCTAGCAGCAACAGCAGGGAAATCACATTTTTCAACACGTTCCCTTAGAAGTCAATAAGTCCAGTCAACAAGCATTTAATAAGCACCTTCTACATTCTGGGTTCTGTACTAATTGCTGTGGATACAGAGAAAGGTAAGAAATAGTCCTTTACCTTAAGGAGATCATGTTTTTTTTCATTTATTTTTTAATGAAATTAAATTAATTTTCCCCAATTACATTTAAAAACAGTCTCCAACATTTTTCAAAGAATACTTAGTCTCAAATTCTCTCCTCTCCCTTTCTACTTCTCCAACCTTACCCCTTAAAATGGTAAGCAATTTCTTATAAAGGGACTTACATGTAAAAATCATATAAACATTTTTCATAGTAATCCTTTTGTGGAAGGAAACTTGAACTTAAAAAGGAAATTAAGAAAATGAAAAAGTTTGCTTTGATCTGGAGTCAGAATTTATCTGCTATTTTCTCTGCAAGTGAATAGCATTTTTATCCTCAGTCCTTCAGGATAGTTTTGGATCATTGTTTTGCTGAGAATAGTTAAATTATTCAGAGTTGTTTACTATACAGTATTACTGTCACTGTTTAAAATGTTCTGCTAGTTCTACTTATCTCACTTTGGTTCAGTTCTTATAAGTCATTCCATGTTTTTCTTAATTCTTCCTACTCATCATTTCTTATAGCAAAGTAGTATTCCATTACAATCATATAACTTGCTCATCCATTCCCCTTTTGGTGGGTATCCCCTGACTTTCCAATTCTTTGTCTCCCCAAAAGAGCTTCTTTAAATGTTTTTGTACATATGGGTACTGCCCCCCTTTTTGTTCTTTAACACATTGGAATGAAAACCTAATAATTATTATTTTTTAAAATCCTTCCTTTCTGTCTTAGAATCAATTCTGCATATTGGATCCAAGGCAGAAGAGTGGTAAGGGCTAGGCAATGGTAGTTAAGTGACTTTCCCAGGGTCACACAGCTGGGAAGTGTCTGGGGCCAGATTTGAACCTAGGACCTCCCATCTCTAGGCCTGGCTCCCAAACCACTGGGTTACCCAGCTGCCCCCACAAACCTAGTAATTGTATTGCTAGGTCAAAACGTATGTAACATTTTATATCCCTTTGGAATAGGTCCAAATTGTTCTCTGGAATTATTGAATTGGTTCACAACTCCCCAAATAGTGCATTTATGTATCAATTTCCTCACATCTCCTCCAATTTTTGTCACTTTCAATTTCTTTCATAATAGCCAATTTGATAGGTATGGGGTGGTGTCTCAGTTATTTTAATTTTTATTTCTCTAATTAATAGTGATTTAGAGCATTTAAAAATAACTAATGAGAACTTTACTTACTCTATCTGAAAACTGTAGATTCATATTCTTTAACCATCACTTGGAAAATGATTTGTATTCTTATATATTTGACTCATTTCTCTATATGTTTGAGAGATCAGGTCATTAGTAGAGAGACTTGTAAAAAATTTTATACCATTATGTGTGTGCCATTCCTTGCACCATTATGATTACTATGTATTACTCTCTTATTTTCTCCTGTTTAGTTTCTGAGCACCACCTTCCCCAATTAACCCTCTCCTCTTATCTCCATCCATTTCTACATTACTGTAGGGAAAGATATATTTCTGTAAGATTCATATGTTCCCGTCTTCCCTTCCACTATAAAAGCTCTCACATGATTTTTATGTGAGATAATTTACCCCAATCTATTTTTTCCCTTCCTCCTTCTTATCCTTATTGAATGCCTTTTTGATTTTTCTTTCCTGTCTGACTTTTTATGTTCCTCTTGAATCTTGTATTTGAGAGTTAAAATTTCCATTTAACTCTGGTCTTTCCAGAAAGTCCTCTATTTCATTGAATACTAATGTTTTCCACTGAACAATTATTCTAACTTTTGCTGGGTAAGTGATTCTTGGTTGAATCCAGACGGATTCACAAATGAATTCTATCAAACATTCAAAGAACAACTAATCCCAATATTAAACAAACTATTTTACAGAATAAGCAAAGAATGAGTTCTACCAAATTTATTTTACGACACAAACATGGTACTGATCCCAAAGCCAGGCAGGTCAAAAACAAAGAAAGAAAACTATAGACCAATCTCCCTAATGAATATAGACGCAAAAATCTTAAATAGGATACTAGCAAAAAGACTCCAGCAAGTCATCAGAAGGGTCATCCACTATGACCAGGCAGGATTCATACCAGGAATGCAAGGGTAATTCAATATTAGGAAAACCATCCACATAATTGACCATATTAACAAGCAAACTGACAAAAATCACATGATTATCTCAATAGATGCAGAAAAAGCCTTTGATAAAATACAACAACCATTCCTATTGAAAACACTAGAAAGTATAGGAATAGAAGGGCCTTTCCTAAAAATAACAAACAGTATATATCTAAAACAATCAGCAAACATCATCTGCAATGGGGATAAACTGAAAGCCTTCCCAATGGGATCAGGAGTAAAGCAAGGATGCCCATTATCACCTCTATTATTTAACATTGTACTGGAAACACTAGCAGTAGCAATTAGAGAAGAAAAAGAAATTGAAGGTATTAAAATTGGCAATGAGGAGACCAAGCTATCACTCTTTGCAGATGATATGATGGTTTACTTAAGGAATCCTAGAGAATCAACCAAAAAGCTAGTCAAAATAATCAACAACTTTAGCAAAGTTGCAGGATACAAAATAAACCCGAATAAGTCATCAGCATTTCTATATATCTCTAACCCATTTCAGCAGCAAGAATTAGAAAGAGAAATACCATTTAAAATCACCCTAGATAATATAAAATACTTAGGAATCTATCTGCCGAGACGAACACAGGAACTATATGAACACAACTACAAAACACTTTCCACACAGTTAAAACTAGTTCTAAACAATTGGAAAAACATTGATTGCTCATGGGTGGGATGAGTTAACATAATAAAAATGCCAATCCTACCCAAATTAATTTACTTATTTTGTGCCATACCCATTGAACTACCAAAAAACTTTTTTACTGAATTAGAAAAAAACATAACTAAGTTCATTTGGAAGAACAACAGATCAAGGATATCCAGGGAAATCATGAAAAAAAAATGTGAAGGAAGGTGGCCTTGAAGTCCTAGATCTCAAACTATACTATAAAGCAGTGGTCATCAAAAGAATTTGGTACTGGCTAAGAGACAGAAAGGAGGAACAGTGGAATAAACTTGGCATAAATGACCTCAGCAAGACAGTTTATGCCAAACCCAAAGACCCCAGCTTTTGGGACAAAAATCCATTGTGGATTAGGTTTGGATCAGCACTTCACACCCTACACCAAGATAAATTCAGAATGGGTGAATGACTTGAACATAAAGAAGGAAGCTATAAGTAAATTAGGTGAACACAGAATAGTATACATGTCAGAGCTTTGGGAAGGGAAAGATTTTAAAACCAATCAAGACTTAGAAGTCACAAAATGTAAAATCAATAATTTTGACTACATAAAATTAAAAAGTTTTTGTACAAACAAAACCAATGTAACTAAAATCAGAAGGGAAGCAACAAATTGGGAAACAATCTTCATAAAAACCTATGACAAAGGTTTAATTAATCAAATTTACAAAGAGCTAAATCAAGTGTACAAAAAATCAAGCCATTCTCCAAATGATAAATGGGCAAGGGTCATGAACAGGCAGTTCTCAGCCAAAGAAATCAAAACTATTAATAAGCACCTAAAAGAGTGTTCTACGTCTCTTATAATCAGAGAGATGCAAATCAAAACAACTCTGAGGTAGCACCTCACACCTAGCAGATTGGCTAACATGACAGCTATGGAAAGGAATGAATGCTGGAGGGGATGTGGCAAAGTAGGGACACTAATTCATTGCTGGTGGAGTTGTGAATTGATCCAACTATTCTGGAGGACAATTTGAAACTATGCCAAAAGGGCGATAAAAGACTGTCTGCCCTCTGATCCAGCCATAGCACTGCTGGGTTTGTACCCCAAAGAGATAATAAGGAAGAAGACTTGCACAAGAATATTCATAGCTCTGCTCTTTGTGGTGGCCAAAAATTGGAATATGAGGGGATGCCCTTCAATTGGAGAATGGCTGAACAAATTGTCGTATATGTTGGTGATGGAATACTATTGTGCTCAAAGGAATAATAAAGTACAGGAATTCCATGGAGACTGTAACAACCTCCAGGAAGTAATTCAGAGCAAAAGGAGCAGAACCAGGAAAACATTGTACACAGAGACTGACACACTATAGTACAATCGATGGTAATGGACTTCTCCATTGGTGTCAATGCAATGTCCCTGAACAATCTGCAGGGATCTAAAAAACACTATCCACAATCAGAGGATAAACTGTGAGAGTAAAAACATGGATGAAAAGCAACTGCTTGACTACAGGGGTGGAGGGGATATGACTGAGGAGAGACTCTAAATGAACACTCTAATGCAGATACCAACAACATGGAAATGGGTTTGAATCAAGAACACATGTGATACCCAATGGAATCGCGCATCGGCTATGGGAGAGGTGGTGGGAGGGGTGGGCAGGGAAGAAAAGAAAATGATCATTTTTTCCAATTAATAATGTTTTGAAATGACCAAATAAAACAATGTTTTTTTTTAAGTATCCTGCACCTAGAACCAGATAAAAGATCCCTCCAATCTCCATTTGAGCAGCTCTCTGACCCCACTTAGCATCTATGTCTGTGAGCTCCAAAAACTTTTGCTTCTTCATCAGCTATGTTCAGGGCCCATTGGTGTGGTGAGTCCTGCCCTGACATATTACTTTCCTCTCCACCTCTTTCCCAGTTCACTGGATTCCTTGTGCCTACCTTCCATGTTGTTTTGGGAGGAAAATTCCTTCTAACTTTTGTGGATTAAGCTTCTCCAAAATTCATTTTGAGGCATTATATCATAGTTTTTTGAAGAGTAATTTAATAGAGATCAGATGGGCCCTTGTCCCTTCTCTGCCATCTTGGTTCTACCACTGAGCTCACATTCTAATGGAGAAGAAACATGCCAACATTTATGTACTTACAAGATTTATACAGAATAAATTGAAAGAATCCTCAGAGAAAAGGCACTAAAATTAAAAGTTATTTGGATAGACGTATTGAAAAAGATGAAATTTTAACTGAGATTTGAAGGAAGTCAAGAAGGAGAATATTCCAGTATTAGAACAAATCCAGTAAAAAATCAAGGAGTCAGAAAATGGAGATCAGGGTCACTGGATAGTAGAATATAGAGAGGACAGTGTTTTTTTATGATTTTTATATTTATGATTATTTAAAAGGTAGAAGTGGCAAGGGTTTAATGTACTTTATAAACTAAAAGCAAACGCAAAAGGTGATTTTAAGAAATTTAATCTTGGCAGTAGTAGGGATCTACTGAGTTTTACTGAGCAGGAGTCAGTCACACCTCTACTTTAGGAAGACCACTTTGATAACTGAGTGGAGGGTGGATTAGAGTGAAGAGAGACTTGAGCCAGGGTACCAACTAGAAATTACATTTCATTATCTTTTAGACAATTCATCATATCTTGAGATAGACTGTTCAACTTTTAAGTCATTCTAATTTTTAGAAAGATTTTCTCTACTAATAGCAATATTAACATAATAGGTAATATATTTATAACTTTTTTCTAAACATAGGGACCTCCTCTGATGAATAAGGTATTTTTTGTTCGTTTTTTTAAGTTATTTCTCACCATCAGATTTCATCTAAATCTTTTTTTAAAGATTCTTCCAACATGATATATAGAGATAGGTATTGAATGTACTTTTAATAATTTAAATACAAAATACAAAGTTTATAGCAAAGGACAATATAATGAGCTACCAAGGCAAAAATAATATATCTTTTTTGCCTTAAAATATTATTGGCTTTTTTACAGGTGAGTTAATGTAACTTTACTTTCGACTAATGAAGCATCTGTTCATCCCTCTGCCCTTAAATGACCTTTCTATGTCCTCTTTTTCTTTCTTTCTTTTTTTTTGGAAAATTTTATGTAATTAGTCAATTTAGAGTATATTTCCTTAGTTACAAGAATCATGTTCCCTCTCTTACCCCAGTCTTCCTGTAGCCGAGGGGCACTTCTATATCCTCTTTTTCTGTGGGTTTCACGGATGGCAGCTTCCTCAAGTGGAAACAGGAATTAATTTGGAATTAGCATTTTACCTGTTTGGAAGTCATACAAATCTATCAACTTCTCTGCCTTTCAAAGAAAAAATTCCACAAGTTCTGTAAAATTGCAGATGGTGACTAATAGAATAACATGTAGCCACAGCAGATCATTCAACAAGATGGGTTAACAAAAGATATTCATTAACCAAAACTGTCTTTTGTATTCCCTGTGGCAATCAAAGGAGCAATGTAAGTGAGAAAAAAAAATCCTAGCTCAATCTATTTGTTAGTTAGGGAGAGCAGATTGTAATAGATAATAATTCTGAGGGTGTATATTGATTGATTCTATATAACTAATGAATCATTTTGCCTACCCTCCTCCCACTTCCATCTGTTTCCTCCCTCTTCCAGTCTCCCTTCCTCCCCTCTTCAGAAGCCTTTCAGCTTCCCCCTCCCCCTACTTCCGTAACATTCAGTGTGAACTATGATGTTTTAGAGGAAAATAATCTTTTCTCTTCTTTAACTCAGCAAGGGTTTATTTGGGGAAGTCAGGACAAGGATGGAGGATAAGGTAAGAGGGATAGGTTTCCCTGTTCTCTAAAAGGAGCCTTGGTTTGGAGGATATTTGGGAAATGGCAATCAGTCACTAGCAGAGACAGTCAGAGAGATAGAAGGACAACTCTCTGTCTTCTCTCTTCTTCTGCCAATCAGCCAGGTAACCTCAGCCAGCCAGCAAAAGCTTCAGGGTCTCCACCATCAGCCACAAGCAGCCAAAAACTCAGTCCACAATCCTAGTCCACCGTTGGCTTGACTCCAACTGTCTTTTCCTGGTAACATTCCAATGGAATCTTCATTTTGATTGACAGTTTCTGTCCTCAACTTTCTATCTTGCATGCATTGTAAATTCTCTTCCACAAGACCTGCAACTAGCATATGATGAATCCTTAAGAAATCCTTGTTGATGAAGTGACTTCACTTACACTGGTAAGTAACATGCTTAAATATTATGGTAACAAGTTAGTTTGCATTGACTCCACTAGTCCCTTAGACTTTGTCTTTCTAAGATTGAGATAACAAATCCCCATAAGCAAGAATAAGCCTTTTGAAACATTCCTTCTCACTTTTTCCAGACATAGAAATAAATGAATGTTAAGTCCATCCCAGAGCTAAAAATAGTTGTAGACAACATAGCCACTTAAAGCCAACATATGGGCAAGAGTGAGGTGAAGAGAGTGTAAGATAAGTTTTCTAAACAATATAATTATGAGATAGTTCTATTAATTTTGTTTTCTGGGAATGCTGTCTTAATAATTATTTCACATGAATGTACATATTTCCAATATATGACAACCCAGGATCCTTTAAAAATGCCTTTTTTATGCATTACCCATCAGCACAGGCTCAAAGCTTCTGCTCAACTGGGCCTGAGGCATCCTCATCCTTTGAACTGATTCTGATCTTACTTAAAAATAAATTTAGTAAAAAATATTGTGCAGGGTCTGGACTCATCTTTCTAAATTCCAAACAGTCTTCTGATACTTAATAGATGTATGACCCTGGACAAGTCACTTAATCCTATTTGCCTCAGTCACTCATCTGTAAAATAAGTTGGAGAAGGAAATGGCAAATCACTCCAGTAACTTTGTCAAGAAAACCCTAAAGAGGGTCATTGTTATGATTAAAAGTCTCTGAAGACTGTATATTAATCTATAATTATTTATTGGTAATGATGAGAGAGAGGGGGAGAGAGAATAGAATTTGAGAGAAAGAGGGAAAGAGAGAATATGAGAGAGAGAGAGAGGGAAAGAGAAAATATGAGAGAGGTAAAGAGAGAATATGAGAGGGGAGGAAGAGAGAGAGACTATGAGAGAGAGGGGGAAAGAGAGACTATGAGAGAGAGGGAGAAAGAGAGACTATGAGAGAGAGAGAAAGAGAGAGAGAGAGAGATAAAGAGAGAGAGAGAGAGAGAGATAAAGACAGAAGGAGAGAGAAACAGAGTAAGACACAAAAAGAGAGCCAGGGATCTTATGATCTCCTGGCCTCCCTAATTCTACCTGCATTACATCCTAACCTGTTCCAGCATAAAAGAGAAAGTATCACTGCTCCTTCCCCTTTCTTATAAGACCAATGATATCACTCCTTCTGAGTTTGTCTGGTTGGATGGTCTTGACTTCATGCTGGGTGAGAGCCAAGTCTTATGATTGCCAGAAATCACTTGGCAATTGAGCCAACCTCTTCCTGGAAACCACAAGACCTCTGGTGTCCTGTTATAGTACACATGCCTGGTCAGTCAAAGGGTGGGATAGATATCAGCGAAGAATGGGTTTTCAAATGGACTAAGGGGGTACAATTTATATTAAATTCACATCATGAAGATTCAGACAAAATTGAAGAACAATAACAATAAAAAATACAAAAGCCAGATCAACTAGAAATTTATTCATCTACCTTCCCCAATCACTAATGCAAGTTCAAGTGTTATTTACCTGGTTCATGGAAAATTTTAAAAAAAATTTGTATTCCAGGATAACTTGTTTCCTTTATAATGTCTTTCATTTATTTTGTTTTTTTATTTTTATATTTATTTATATTGTTATATTTATTTATATTTATATATTTATTTTTATTCATTTATGTATTGTTATTTATTCATTTTATATTTACATTATATTTTATTTTACATATCAAAGAATTCTGAGGAATTCATCAATTTTCCCTGGGTAATATCACAAAAAAGTTTAAGAACCTCTGTTCTAATGTGTCTGTTATTTATTTTAAGCTAAAAATTACACTAGTAAACAACAACTTGCTGTGAAGGCTAAATTAGTTTTAATAAGTCTTCTTTCATCTGATTTGCCTTCCAGGTCTACGTTACCTGGACAACCTTTTGGAATTGTTGAAAATTATCTGACTAGCTTCTTTGGTGGGTAAGTTCTCATTTCTGTAAGCTTTTATGATTTACAAAGGCTTGTTCCAGAGGAATCCTGAGAGGCAGCACAGATATTATTTTCTTCTTTTAAACATATAAGGACATTGAGGCTCAGAGATGTCACTATGGTTTGTTCTGTGTGAATGCTGGGAACTGAATTTGGATATTCTGACTCTTAAGTCCTAAACTCTTTTGGTCTACACCAAACTGATGCACTGACATACTTCACCATCCACACATTGCCATTTTTTCATTTTTTCATTTCATTTTTTCATATTTTAAATAAAATATTTTATTCTATTTTATTCTATTTTCCTTATAGAATTTATAGTGGTAGTTTTTTTTTTATCTCAGAGGGGCTTACAACTGATGGGATTGAGTCATTACCACCCCAAATTGCATGCTTCTCTTTTGGCATGAAGATTATAACTGTATTATTTAGGCAATAGGTGAAGGAAATAAACATTCCTGTAGCACCTGTTATATGACAGGTACTATGCTAAGCACAAAACAAATTATTATCTCATTTGATCCCTAGTCATTCAGGCCTTTCTAATTCTTTATGCCCTATTTGAGATTTTCTTGACAAAAATTCTGGAGTGTTTTGCCATTTCCTTCTCCAGATCATTCTATAGATGAGGAAACTGAGACAAACAGGGTAAGTGACTTGCCTAGGCTTACTCAGTTAGTGTCTGAGGTCACAGTTGGACTCATGTCTTTCTGACTCTAGGCCTGGATCTCTATCTCCTTCCACCACCTAGCTGTCCAACCCTAAGAAGTAGGTGCTATTATTTCTACTCATTTTACAGTTGAGGAAACTGAGGTTAAATGACAAGTACAGGGTCTCACAGTAGTCATTTGCAACCCCTTTATTCTCCATTCTAGTGCTTGGTCAAAAACATTGCCTCTGCTGAGGAATCTGATCTTTATCACAACAGAATCCAATTCTTAGTTTTCTTTTTTTGCTTGATGGTAACTCTTAATGGCTATCCCAGAGGTTTTCCTCTTATTCCTAGGGAGGTTCCATTGACAGCTGTGAGCTGTTAGTTTGAAGGCTTGCTGGAGGCCTGAGAAGCAACATGCCATGATAGTATGATTAATCCCATACTTGTAAGAACTGAACTTGGGAATTTCAAATAGGATTCTGATTGGGGTAGGGAGCTGCAATTCCGTCTCCTTCCCCTACCTTTTTCCTGAGGTAAACACTTCTTGTTCTAGGAATTGATAAGAAGAGATATGTGGGGGAGGCTTCTTGATTAGTGTGGTATAATGTAGAAAATTTTTTTGGCACATGCTCGGCACCAAATTGCAACATAGACTTTCTGCATATCATGGGCTCCACACAAACATGGTGTGCTTTAAGCTCAGGTAGGAGTGGAGAGATGGGGAGGATGGGCAGGCCACACAAATTCCTCATAGCTGTTATCTTCAAGACTGCATCATCCTTACAAAGAATTTGTATCCCAGAACCATTCTTCCATTTCATTATCGCATTAGAATTTGTGAAAGCAAGAGTGTTCTCAGAGTTGCTAGATTAGAAAGGGAGCTCTCCAACAGGCAAGAGAAGCATTCACTCCTAGAGGTGCTAAACTGAGATGGGAATTAGCATTTCAGAATTACATTTTAACTCATGAATTTTGCTTTACTAGAGTAGGGCTCCCTTGAGCAAGACCTTAAGTTTTTATTTTTTCAGCCAGCTAAGTTTTTCCATAGGTAACATTCTCCTTAGTGAATGAAATAGTTTATATCTAATTTTCAACTGTTTATAAACAGAATAAGAAATAGTGTGGATAACAAGCTAGCCTTGGTGGAGATCCTGTGTTCAAGTTCAAAATTGGGTTCAAGTTCCACTTCTTACTTTAACTGGTTTTGTGACCTCAGATAAGACATCATTTCTCAGTGGCTCAGGCAAATTGCTAAGACTCTAAGGTGCTTATTTGCATTAATAAAGTGAATTTTCTTTAGCAAGAGTGCAGATGGAGCAAAACAAAATCACAGGACTAGTTAAAAAAACAGAACAAAACTTAATACTTTTATACAGACAATATCGTAATAAGGAAGTGGATTATGTATGACCAGCTGCCATATTCCTTTCCTTCTGGCTTATCTGGTCCATAAAGTTTCTGAAGGTGGGTAAGTTTGGTAACTGAAAAGAATCAAAAAATTTGGGCAAAGTCTTTGACAAAGATAAGGGCTGATGGGAAGAGGCTGTAATATCTCCTTTGGACATCATATTTGTGACTCTTCCTATCAATATCTTCCATTTTAAAATTTCATTTTAATTAATTAATTAATTTTTAATATCTTCCACTTTGAATGACAAATTTATAAGAAAACCCCTTAAATCTCCACATAAAGCTAAGATTCTAATAAGGCATGGATCTTAAGGAATATTTAGAATTTTTCAGTTGATTTGTTTATCAGTAATATAAAAGAAAGACAGGCTGAGATTCCCAGAAATAGAAAACTCATGTGCTGTTTGGCAACAGAACAAATTGTTTTAGTGGTCTTCTTTGTTCTCTCTTCCCAGCACATGCTTTAGGGAAGTGCGCATAGAAATAATGTGTGCTGACAATTTGGTGTCCCCGATATGTGCCAAAACAGCCTGCTGTCTCTCCTAAGAGTAATAGTCACAACAAAATGTGGAAAAACATGTGGCATGCTAGATAGGTGCCAGCTAAGCTGGGGAGGATCCTGAGCCTTTCAAGAGATTCTGGTACTAAACCAGAGGTACTCTTCAATGAGATTGATCCTGATGGAATGTCCCTGACCTATAACTACCTTAGGAGCTGTCTTTTCCAGGTCTGAGAAGTCTCAAAGTGAGTTTCTTCCATAGCACCATATCTCCAACCTATCTACTGAATTAATTCTTAAGGATTTACTGACAATTCAATATTCAAAGCAAACATAAAATCTATCCTTTATTATCTATTTTTGAACCCATTTTACTACAAACAACTGGGTGCTAAAGTGGTTAGGGCACTAAATTTGGAATCAGGAAGACCAATTTTCATGAATTCAAATCTGGCCTTAGACATTTACTAGTTTTCTGACCCTAGACACGTCACTTACCCCCTGTTTGTCTCAGTTCTTCATCTCTAAAATGAACAGGAGAAGGAAATGGCCAACCACTCTAGTATCTTTTCCATGAAAACCTGAAATGGGGACATGAAGGATTGAACACAACTCAGATGACTGAAGAACAATCACTATAGAAAGATCACCTTAATTCCTAGGATTTCCACTAAAATGTAAAAGCTACAAAATCTCCAAAATCTCCTGCCAATTGTTGAGCTCATTACAATTCAGCAACAAAAATTCTAAATTGAAATCTTAGTTATTACAATGGGAAAAAAATAGACTTGCAAATTTTTAGTAAAAGGAAGAGTAGAATTTTTATTCATTCATATAAGTACTTTAGAGAGAGGATAACTGTATTTTGAATTCTGATTTATAGAAGGATTTAAACAATGCCATGGAGATTTTGTAGCTTTTCCATTTCAGCAGAAGTTATATAGAAAAGGATACTCAGGCTTTGAAAGAATTTTGTAGAGCTGACTCAAAATCACAGCAAACCCCATAGACAGGGATTGAAGTGGAAGGAAAAAGATTTAGTGATTGCTTCTATTTATTGGCTGAAGGTCCTGAAAATGGAAAAGTGAAGCATGGCAAATAGTATTTTGGGTAGAGAAGCCAAAGAAAGAAATATATCAAGTAAGAAAGAGTGATCCAAAATATTCTATAGGTAGTAGAAGAGTTTGTATCCCTGTGTCACCAATCTCATTTTTAAAAATTGCTTAGAACAGTGATGGTGAACTTATGGCATGGGTGCCAAAGATGGCACATAGAGTGCTCTTCGTGGGCACGTGGCCACTGTCTCCCCATATACCTACTCTCTCCAAAGTTCATTACTAAAAAGGCAGAGAGACTCAGGCAGAGCTGCTCCCTTCCACCTCTCCACCTTGCCTGATGACATTTTTTCACATCACCCACCTCTTTGCCCAGTAGAACATTAGGAATGCTTCCTTCATCACTTGTCTCAGGTAGGGGAGGTGGAATGGAGGCACAATACTCAGTCTCTGGTGGGGGGGCCTGCATGACATTCAGTGTAGGGTGTGAGGTCGGGGCAGGGCCTGACTCCATCTCCATCTCTAAAAGGTTCACCACCACTGGCTTAGAAGATAGTTTATTATCTTGATCATAGAAGAAAATCTCATGGTGAATATACTTTCCTTTAGAAAAAGACAGCATTTCCCCCCTTACTTTCTCAGGTTACTTGATTGAAAAAAATTTAAACATTATAAAAAACAACCATGAGATATTTATGAAACCAATGGCAAGGAGGATACAGAACAACAAAGAATGCTAGCAGGACAAGTATTAAAAAAAAAAAAACTACTTCAAGAGGAAGATTGAATCTACATGAATCTTTAAGTAAATAGTTCTAAATTTAAAATATGGCGTTTGTAGCTTTTTTGTTGTTGTTGTTAACTTTCACTGAGGGCTAAGGACTAATCTGAATACAAACTTTTCCAGTAGAGCAGTAGTGCTCCAAAGGAAAAAAGTATTAAATTGACATTGGCATTGGTGGACAGTAATAGAGTTTGGGAAAGAGGCAGCATAGCATAATGGATAGAGTTTAGCTAACTTTGAAATTAGGAAGGCTTGATTTAAGTTCCTTCTATGAAAGATTCTGATTGTGAGATCCCAGGAAAGACATTTGATCTCCGAGATAGAGGAATAATTCAGGAACTTTGAATGACAGAGACTGGAAGAAATGCAAAGGATTTCATCCACAGCAGGGGAAGGTTGAAAAGTCTTAGAATCTTGAGGGAAAAGGAGATTCCAGGGGAGAGGCAGTTGGTCTCTCTCTCTATTTTTGAGACAGCAAAGGAGAAGGTCTGATCTGAGACTGGATCCTGAACAATATACAAAAATCCTTCATTGAACCTGATCACGATTTCCCCCCAAAGATACCAAGAAATATGGCAGAAACCTGAGAATAAGAAACAGCCTAACAAGATCTCACACAGCTCCTGTGACACTTTGGGTCTGGACATTTGCTCTGCTATGACAAAGACCAGGGGTCACAAACCTGAACCTCTCAGAGGCCAGGCTGCCAAGCCTGAGTCTCTCAACTTTGGAGGGAGAGAAAGGAAGATTTAGAAAGACGAGGACTTCCTTTCCCCTCTTTCCTCTAGACACTAACCCTTTAGACATTTCCTTGTTTTACCCCTGACCATTATTGTTAGAATAAAGATTTTTTGTTTATCCTAAATTGATTTCCTTGTGAGTGAAGGAAAGAGTTACAGTGGAAGAGAGAGAGAGCTGATTTCTCTCTCTTTCCCCAAGGGAAGATGCTCATCTATAAGACCATTTATCAGAGGGAAGTAAAGGCAAGGAGACATATTTGAAGAAGACTGAAGGCAGAAATAATCCATCTCACCCTCCTTCTACCTTCTGGGCATATATCATCAACTCCTTCTCCATAACACCCAAACCATGGCTCAGTGTTTCAAGCAACTTTCCAAGAATACAAATTGCAGATTAATTGCAAGGATGCAATTTGAGAGGGTGTTCCCATACCTGAAGTTCTCTCTACTAGCAAAATCACATCTCTAGGCAGTGATATAGAGAAGATATGGATTTGGGGGAGTAGTAGAAGCCACCTCTACTATCATTCCTTAACAATACTTCTAGCACCTTTCCCACAGAAAAACTGGATGAGTTAGTGCCAGAGGCATTGCTGAGGTTTGCTTTCACCCTGACCCAAATCCTACCTATTACTCTCATTCTCTGTCTTTTCATGAGAATTCTTCTGATTCTTTTAGAATGGGAATGACATTGAAGAATCACAACTTTCTTGTGGCTCTACTATCTGCTATGCTTTTTCCAGACTGAGTGTATATGACTCAGATAAGTCAGGAACTCTCCTATCCTAAAATGATTATCTGCCACAAAAGACCACTGTTACACCTGGGAGGGTTGGGGTATATTCACCCATTCAGGACCTTAACTATAGACATAGGTATGGTTCATGTTCAATCATGGGAGAAGACTGGCCTCTAAGGAGAAGAAAATGGGCTCTTTCTCATAATTGTTGCTTCTTTATACTCCTGGGGCTCCAGGAAAAATCCCTTGAAGTTTGGGTTTGACTCAAGTCTAGGTATAAGTAAATAGTCAGTAAATCAATATTTATTAAGACTCTATGATGTGAGAGGTAGAGCCAAGATAGTGCAGAAGGTACATAGACTCACCTGATCTCTATCAAATTACTCTCCAGAAAACCATGAGATAATGTCTCAAAAAGAATCCTGGAGCAGAATAACCAAACAAAAGACAGGTGAAATAATTTTAAAGCTGAAAACAACATAGAAAAGTGGCATGAAAGATATATCGCACCAGGGTAAAAATGGAACACAAAGCAGCCTGCCAAGACAGGCCACACAGTGGCAACAGGCCTAGGATCAGGCTAGAGCAATATGGAGGTTCTTCATAGCTCTGTCTAGGCTGACAGCTCTGGGCTCCCTCTCCAGCTCCTTCCCTGACACCTGTGTTTGATGCTCTGAGCCTGGCACAGCCCTGCCTGCAAGGTACACCCGCCAGACCAGTGCCTTTGCCTGCCCAGAGGTGCCCTATGCTGCTGGAGGCTTAATGCTCTGGGGGGGGGGGGGCAGGACCTTCCTTCTGCCTTCCCCTTAAACCTGAGTGTTTTCAGATTCCTGCTTTTGGGGGGCGTTCCTTTTGTATTGAGTCCAGTGGGGGTTGGGGGGGGGTGTTCCTTGGCTCTGTCTTGTGGTTAGGTTTGATTTTCTGTCTCCTAGGAGCAGTCATTTTGTGGTCGGTAAGGAAGGCTTTTCAGAGGTCTGAATTTCTGTTGCTTCTAAGCCTCCATCTTGACTCAGCCCCCAATACCAGGCTTTAAATTTTTATGACAATAGTTCTCTCTATAGTGCCAGAACTACCGAAGAAAAATTTAAAATCCTCAGATGATCCTAAAATTGTGGGTGGAAAGTATAAATCTTAATGAATTTCTTAAATTTTTTGATATTTCCCTTAGAAATAAATTAATTTTAAAATGGCAGCAATAGTAGTGTACAGATGGAAAATTTGCAACACCTGAGCTATATTCCCAGCATCATTTTATGTAAGGATGCTTGAGAAATAAATTTGGCTGAGACCCATGCTGTGGGACTCTTTTTTTTTTTTTGAGCTTGTTTTTTTGGTAAAGTGCTACAGGTGTGAATCTCTGGCTCTCTTTGCTCTACTCACTTGACTGAAAGAACCTTTTTTCTTTTCCCTCTCTATTGATTTATTATTAAAAATACAGTAGAAAACTTTAGTAAAATGACAGGTTACCTATGAAACCCATGAAATTATAAATGTTTTTATCTATCACCAATATTGAACAAAATTTTAAAAGCAATAAAAAGAATATAAGAGAATGACAAGAGATATCATGACACTATTCACCATCCCTGTGACTTCTCTGGCCATCATTGTTCTCATAGGCCCCTAGTTCCATATCTATGTCTTTTCTTTATTAGACTATAGATTCTTGAGGGTAGAGAATAACTTGCTTGATTATATTTGGCTAGGCTATACTGAGTACTTAAGTGTTTTTTCTTTCATTCACTCATTCTTACCTAGTTTCCATTGAAATACATGTTATATTTTGGGCAATAGTAACTTTTCATCCACTTGATCTTTCCTTTGGGATAACTGAATCAAATTCCTTTGAACAAATTAAAGATATCTTTCAAGAGATTTTGTATTAATATTTATTATTTGAAATCATCCACAAACAAGAACCTATAAAATTTATATATTTTCCTAGTCATAGGTAATTCTTTTCAATTTAAATGCTGCACTGAGGCTTCATTATAATGGTGAATAACTAAGTATGAAGTATGACTTCATTTTATCCCCTGGCTGATTGATCATGTGGTTATAAAATACAGCTATTTGTGTTATATTTTTCAAGAAAACTTGCATTATCTTAATGCTTGAATGAAAGAATCCTTATTTTTTAAAAAAAGCCCACAAGGTTGAATTTTGCTCTATGTAATAAACAAATAAGGAAAATGAGCTTTTATATTCTCTACTTCTTTTAGTCAATTACAAAATGGTAAAGACACAGTACATTGTTGAAAATTGCTTTTGGAAATTTTCTTGTTGTCTGACAATACCCACAATTCATGTATAGACTAAATTCATAAAGATTTTTATAGAAATGCAAGAGTAGTTATTGTCAAGTAAAGTCAAGTAGTTATTGATTCTTTCTCAATTGCTTTTTAAATTTTTAATCAAATTTGTTTAGATAAAATCCAAATTTTGTGGAGTTTCTGTTAGGTTTTTTCTTTTGCTGCAGCTTTTGTTTCCAGTTTCTCTTCAGTCAGATAAATTGTATCTGATAATTTAGTATATTCACAATTATATTTTCTCCAATGTGTTTCTCTTCTACCTATACATGGTTCAGTCTGTATGTTTGTCCTTTTCGTGATCTCTGAAATTCTATTTCTAGTTCCCATTGAGCACATTGGACTGTGATGGTGGCATCTCATGGTCCCAATGTCAATGACAACAGTTTATTTTTATTATTTTTACAATTTTTTTTCATTTTTCTTCTGTTTTTTATTTTTTTTCTCTTTTTTTTCTCTTTATATGCCCTTGTAATGACTTTGCTTAGTTTGGTATTGCCAAGTTTTCTTTAAATTGGTTTTACTCACTCATGCTTCTTTATTTTATGAAGTCAAATTATTCCTAAACATTCATCAACATTCTCTTATAATCCTTATATCAGAGATGATAGCATGAAATATGGTATACAAGATTTCTCCTTGGCCATAATTTCAGAGAGTCTAATGATTCTTAAATGATCTTTCAAAAATAAAATTAAATTAAAAAAAAGATCTTTCAACCTATTTTCCAGATTCATTATTTTCTATATTAGACACTTGTGTTTTCTTCTATTTATTTTTTTACTTTGTCTTAATATTTCTTGTTATTTTTTGGAGTTATGGAATCTATTTTATTCCATTCTCTTTTTCAGACTTTATTAATTTCATATGGATTTCTAAACTATTTATTCATCTTCCCAATTTTCCTCCCAAAGCTCTTATTTCCCTGTAATTTTATAATTTATCTCTTGTTTCATCTATTCTAGTCACTTCCATAATCTTTATAGGCAAATTATTTTTGTTTGTTTTATCCCTGCTTGCACTTACACCTGCTTCTATTTTTTTTAATGTTGAGCGTCCTTCTACCAGGGAAGTACCAGTAGATATATAAATCTATGTTTTCAGAAAAAAATTCAGACATGACACAGTTTTATTTTTTAGGTTTAATCTGAAATATTAATACTTCTTAGGTATAGACCATGAAACAATAAATCAAGCACTGATTTTCAGAGTATGCTTATTTCTGTGGTATAAATGCTAACCATGAAAATGTAATTTACTGTTATGAGCTGGTTCAATTTCATTTCCAGCATACCTCTGATCCTATTTTATAGCATTTCATTATTTTTTGGCATTTTCTTCTGTGTCCTCTTATCTCCAGGATGAGTCCTGAGTTTAGGGATTTGTGCCATAGTTTGACCTTGCTTGGTCCTATCTTTGATTTCTGAGGCACCAGCTGTTGGTTTCTACAGACCCTAGAATGTCTGCACTCAGAGTACTGTGGACTTCTGATCATTTTGGAATCTTCTCAGTTGGAATTCTCTCTATTCTATTCCCTCTGGAATGTCTCTGTTTTCCTCTTTTTAGGCACATTTATTAAAACTCATGCTAGCTTTCCTGATGGGAACCCTTATAATGTGCCTTGTAGTCTTCTGGTTATCATTTTGATCAGTGATGTAGAAGATGCTGGATAGAAGAGGCTGGCTTGTTACTTTTCATATTTCTTTTTTTTTGTTACAATTCATTTTTATTTTTTTTACTTATATCATATAACAAAAATAGTACATATTTATTTTAAATATGTAAGAAGATAAATATGATTATCCTAGAAAAACAAAATTTCATAGCAGTTATTTACAAAAATCCATGTTTCATGTCCTCTTTTTCCTTCCCTCCCATCCTCCCAAAAAAGGTATTATGATATCGATTGTACATATATTATCACATAATGAATATTTCCCTATTTGTCATATTGTAAAACAACACATATTGCTTATACTAGACAAATATTTGTGGAGAAAATACAGATTGGTACATTTAAATTTGCATTCAGACTCCATCTGTTCCTTCTATGGTGGTGTATTCCTTCCTTCCTTCCTTCCTTCCCTCCTTCCTTCCTTCCTTCCTTCCTTCCTTCCTTCCTTCCTTCCTTCCTTCCTTCCTTCCTTCCTTCCTTCCTTCCTTCCTTCCTTCCTTCCTCCTTCCTTTCTTTCTTTCTTAATCCAATAGTTATTAAAAAACTACTTTAATAATTGTAACTGTTACTTATATATGTAATGAAATATGCTCATTATTAACTAGAACTTGTAATCATACCTTTAAAAATTACATATGCATATATACAGAAACACATACATACTATATATCACATCACAAATATACATACATGTGTATTTGGAATATATGTATGTACACATTTATATTTGATATATATTCATGTGTGTGTCCATATTGCGCATATACATGTAGATATGCTAAAAGTCTTAGTGTAGTTTTAATCTTTATGTGTTTATCTTGTATATGTACTAAAACAAACAAAGATTTGAGTCCAGAGTAGAATGAGAGATTCACTTTAGAAATTGCACACTACTTTCAAAGATATAAAACTGCTCAATATTATAAAAGTCTTTCTTCTATGTTGATATTCTGCTGATTCTATATAGTTTTGAATCTTAGCATAACAATTTTAGAAGAGAGAAAATTGAAAGGACAATGGAAATTATATGGGACAATATTTTCTTGTGCACAAGAAGTAAGATGAAATATATTATTAAAACCTTGTAAGAGCAAAAAAAGAATTGGGCTGATCATGGAATAAGAATGAAAGATGACCATAACATGACCTGTGTGGTCTATTAGTACTCCTATTTTATTAAGTGGACAAATATAAGGATTTTCTTAGTATGTTTTATAAAGTCTCTATGGAATATACTTTGCCTGATATGGACAAAAAACTACATGGGCTGTAAAGATGTGGATGAAGTGTTCCCAACAATAAAATTCTGGACACATAAAAAAAGTCTGAAGAGGAGAAAAAAGACTTCTAAGATCATACAAAAAAGAAATCCCTTCAAAATGAAATGTATGAAAAGATTCATGAAAGGTATAGCATTTTAGGTAGACATATAAGCATCTTAATAGGTAGAGATGGATTTTTTTTTAGTGAATTTATTTAGTGAATTTAGAACATTATTCCTTGGTTACAAGAATCACATAATTTCCATCCCTCCCCTTGTAATATTTATTGGAAAAAGATAGGGAGGATATGAAGAAGACAGGATAACAGGAGGTTTGTAGCAGGGTATGGAAGAGTTGAGGGGAGAGAGGGAATATTGCTTGGTGATGCAAAGGAAAGACATGCCCCATGCTGAGAGGAAGCAGCAGGAGTCCACTAAGGACTGTTCGTCATTGAATGACTGGCCTGATGTTCAGCTCCCTCTATGCACAGAAAAGATAGTCCACTTATCTGACTGCAAATTCAAATAATATTAAAGTTTGATGTTGGGACTGGAGAGATATCAGGAAAGAGGGGCAAGGGAGGTCCCTAAATAAGGTTGGAGTCTGTCTCAGCTTTTGGAGCTGAAGCCAAGCCCCACAGGCTGGCTGAGGGTTTCTCCCACTCCTGTCTAATCTATATCTGTGCTAGCTTTGTCAAATTCAGAATCTTAGCAGTAGACAGAAAGCAAACAAGAACAGTTCTAACCTTCAGAAGCCTATGTGTTCAGGATGAACAGAGTAGAGTTACTCCACTCCAGACTGGGCTGCACAACCCCCACCCCCACCCCCAGCCTCCAACACCAGGAAGTAAGAAGTGAGACCTAGCAGGAAGAAGTGCTAGTCACAAGACCCAACTGCCACTCCCAGTTGCCCTTCCTCCACCAACTGTCAGTCTTGTTTCCTTTCCACACTCTCTCCCTAACCTTCACTTAGCCCATGCTCAAATCCACTGGGTATTATATGTGTCCTTGATCAGAACCTATTTCCATGTTGTTGTTTGCATTAGGATGTTCATTTAGAGTCTACATCCCCAGCCATGTCCCCTCGACACAGGTATTCAAGCAGTTGTTTTTTTATTCTCTGTTTCTACTCCCAGTTTTTCCTCTGAATGTGGATAATGTTTTTTCTCATAGATTCCTCCAAGTTGTTCAGGATCACTGCATTGTCACCAATGGAGAAGTCCATTACATTCGATTGTACCACAGTATATCAGTCTCTGTGTACAATGTTCTCCTTGTTATGCTCCTTTAGCTCTGCATCACTTCCTAGAGGTTGTTCTAGTTCCCATGGAATTCCTCCACTTTATTATTCCTTTGAGCATAATAGTATTCCATCACCAATAGATACCACAATTTGTACAGCCATTCTCTGATTGAAGGGCATCCCCTCATTTTCCAATATTTTGCCACCACAAAGAGCACAGCTATGAATATTCTTGTAAATGTATTTTTCCTTATTATCTCTTTGGGGTACAAACCCAGCAGTGCTATGGCTGGATCAAAGGCCAGACAGTCTTTTAGTGCCCTTTGGTCATAGTTCCAAATTGCCTTCCAGAATGGTTGGATCAATTCACAACTCCACCGGCAATGCATTAATGTACCAACTTGGCCACATCCCCTCCAGCATTCATTACTTTCCAGTGCTGTCATGTTAGCCAATCTGCTGGGTATGAGGTGATACCTTAGAGTTGTTTTGATTTGCATTTCTCTGATTATAAGAGATTTAGAACATTTTTTCATGTGTTTATTAATAGTTTTGATTTCTTTATCTGAAAATTGCCTATTCATGTCCCTTGCTCATTTATCAATTGGAGGATGACTTGATTTTTTTGTACAATTGGTTTAGTTCTTTATAAATTTGAGTAATTAGACCTTTGTCAGAGGTATTTGTTATGAATATTGTTTCCCAATTTGTTCTTTCCCTTCTAATTTTGGTTGCATTCGTTTTGTTTCTACAAAAACTTTTAATCAAAATTATTGTTTTTACATTTTGTGATTTTTTTCTAACTCTTGTTTGGTTTTAAAATCTTTCCCTTTCCCAAAGATCTGACATGTATACTATTCTGTGTTCATCTAATTTAATTATAGTTTCCTTCCTTATATTCAAGTCAGTCACCCATTCTGAGTTTATCTTGGTGTAGGGTGTGAGATGTTGATCCAAACCCAATCTCTCCCATACTTTCTTCCAATTTTCCCAGCAGCTTTTGTCAAATAGTTGGTTTTGGTCCCAAAAGCTGGGATCTTTGGGCTTGTCATAGAACGTCTTGCTAAGGTCCCTTAGCCCAAGCCTGTTCCACTGATGTTCCTTTCTGTCTCTTAGTCAGTACCAAATTGTTTCGATGACTACTGCTTTATAGTATAGTTTGAGATCTGGTACTGCAAGTCCTTCTTCTTTGCATTTTTTTTCATGATTTCCCTGGATATCCTTGATCTTTTGTTCTTCCAAATGAACTTTGTTATGTTTTTTTCTAATTCAATAAAAAATCTTTTTGGTATTTCAATGTGTACAGCACTATATAAGTAAATTAATTTTGGTAGGATTGTCATTTTTCTTATGTTAGCTCATCCTACCCATGAGCAATGTTTTTCCAATTGTTTAGTTCTAGTTTTAATTGTGTGGAGAGTGTTTTGTTGTTGTGTTCATATAGTTCCTGTATTTGTCTTGGCAGATAGATTCCTAAGTATTTTATATTGTCTAGGGTGATTTTAAATGGAATTTACCTTTCTAATTCTTGCTGCTGAGATGTGTTGGGGATATATAGAAATGCTGTTGATTTAGGTGGGTTTATTTTGTATCCTGCAACTTTGCTAAAGTTGTTGATTATTTCCACTAGCTTTTTTTTTTTATTCTATGGGGTTCTTTAAGTAGACCATCATATCATCTGCAAAGACTGATAGCTTGGTCTCCTCATTGCCTATTTTAATGCCTTCAATTTCTTTTTCTTCTCTAATTGTTACTGCTAGTGTTTCTAGTGCAATGTTAAATAATAGAGGTGATAATGGGCATCCTTGTTTCACTCCTGATCTTATTAGGAAGGCTTCTAGTTTGTCCCCATTGCAGATGATATTTGCTGATGGTTTTAGATATATATACTGTTTATAAATTTTAGGAAAGGCCCTTCTATTCTTATGCTTTCTGGTGTTTTCAATAGGAATGAGTGTTGTATTTGTCAAAGGCTTTTATTGCATCTATTGAAATAATCATGTAATTTTTGTCCGTTTTCTTGTTAATATGGTCAATTATGTGGATGGTTTTCCTAATATTGAACCATCTTTGCATTCCTGGTATGAGTCCTACCTGGCCATAGTGAATAACCCTCGTGATTATTTCCTGGAGTCTTTTTGCTGGTATCCTATTTAAGATTTTTGCATCTATATTCATTAAGGAGATTGTCTGTAGTTTTCTTTCTCTGGTTTTGACCTGCCTGGCTTTGGGATCAGTACCATGTTTGTGTCTTAAAAGGAATTTGGTAGAACTCCTTCTTTGCTTATTCTGTCAAATATTTTGTATAATATTGGGATTAGTTGTTCTTATAGAGATAGATTTTTAAAACAATTTGTCTTCTATTCATATTCCTACCTTAACCTTTCTTCTTCCTTAGCATCACAAATTTAGATCTGAGATGGATCTTAGTGATGAGGTCCATGTTCCCCATTTTATAGATAAAGAAATTGGAGCTAAAGAAAGTAAAGTTTTATTGCCTGGGGTCACAAGAATAAAGGGTATCAGAGTTTGAAATTTGAATTCTTGTTCTATGTTTCTATATCCAATATTTACTGCACCATACTCTGTTCTCAACCTGAACATAATTTAAACGATTTCCCCCATTTTATTAATTCTAGTTTTTCTTCCTTCTGTCCCCAAACTCTAAGAATCATTCCAGTAATTATTTATTAACCACTTCTTACATATAAGTTATTGTGACTACACTCTGCCTTCAAGGAGAAACTTTGGTTGGATTGTTTGTATTTTCCATTATATTAGATATTATTTTTGTTATTATTTAATTAATTCTAGTTTCATGATATCTATTTATACCTAGAACACATTTTCATGTTTCCTATCTTATTTATATATTTGATAATGAAATTTCAAAGACAAGGTCATATTGGAAGACATACTTTTTCTTAATAGAAGTGTTGCTATATTTAAGTACCATTCATTATAGAGAGACAGTCACTTGCTCTGAAAGGTAGAAATTTTTGGTGCTTCTACACTGTGATAAAGATGCTGATAATTCAATATCATATGCTAGGCAAAATCAGTAGTAAGACAATGAAGTAAAGGGAAGAAGGGAGGGAGGCAAGAGCTGGGAACTCATTGTTACATTTTGACAAGGTTTTTTTGTGTGTGCTTGTGCAAGATTAAATGACAGTACAGACTCATCTCCCTGAACAGAAATGTGTTCTAATTTAAATTTTCGACAGAATAGGGCTTAAATTGATTCATTTTCTCTGAGAGAGTTTCTCATTTTAAAGACTATCAGTAAAGAGCAACATTGTTGTGCCGCCTATACAGAAAACAACCAAAGCATTAGGAATAATGACATTGAGTTAAAATTTTCTGTGTCATTTTGTGTTGTACAAATTTTGTACTCTAGTAATACCAGCATCATCAAATAGATTTCTCCTTCGCATTCTCTGAATCTCTCTCACTCCTATCCTTGGCCCATCCTTAGTATAATTCTCAAATTCCGTTTCCTTTCTCCTGTGCAGTTACAATCATGTAAAGAACACAGATTAAATAACCCTAATTGTATTTAGAATATGTAAGCTCGGTTTTATTTATCTATTTGTTTATTCATTCCTTTAGTCTTCAATCACTCATTTATTAAGCTTCTCAAGAATTGATCGATTTTGAATTCCACATGTCAGTTTAGAACATATTTTTAAAGATTTCTGAAATTATCAGTTTTGATGAATCCTTGGCTACTGCTTATGAGAAACATCAAAAATATTTTATTGAAATGAACACAGAACATGAGGGGTTTTTTTTGATGGTAGTATTTTTAAAGGAATAGTTATTAAACAACCAAATGAAGAGAGCCAAAATTTCCTAGTCCATAGTTGCCAAAAATCTTATACATTAAAGCCTAAATTTGACATTTGTATTTCTGTACCCCCTAGGACTGAGGAGGCAGAGAATAGTGCATTGAGTTCACAAGTTCTATCTTTCCCCTGAAGCCTAAAGTAGATATAGCAAGTTTGTCCCTGGTATATAAGATGCCAGGAAAACAGGATCAATAAATAAACTGGCTAAAGAAAAGTGAATTGTCCCAGGTCAGAAACAGAGCAGATAAAGTTTTTCTGTGCTGATCACTATTAGGTTCAGATTTGTGAGTGGCTGCTGCACTTATATCCTTGGCAATATGAAAGATCCTGTCTCAAAAAACAACAACAACAACAACAACAAAAATAAACAACCCTCTATTTCCTAGCCACAAAAAGAACATTGTTTATTTTTTGTTTAAGAAATTTTATATAGACTATCTTAAGAAATTGCATTTGTTTGTACACATCAATGTACCCCAACCCCAATGTACAATGATCAACTGTAGGGCAGCTCCAAAAGGCTCATGATGAAAAAGGCTTTCCATCACCATAGAAGGAACTGATGGAATCTGAATGCAGATTGAAGCATACCAAGTTTTACTTTCTTTCCTCCAAGACGTTTTCTCTAGTATAATAATATGTATCTTCTTTCACAACATGACAAACATAGAAATATATACTGCATTATAACACATGAATAATCTATATTATATTATCTGCCATCTCAAGGAAGGGGGGAGGAATGGAGGGAAGGAGACCACAGGGATTAGAAAAGGGTAATCATTATTAAAAATTATATCTACTTATAATTGGGAATATATAGTAATAAAACTTGCATTTGTTTGCAGAACAGGCTGGAGTATTATATAAACCATTCTTGGAGGGGCTTCACAGACCCTCTAATCCAGGCCCTTCATTTTTCAGAAGAATTTTTTTTTCCTTTTTTTGCTTTCTGATGGAAAATTCAGACAGGTCAACTCTAAGTACATAATTATTTATAGTATTGAGGAAGAGGCATTCTATAAATACAATAGAGTCTTCCTAAATTCTACATCTTCAGATTTCCATGTGATGGGTTTGTCTTCTAAAAGGAGGCTTTTTGTTATATAAATAGCCATACTTCTCAGACAGAACATCAAAGGATCATAGCATTAAGTTTAGTCACATTGTTTTATAAATTAAAAAAACTGAGCCCTAAGAGGAGTAGTGATGTAACACCACCGAAGTAGTAAGTAACAGAGTTAAAATCTGAACTCATGAACCCTTATTCCAAATGCAGGGCTCTTTTTATATGACAGATGCCTTTTATATACTTATATGAAGAATTGCCTCATGTTGAGAATGTACTGTCAGTAATTTTCATGTGGTTCACAAAAGCTTCACAATTCATTGAATTTCACAGAATTTTAGAGTCAAAAGATAACTCAGTGGCCATATTGGCCAATTCCTGTCTCAGAAATCATTGATACAAAGACCTGACTCTCTCAAATTGTGATTTTAACAGGACTCAATTTTGGGGGGAGTATTCATATATTGCCCAAACTTTCAACTATAATATTTAAGGAGCTCAAATGATAGAAAGTCATAGTGAAAATGAATTACATAGTTTTGAACTGCAGATATTTGTTAGGCCATGTGTGAATTGACTTATTCTAAAAAAAAAAAGTCTTTTTTTGTAATAAAATCAACCAGTGTATGATCATTAAATGTTTACTATGTATAAGTGGAAGGGCTAATATTGGTAGTTCATAAAGATGCATCCTTATTTTCAATGGGCTTTCATCATTTGACTTATTTAACCTTTATTATTTAAATCCTTATTCAAGATAAATTTTTCCTTTTAACTAATAATATAATTATCATTGAGTTTAATTCCCCTCATTTATTTAAAGTCCATTAGTTGAAGAATATATAATTCCAAACGCAAGTGATAACACAGTTTAGTAAATCAAAGCAGTAATTCTAGAAAGGGAGAAAAGTGAATGATAGTTATTTTTTCTGGACAATGTTATTAACTCCTGTAGAGGCTGCTTATCTGTCTGTCCAGCTGGAAGCTTAATGTCAAGTTCAAATGTCCAGAGGAGAGATTAAAAGGAGGTAGACAAAAAATAAATCGATGAACGACAGATTCCCTGACTTCCTTTTGACTAAAGTTCATATTAGAAAAAGTGCTGACTTTCCTGAGGGAGAGCTTAGTCACTGAAGAAAAGTTTTTGTGTTTTTATTGTTTTAGAAAATTAGTTCTCAAGGTGTTCTTGATATGAACTTTCTAATGGTAAAAGAATTTTTAGCGGGCAACTGGGTGGGTCAGTAGACTGAGAGCCAGGCCTATAGATGGAAGGTTCTAGGTTCAAATCTGGCCTCAGACACTTCCTAGCTGTGTTACACTGGGCAAGTCACTTAAACCCCATTGTCTAGCCCTTACTGCTCTTCTGCCTTAGAACCAATAGTGGTTCTAAGGCAGAAGGTAAGGGTTTTAAAGAAAAAAAGTAGATCCTTCTACTTATCCTGGTACACGGCCAAAAGCCACAGCCCAATCTCCATTCTGGAAGGCTTGGTGTGTGCCTTCTGACTGGTCTGCTCCTAAGTACTTTTTTCATAAATTTTAATATTTCTTGATTACATGTTAGTACAATTTCTGAATATTCACTTGCTGGTGTTTTGTAATCCATGTTCTCTCTCTCCTCCCCTTTTCACCCTCCACCATTCCCCCAAAGGCAGGTAATATAATATAGGTTATACATATATCATCATATAATATATGTATCCCTGTTAGTCATGTTGTGAAACAAGACATCTATTGTTACACTAGGCAAAAATTCATGGAGAAAATATAAAAAATGGTATATTTCGTCTTTCTTTTGGACCCCTACCTGTTTTTCTATGGTTGTGGATCTCCCTTTTTTTTTGTCATTACTCACTTGGAATTGTTCAGATCATTGCCTTATTGATAAAAGTCATTCATTAAGATCATCACCCATTATTGTAACTATGTATAACATTCTCCCAATTTTGCTCACTTCACTTTACATCACTTCATATGAGTCTTTCCAAGTTGGATTGTGTGTGTGTGTGTGTGTGTGTGTGTGTGTGTGTGATCATCTTGTTTATCATTTCTTATGGCAAAATAGTATTCCATTACAATCATACATTGCAACTTATTAAATCATTCTCCCCAAAATGAACATCCTTTCAGTTTCCAATTCTTTGCCACCACAAAAAGAGTTGCTTTAAATATTTTTGTACAAGTAGATTTTTTCCCTCTATCTTTACAGAACAAGTAGTGGTGTTGCTGAGTCAAAAGGTTTACAGTGTTTGATGATTGGGGCATGGTGACAGATTGCTCTCCAGAATAGCTATATCAGTTCATAGTTTCACCAGCTGTTTATTTTTTTTTATTTCTCCCTAAT
Organism: Monodelphis domestica; assembly: GCF_027887165.1. Lineage (NCBI taxonomy): Eukaryota > Metazoa > Chordata > Mammalia > Didelphimorphia > Didelphidae > Monodelphis > Monodelphis domestica. The sequence goes on from NC_077227.1 coordinate 272,480,179, forward strand.
TTTTATTTTCCGACCTCCTCTTTTTAAAAATAATTTATTTAGACAATTTAGAATATTATTCCTTGGTTACAAGAATCATATGCTTTTCTCCCTCCCTTCCCCCCTTCCCATAGCCAAGGTGCAATTGATCAGAAACTATTTCCACGCTGTTAATGTTTGCACTGTTCCTTTAGCGTCTGTATCCCTAATCACATCCCTCTCGAACCATGTGATCAAGCAGTTGTTTTTCTTCTGTGTTTCTGTTCCCATAGTTCTTCCTTTGGATGTGGATAGCATTCCTTCTCATAAGTTCCTCAGAATTGTCCTGAATCATTGCATTGGTGCTAGTAGAGAAGTTCATTACATTCAATTGTACCACAGTGTATCAGTCTCTGTGTATAATGTTATCCTGGTTCCGCTCCTTTCACTCTGCATCAATTCCTGGATGTCCTTCCAGTTCACATGGAATTTCTCCAGTTTATTATTCCTTTGAGCACAATCGTATTCCTTCACCAACAGATACCACAATTTGTTCAGCCATTCCCCAATTGAAGGTCATCCCCTCATTTTCCAATTTTTTTGTTTCCACAAAGAGCTCAGCTATGAATCTTCTTGTACATGTATCACCAGTTGTTTTTTAGTGTCCTATTTTTTCACATCCCCTCTAACATTTATCACTTTCCTTTTTTGTTTTGTTATTCACCCTGATGAGTAAGAAGTCATGCTCCCTCTTAAGAACTTTTTCTGCTTGTCTCCTTATGTAGACCTGAGGTCTTAAAATGATTTCATGTGTTTTCTCCTTAGATTATCTGAGTATCACTCAGTGTGGTGCTTCTTCGTGATATTTGTTGCAGTAATTATGGGTTAGAGCTGGGCTTTACCATTTCTTCTATGCCGTCTGTGCAGAAGTTCAGAAGTTCTTTGAACATTGTATTTCAAGAAATATGCCCAAACTGACAAAACAAAATATAGAGATATTTAACAATCCGATATCTGGAACAGAAATTGAACAAATCATGAATAAATTACCAAACAAACAAAAATTAGAGAGGTGTTAGTGAGTACTATTAAACATTTAGAGAGTAATTAATACCTATGCTACAAAATGTGTTCTCAGAAATAGAAGTAAAAGGTACTGACACAAACTCATTTTATGAAACAATATAGTCCTGCTACTGTAAATCTTACAATTTCTTAGACTTATGAATGTTGGAAATTTCCCCATTGGGAAATTTCATACTTGAAAAAATTTCCTACTGATAGTAAGAACTCTATTGGAATGTGAAACTCCTTGGCAGGGGAGGATCCTTCTCCTCCCTATTTAAGACTACTTTAGGACAGAAACCTTTTTGCTAAACAATGGAAAGGGCTTTGACCTATGCTTAAGCATAGAACAGGAAGTTCTTTGAGTCATGATTGATTTTAGAATTGATGCAATAGAGATACTTGGAATGACAGAACCAGGTCTTAGAACTTACAATCTCCACCCTACTCAGAGTAACAGGATTTAGGAAGGGCTGCAGCAAAGATCAAGATTTAATTATTTGAGAATATGACCTTCAACAGACATGTGCAAAGGGGAGAGACCTCTGGGCAGTCCTGGGTTAAGCTAGAGCCACCATTGGCACAGGGGAGACATTGACAGTGATTGGTAGATGTGAGAACTGAGGGGAGGGAACTTAGATTGTTTCCTTAAAGATAGCAGGGTCTGAGGACTGAGTGGGGAGCTCTGAAGGAGGTTTTTCTCTGAGAGGGTTTGCTCTGAGAGGGTTTGACTCTGAAGGAGTCTGAGAGGAGAGAGGTCCTGGAGGGAGAGCTCCTGGAGAGGTCTAAGAGGAGGGCTTGCTCTGAAGGAGGCTGGAGGTGGAGGCCCCTGAAACTGTTTCTCCATTTTGGTCACGTGAGTGATAGGGACTGATCTCTTTTGTTTGCCTCAGCTATCTAAGGGCTTGGGCCTTTGGCCCAGCCTAAGCAGAGGGGGTATTTAAGCCCTATTCCCTTCTCTCCCCTTTCTCTCTCCCCCCCCCTCTCTCTAATACCTTTCTTCTTCCTGTTTGTAATTAAAAACTCCATAAAAGGTTGACTACTGACTTGAGTTTTCATTTAGGAATTACATAGCTGAATTCCTTGGTGACCTTAAATTTATATATATATATCAGTCTTTTAAAGTGATTTCCATATTACATACTTAAATCGTGGAAAGATAAAGAAAACTATATACCAACCCTGCCAGTGATTAGTAATTTGAACTATGTTGACTTCAATCTTCCCATTGAGAGTACAGAAATATATACAGAAAATAATTTGCTATTTCCAAGTTTTTATTTAGAGATAACAGCTAACACTCTATTGAATTGAATATTTCCAAAGTGCTTTATAAAAATGTCTCATTTCTACCTCACAATCACCCTGTGAGACAGATGCTATTATCTTCCTAATTTACATTAATTATGAGCATTAATTAGGCAAATTCACAGATATCAGATAGAAGGGAGGCCTAAGGGCAGTCAATCAGTAAATTCAGGTATCCTTTCTCTCCCTGGCTATAGATAACAAAGGCCTTTTGATTAGAAAAGTTTGCTAAACTGATTATATTCAAGTGATCCTCCCATACTTTATATACATGAATTAGATGTAATTTCCTAAATTGCTTATGTTTGAGAAAGCCTTGCAGATATTGCCTAAAAGAATTTAGCTTAAACTAACAATTTGGTTCATTGGAATTTCCTAGTATATAGGCAAGTCAATCAATGAACAAACATTGAGTCATTTCTGCCAACCACATCCTAGAAAAAGGTAATTCTAATAGTTTTCAGTAAAATAGGCATTAGGTTAGCACAAATATCACTGGACTGTTATGAGGTGCAAATGAGATATATATGTATTTTCCAAATATTAATACTTGTAAAACATTGGCTATTATCTTTATATTGAAACAGACAATGAACATTTCCAGCAGCAAAGGCAAGGAGATGGAGCAGAGAAATTCTAAGCCAAGCTCTCTCAACATTCCCCTTCAAAAAACTTTAAAGCAGCATGTGAAATCAAATTCTGACAAAGCCAACAACAGATCAAAGGGAGAAGTTCTTCTAGTCCAAGCCAAGATAGGAAGTTGTAAAGATAGATCTGTAACATGAGGGAGAAGGCTAGCTTGGAACCTACTTGGATGAAACAGCAGAGATGGGACTAACTGGTGGTGATAGAACCTGGAGCAGCTTTAGGGATTTTCAAGAAAGAGATGATAAGGACTCAAAAAGTGTTCAGAAAGACAGGGTAACCCTGTGCTAGAACTGAATGTAGGAGAAGATGTTGTTTGGTAATACCATTATTTATACCCACTTCTGGGTAACAGTTCAAGAAGAGGCATTCTATACTTTCAATCAAGAGGAAGTGAAACTCAGTTATATCATGTTAATCCCCAAGGGAGAAAAGATGCTTAAGGGCAGAATCACTTCCATTCTCAAGTGAGGAAGGGCCTTAAGGAGCAGTATCAGTCTCAATCCAAAAAGGATCAGGGGTCCTTCCTGAACAAGTGTCAGAGTTCAGACAAATAGAGTAGTGACTACTCTTCTCCCTAAATCACACCACCTTGAAAGCACAACCCCCCCAAAAAAACCCAAAAAAATCCCAAGAACTAGCTCTGAAAATAAATGGAAAAAATCTAAAACTTGAGAAAGAGCTCACAGTCCTCTCACACAGGTAACAGATCCCCCACCTTTAACATAAAATTCAAAATCAAGAAAAAAGCTGAGAAAATGAGCAAACAACAACAAAAAATGTAATGATAAAAAGCTATTATAGTGATGGGTAAGATCAAGATGCAAACTCAAAAAGAGACAATGAAGTAAAAAAATAGTTACAAGCAGAGCCTCAAAGAAAAATGTAAATTGGAGATAAATCCAAAAAGAAATATTAGAAGAGCTTTAAAATGATTTCCAATATAAATTAAAAGTGGTAGAGAAAATAATAGGTAAAGAGGTGAAAACAGGGGTGGAAAACTCTGGAACAAAATTAACAACCTGGTAGAGGAGGCACAAAAATAGTGGAAAAAATTACACTTAAACAGAATTGGCAAAATTGAAAAAGAAGTACAAATATTCACAAATGGAAATAACTTCCTAAAAAAAGAAGAATTTACCAAATGGGGAAAATGGCACAAAAACACACTAATAATTCCTTAAAATTAGAATTGGACAAGGAGAAGCTAATGACCAATGACACATGAAGAAACAATAAAAGTCAAAAGAATGAAAATATATAGATGAAAATGTGTAACATCTCACTGTAAAAACAACTGACCTTGGGGAAATAGATCAAAGAAACATAATTTAGAAACAATTAGATTACCTGAAATCTATGATCAAAAAAAGAGCCTAAACATCTTCTTTCAAGAAATTATCAAGGAAAACTGCTCCCATATTCTAGAACTAATAGTAAATTGGAAACTGAAAGAAAAAAAATCCACCTTTCAGTTCCTGAAAAAAAATTCCAAAACTGAAAACTCCCATGAAAAAATATAATTAAATTCCAAAGTTCCTAGAGCAAGAAGAGAATATTGCAAGCAGCCAGAAACAAATTAGTCAAATATTATGGAGCCAGAGTCAGAATCACTCAAGACTGAACAACTTCCACATTAAAGAAGGGGATTTGAAATATGATATTCTGGAGGCCAGAACAGAATTACAACCAACAATTTCATACCCAACAAATTTGAGTCTAATCATTAAAAATTCTGAGATACCCCCTCACCCTTACCATATTGGCTCATATGACAGAAAAGGAAAATGATAAATTCTGAAGGAGATGTCGAAAAATTGGGACACTGATGCACTGTTATTAGATATATGAATTAGTCTACCCAATCTGAAGAGCAATTTAGAACTTTACTCAGTGAACAAACTATGCATTCAAACTATGCACATCCTTTGACCCATAAATATAAACCCTTGATCTATATCCCAGAACAATGAAAGGGAGAAAGACTTATTTGTAATATATATATATATATATATGTTGTAACTTTGTGGTGACAAATAATTGGAAATTGCAAGGATTTCCATCAATTAGAGAATGGTAATAGTTGTGGTAAATGATTCATGGAATACCATTGTGTTATCAAAGAACCAATGAGCACAATGGACTGATGAAAAATGAAGAGACCAGAACCAGAAGAACATTGTACAAAGTAACAATAATATTATAAGGATGAAGAACTATGGAAAACAACTACTCTGTCCAAGACAGATATCCAAGACAATTTCAAAGAACCCATGATGAAAAATGTTATACATCTCCAAAAATAGAATTGATGAATTCTGAATGCAGATTGAAGAATGTCTTTTTAAAATTTTCCTTATTTTTATTGTTTACTTTCTTTTTTCTTGCCACATGGCTAATATGCATACATGCTTGGCATGACCTCTCATGTATAATTGAAATCAAACTGATACCTTCTCATGGAGACTGGAAGGGTTATAAGGAAGATAATTTGGAGCTCAAAATTGTTGCTAAAATTTCTTTTACATGTAATTGGGAGATACTTAATAAAATAAATAAGTTTAATTTCATAAAACATAAAGCAAATAATGAGAAGTAGCACAAGTATGATTCTCATTTTGTCAGAAGCTCAGAGTGGGAAAATAATTTTCAAAAGGTCATGCAGTTAGTGTTAGAAGGATTTATCACAAATGTCTTCTAACTCCAAATCTATAATGAATTCAATTTAGATGTCATTTAATTCTTTTACATTTTACTATTCAAAATATATCTACTTTATTGGGGAATATGTTAAAGCAAAATATTTGAGCAATGGACTCCTCAGTTAAGTTTACAAAAAAAGAAATATGAAACCTTAAAAAGAATTTTCCGTCAGTGAACTGGCAAGTAAAACCCCTCAAATGAGCAATAACGAGAAGTCCTGGACATAAGCCATCTGCTACAATCTTTTCCTTTATAGCACAAACACTTCTATTTTTCAATCTACTTTTTAATTACATATACTCCTTCTAATTTTCTTTTTTACTTTAGATGGTTGATTCATCTAGTCTCCTTTCTGCAATTGCTCCAGTTTGTTTTGACCCAACAATAGACTCTTTTCCCCATTCAAAGCAAAGAAGATTTCTCCATTGAGAAGCAAGAAAATAGCCACTTGAACACATGCTGAGATGCACCAACAGCAGAGTCTTTACAAACAAATGTAACAAGAGTTTTGCATGTAGAGCACCCCCATCTGAGGCCTTTGATACATCCAGCTGGGTAAGCTCCAAAATTTTCTCTCAGCAGAAATGGAGGGAAAGAAAAACTGGGATGACCAGCTAAGCAAAACACAAACTACTTAAAGATGAAAGAAGCATAGATTGTTTCAGGAGAAACAGTGATGTGGAAATGTAGAGCAAAAATCCTGGGTCTGTCAGAGCAAAAATGCTTTGAAACTAAATTTTATAGGGAGAAAATAATACTGGAAATCTGTCCTATCAAATTAACTTTTGTATATTTTTGTGTATGTGGCTATCTCCAGATCCTGAAATTTTAACTGAATTGTGGAGAGAAAGCTAAGGAGGGGGGAGAGGGAGAGATCAATAGTCCAAGAAAATTTCAGCTATTCAGCGGAGTACTATCAGGTCACAGTATAAGAGGTGGGAGAAGAAGGAATAGAAGATAAAATGAGTGGGAGAAGGACACAAAGATAGAGAGACATTTACAGAGACAGATGAAGACAGAGAAACCTAACTAAGCCTTAATTCTCTCCCTGCCTCCCCAACTCTAAAATATATGGAAAAAATAAAATTCTCCCTTCTTCTTCTATCTTAGAAGTCTCTCATTTCACATTTCTCTGTACTAATTCAGTTTAATGTGGTTGTATTAATGAATTCTTATTACTTTAGAATGTCTAAAAATAACTCGATATAAGGAGCATAAATCTATTCAGATTCTTGTATCACTTCAGTATGCAAATGCTTTTTTTTGATTTCTCAAGCTCAAAACACCACTTGTGAAGCCTGGTTTTTAATTTTTTTTTCTAGATCTGTTCTCAGCATCCCTGCCCCCACATATTGGTGTTGTCTGATACAGGCTTACTTAAGAAATAAGGCATCTAGAACACAGGGTCTTCAATGCAATGGGAATAGAATATGATAAAAAAGAAACTTAGAGGATAACTCATATGCTTGTTGATTGGCAGAATTTTTTTATGAGTTGAATCACTTTCTACTTCCACTCTGAACTATGTGAGACCTAAGTAATAAAATAGAAAAAATATATTCATTGGTTAAGAAGGAATATTTATTGATTGACACATTTGCCAAGGATTAATTCCTGGGCTTTATAAAGTAGTTGTTAAAAGAGAGGAGAAAGAGAATCTTCTAGTCAAAAGAAACTCAATTTGTAGTGGGATTTTGTAAATTGAGTTCCACATAATTGTTAGAATTGGCTTTGAAAGCTTGTGATGTAGTGATCAATAAATTGATAAGTTTTTTAGAAGTGATGATAAAAGTTACAGTCTGTATTTTTATTTCAAAAGCATATCTCAACATCACCAACTGCTGGTGAAGCTTTTAAATTTAATTCCTTAATGAATAGTTAATAACTTTAAGATGCTTTAATGCCTTTTGTTGCCTAACATTTCCTAAACCAAACACCTGTTACATGCCTCCGTTAGGTGTTAATGGAAAAGAAGGATGGAGTTTAGTTGTACAGAAAAAAATGACATCTCAGGAATAAAGAAACAATACTATGCTTTTAGAGACAATTCCAAGGGCTGGGGAAAGGTATTTCAGGGATTTTTTTTTCATTTTTCACTATATAGATTAGGTTATTTTATAGCAAGGAATAGGTTTTATCCTACTAAATTACTGAATGCTTAAATTCTCTTTGATTGGTGATGGAGGAAATTACCTCAAATTCCAATTCTTCTCTTTATTTATTAGTTGTGGAGCATTGGGCAAATGAGTCAACCAATCAATGAACACTCATTTGATGAATTATATGTTCCTGGTACTCTGCTAAGTACTGGGGATACAAGAAATAAAAAAAAATACTCCCTGCCCTTGAGGAATTTTCATTCTAATGGTAGAAAATGTAGAAAAATACTATAGAAAATATAGGAAAAGTTATAAAAATACTCAGAAAAGAAACGAGGTAATCTGGAAGGGGAAGGCATTGGTATTAGAGAGACCATGAAGGGGGAGATAGGATCTTAGTCTTGAAAAAAAGTAGGCATTATAAGAGGGGGAAATAATAAAAAATAGCATTGGTAAAGGAGAAAGTAGGATCAGTTTTACTTTAGTTTTAGTTTAAGTTTAGTGATAGAGCAATTAGTTTGGAATCAGAATTTATAAGCTCAAATCAAGCCTCAGAAACTTATAAGCTGTATGGCTCTTTGTCTCTTTGTGTGTGTGTGTGTGTGTGTGTGTGTGTGTGTGTGTGTTTGAATTCTTACTTCTTTTTTTAATTTTTATTTATTTATTTAATTTAATTAGGATAGTTTCCCATGGTTATATGATTCATGTTTTTTTCACCTCCTCCCACCCCCCTCCCAGAGCCAACAAGAAATTCCACTAGGTTTAAATGTGTATAATTATTCAAAACTAATTTCCATATTATTAATATTTACAATCCAGTGATCATTTACAATCAATACCCCCCCATCAAATACCCCTTGAACAATGTTATCAATCATGTTTTTCTTCTAGGTTTCTACTCCCACAGTTCTTTCTCTGGATATGGATAGTGTTTTTTTCTTGTAAGTCCTTCAGAATTTGTCCTAAGGCATTGCTTTGCTGCTAGTAGAGAAGCCCATTACATTCAATCGTGCCACAGTGTATCTGTCTCTGTGTACAATGTTGTCCTAGTTTTTCTCCTTTCACTCTGCATAAAATTCCTGGAGGTCTTTCCATTTCACATGGAATTCTTCCAGTTCATTATTCCTTTCTGGCTGTGTGGCTCTTTTTTTTTATTTTGAAAATTTTATTTAATTAGTTAATTTATAATATATTTTTCCATGGTTACAAGATTCATGTTCTTTCCCTCCTCTCCTTCTACACCTCCCTTAGCCAAGAGTAATTCCATTGGGTTTTACATATGTCATTGATCAAGACCTATTTCCATATTATTGCCATATGCTTTAGGGTAATCATTTAGAGTCTACATCCTCAATCATATCCCATAAAACCATGTGATCAAGCAGTTGTTTTTCATCTGTGTTCCTATTCCCACAGTTCTTCCTCTGAATGTGGATAGTATTCTTTCTCTTAAGTCCCTCAGAATTGTCCTGGATCATTGCATTGCTACTAGTAGAGAAGTCCATTACATTTAATTGTACCACAGTGTATCAGTCTCTGTGTACATTGTTCTCCTGGTTCTGCTCCTTTCACTCTGCATCAATTCCTGGAGGTCATTCCAGTTCACATGAAATTCCTCCAGTTTATTATTCCTTTAAGCACAATAGTATTCCATCACCAACATATACAACAGTTTGTTCAAACATTCCCCAATCAAAGGGCATCTCCTCGTTTTTCAATTTTTTGCCACCACAAAGAGCATGGCTATGAATACTTTTGTACAAGTCTTTTTACTTATGATCTCTTTGGGGTATAAACCTGGCAGTGGAATGGCTGGATCAAAGGGTAGATAGTCTTTTAAAGCCCTTTGGACATAGTTCCAGATTGCCCTCCAGAATGGTTGGATCAATTCACAACTCCAATAGCAATGCATTAATGTCCCAATTTTGCCACACAATGCCCAGCATTTATTGCTTTCCTTTGCTGTCATGTTAGCTAATCTGCTAGGTGTAAGGTGGAACCTCAGAATTATTTTGATTTGCATTTCTCTTATTATAAGAGATTTAGAACACTTTTTCATGTGCTTAATAATAGTTTTGATTTGGTTATCTGAAAATTGCCTATTCATGTCCCTTAGCCATTTAACAATTGGTGAATAGATTGATTTTTTGTACAATTGATTTAGCTCCTTATAAATTTGAGCAATTAGACCTTTGTCAGAGGTTTTGTTATAAAGATTTTTTTCCCAATTTGTTGCTTCCCTTCTAATTTTGGTTGCATTGTGTGTTTTTGTACAAAACCTTTCTAATTTAAGGTAGTCAAAATTATTTATTTTACACTTTGTAATTTTTTCTAACTCTTTCTTGGTATTGAAATCTTTTCTTTCCTAAAGATCTGACAAGTATAGTGTTCTCTGTTCACCTAATTTACTTATAGTTTCCTTCTTTATATTCAAGTCATTCACCCATTCTCAGTTTATCTTGGTGTAAGGTGTGAGATGTTGATCCAAACCTAATCTCTACCATACTGTCCTCCTATTTTCCTGGCAGTTTTTGTCAAATAGTGGATTTTTGTCCCAAAAGCTGGGATCTTTGGGTTTATCATAGACTGTCTTGCAGAGGTCACTTATCCCAAGTGTATTCTACTGATCCTTCCTTCTGTCTCTTAGCAAGTACCATATTGTTTTGATAAGCACTGCTTTATAGTACAGTTTAAGATCTGGTACTGCTAGGCCATCTTCCTTCACATTTTTTCATTATTTCCCTTGATAGTCTTGATCTTTTTTCTTCCAAATGAACTTTGTTATTGTTATTTCTAAATCAGTAAAGATTTTCTTGGTAGTTTGATAGCATGGCACTAAATAAGTAAATAAGTTTGAGTAGGATTGTCATTTTTATTATGTTAGCTTGTCCTACCCATGAGCAATTAATGTTTTTCCAATTATTTAGATCTAGTTTTAATTGTGAGGAAAGGGTTTTGTAGTTGTGTTCATATAGTTCCTGTGTTTGGCTTGGCAATAGACTCCTAAGTATTTTATATTGTCTAGGGTGATTTTAAATGGAATTTCTCTTTTTAACTCTTGCTGCTGGGATGTGTTGGAAATATATCGAAATGCTGATGGTTCATATGGGTTTATTAAACAGATAATTTTTAAAAAGGAGGAAATAGATATTTTTAGAAAGTTTCTCAAAGCATCGAGACGTCAAGGTACTTACCCAAGATCAAATAATGAGTATTTGAAAGATGTAGGACTTGAACTCAAGTGTTCCTAATTTTAACACCATCTCTAAGCTCATTATGCCATGCTTACTCATTAAAGGCAATACAGAAACAAAACTTATCAATAGAAATATGATTTAAGAAAAAATAAAAATGTTATTCAAGAATAACTTCTTTTTTGGACAGTATTAATAATTAGTAGATCAAATTAATTTTGCAGCTACTATTTACCTAGATTTGGGAAATATGATCATTGATTTTATATTATTCATGTGGAAAAGATAGAGAAAAGATGATTGTGAGGTAAGGTGGTTAGAGGAATTCAAAACAACAATTTTTTTCCACATAAACTTGTCATAATATCTCTAGTGGAAGGTTTGATTATTTTCTATTTGATCCTTTGTTGTTTAATATTTTTACCAATACAATAGGATGGTTTTCAAATATGGAGATGATATAGTTCTGGGAGATAGAGGTAAGATAATATACTGTATTGCAGTCAAGATTCAAAAAAAATTTAATGTATACTAGAGCACTGGGAGAAACATAAGAATGTGACCTAATAGGAATAAATAAAAATATTTCAAAAAATAAATTTCATAGATGTAGTACAAGATGAGGAAAGCATGGTCAGATAACAGTTTTCCCTTTAACAAAAGATGTGTTTTAGTGAATTGAGAATTCAATGTCTCAACAGAATGATATGTCATTTAAAACAAAAAATTCAACACAGGACTTCATTAAGAGAAGGCTTACCACATCAAGAGGAAATAAGATAATATTTATAAATGAATATTTAGCACAGAACCTGAAAAATAGTAGAATATATACATATATGTATATATATATATATATATATATACTCCTGTCTCCTCTCTATCAATTTATCTGTCTATATGTTTATTCTTTCCCCTCTCCCATCTCTCTAAATTTGTCATTCTGTGGTTCCATGAGAAGTAAGTGTGATAAAATTGACTATATATTGACTGAGATTAGTCTTGATAATATTTTTAAAAGAGTGGAAAAATCACCTGATATAGTACCTAATACAAATACAATTTAATTTCGATTATATTTAGTTAATGCCCACTCCATGAAGAAAACTTTCCAAATAAATCTAAAATTAGGTAAAATACAATCCCTGCTGTTTTGGAACTTATAGAACCTTATTATATGTGGGATTTAAATTTTGATTCAGATGTGACTTGGTTTATATAACATGGAAAGCCTTCTATCTTTTACTTTAGCTATCTGAAAGATTATCAGAGTAGATGCATATTAGGCCTTTTTTTCCCTAATTTTGTGGGGGAAAACAATGACCAAAGACCATGTATTACAGAGAGGAAGATTTTAACTACATTTAAGGAAAAAATTCCTGACAATTAGAGCCATTCTAAAATGGTTTAAGCTAATTTGTGATGTAGATAATCTCTATCACTGGAGGTATTCAAGTAGAAAATAGATTTGTTGAGGATATATGTAGAAGGAATTCTTACAGGGTTTGGATTAAACAATTTCCAATATCTGTTAGTTGAACAAACATCTTAATTCCAACCACAGGCCTATTTAAGGAATATAGAAAAAATCCCCAATCTTCTGGAGCATTATAGTCCCATATCTGTTTCATTTAGTTCTGGATTTTTCCAGTCCTGCATGATGCAATCTTTTGTATCTAAGCTGGGTTGTCAGTTTAAAAAAATGCTGTCAGTTAAGATTTTTGTATACCAACAACACACTTAGTTTCTCATAGGAAAGAGTTTATAGATGTCCCAATAATAAATCATAAAATTCTTGTGAACCAAAGCTATACTGCATAAACCAATTGTTTAATTTTCCAACTTTCTAACTTTATCCAAAGAGTGCAATTAAAACTGCCCTATTATTTTCCAATGAAAAATGGCCTCGTTTCATGTGATGCATGGGTAATTTATTTTTGTCCTATTGATTCCTTTTTCCTCCTAAAAAGCTATATTGAAACAACAGCCATTAAAGCTTCCACAGCTTTGTAACATCTGGTTATGATTGCAGGCAATTGCTCTATTCCTTATTCCCAAGGCTGCTTACACCACCACTGAGAGTACCTTCATTAGCCGCCTACTACTCTCTATTCAGACAGCACCTGGGGAATGGCAGGCAAAAAAGATAAGAAAATATCTGCAGGCGAAGCCATAGTTATTGGCAATAAATTACTTATATCATTTAGTCACAGAGTGTACTCCCTAGTGAAGTCTGAGGGAACATACACTTTTCTACTATTTATTACGTGCTATAGTCACGTCTCTCTACATTTGGTGAATTAAGTTCATTCATTTTGTAAAAGTTAACCAGCATGTGGGCTTCTTGTCTGAAAACTTTTCATATATGAATGTACACCAGTAATAAATACAAACTTTGAAACCATAGGGGAAAATTTCTGGATATTAACATTTTGAAGAGATTTCAGCATTCCCAACTTTCTCTTGAACTCAGTTCCCCCAGATGATCCAGTTCATTAACTCTTACACTCTTTTATTCCAGAATCTTCCCAGTCTCCTGAAGGAGAGAGAACCTCTTTCACCCAATGTTAGAATCAGAATAGAACTGAACTTGTGATTTTATTGATATAGGGAATTGCTATATAAGAAAACTCCTGTTATCAATTTAGTCTGGAACCTATTTTATAACTTATAGTCTTAGAATTTCCTAGAATAATTGGAAGTAATTAATGTGGCATCATATAGCCAATATGTGTCAGAGGTGATACCATTACTTTTCTGTCCCTAAAAGAATCTAATAACTTTTTCCCTGGATTTTATAATAGTTTAAAAGATTTTTGTTTGTTTGTTTGCTGCTAGCAGAGAACCAAGGCTGAAAAAATTAACAGAAATTTTAAATAAGCAATGAGGAAAGTCACAAAATGGCAGGATATGTTTAAGAATTGAAACAAGTAATCCTTATTATCAATGTGCTTGTAAATGGATATAAAACTTAGCAATCACAGAGTGTTATATAACATAATCTTGTGGGCTAACTAGTTCATGTTTTATTATCCCCATTTTTCAGAAAGTTCAAGTTACTTGCCTAAGTTCAGCTGTGACATATGTAGTGAGTAATAGAACTAGGACTCACAGTTTCTGATTTCAAGTTCAATTGTTTCCACAGCCATATCAAGATGTACTTTTTCTTCTCTTGTCACATTCAGAGATCCCTACTGCTCTTTGGATTAGTTATTATAAACTTTAAACAAATTATTTTTTGTCATGCAAAACATACTTCCATATTGGTCACTGTTGTAAGGGTAAACTCATACATAAGCAAAACCCCCAAGTCAAACCAAAAATATATTGATGTGAAAGACAACTCCAACAGTTCTTTCTCTGGAAGTGGATAGCATCCCCCATCAAAAAGTCTTTCAGGATTCATATCATTGCATTGCTGAGAGTAGTCAACTTTTCACAGCTAATCATCATCCAATATTGCTGTTATTGCATATAATGTTTTCCCAATGCTGCTAATTTAAATCTGCATCATTTCCTGCAAATCTTTCCAGCTTTTTCTGACATCATCTTCCTTATCATTTCTTATAGCATAATAATATTCCATCACTGACACATACCACAATTTGTTCAACCATTCCCCAATTGATGGACATCTCCTCAATTTCCAATTCTTTGCCACTAGAAAAAGAGCTGCTATAAATATTTTTTTGCAAGTAGGTCCTTTCCCCTTTTTTATTATCTTGATACAGACCCAATAGTGGTATTGGTGGATCAAAGGGTATGCACAGTTTTAAAGCCCTTTGGGCATAGTTCCACATTGCCCTGCAAAATGGTTAGATCCATTCCCAATTCCACCAACAATGCATTAGTGTCCTAATTTTGTCATTTGATATAGGGAACTCCTTCCAACATTTACCACTTTCCTTTACTGCCATATTGGCCAATCTGATAGGTATGAGGTGGTACCTCAGCATTGTTTTAATTTGCACTTCTCTAATCAAGAATGATTTAGAACATTTTTATATGATTATTGATGGCTTTAATTTCTACATCTGAAAATTGCTTGTTCAAATCCTTTGACTATTTTTCAGTTGGGAAAGTTTTGTATTTTTTATAAAATTGACTTAGTTCTCCACAAATTTTAGAAATTAGACTTTTATCAGAAACATTTGTTATAAAATTTTTCATTATTTGTTGTTTCCCTTCTAGGTTTTGTTATACTAGTTTTGTTTGTACAAAAGCTTTTTAGTTTAATATATTCAGAATTATCCATTTTACATCTTATAATACTCTATCTCTTGTTTGGTAATAAATTATTCCCTTCTTCAAAGATCTGCCAGGTAAACTATTCTGTGTTCCCCTAATTCTGTTGTGGTATCATTCTTTTTAACTAAATCATATATCCATTTTGACTGTATCTTGGTATATAGGGTGTTATTTATTGGTCTATACCTAGCTTCTGGCATACTGTTTCCCAGTTTTCCAAGGAGCATTTTTACTAAATAGTGAGTTCTTATTCCAAGAGCTGGGGTCTTTGGATTTATCAAACACTGAACTACTAAGGTCATTTACCCCTGTACATTATGTATTTAATCTACTCCATTGATCTATTATTCTATTTCACCAGTACCAGATTATTTTGAGGATTGCTAATTTATAGCACAGTTTGAGATCTGGTACTACTAGTCCTCCTTCCTTCATATTTTTTTCAATAGTACTCTTGATATTCTTGACGTTTAGCTTTTCCAGATGAATTTTATTATTTTCTCTAGTTCTATAAAATAATTATTTGATAGTTTGGTATGACACTCAAAAAATAAAACAATTTAGTTAGAAATGTCCCTGCCAAGGATCAGGAGCCCAACTCTGAGTCTACCAACTACCCCAAAATGGAATTCAGTTCCTCATCACAAGCCTGGGCTGGAACTCCTGGCCTCACTCTGAACACACACAGATGAGACTGAGCAGCACAGAGTGCTCCAGAGTTAAATTCTAGACCTCAGGTTTGTTTGGAATTTTATAGGGTTTGAATTGAGTAGAACTGTAGTTGGTCCAGGCAGGGACTCAGGGTCTAAATGTTGGCATGGGACCAGGTTCAGACCTGGAATAGTAGATGTGGGGTGGGTAGGGGTTGCTGTTGGCTTGCTCCTTATTCCTTATTGTAACTTCCTATTGTTCGCTGTGCTCTCCTCTCACCTCAGTGCCCCAAATGTTCTCTGCCTAACTTTCATGTTCTCTCCATAAAAGTTTCTTCACTCTGCCTCTTTATTGGTTCTTTTACTACTGTATTCCTTTTGAGGTGTTATTTTAAGATTGATTATAAAGGATTCTCATGTGATTTAAAGCTTCCCTGATTCTATTCCACTATCTTGTCTCTGCCCTGGCACTCCTATTATAAACATTCAAGTGGATACCTGAATCATATTTGGCTTAACAAGATTATTGGGTTCTCAAATACTTTTAGAATCTGGTTCCACACTTCTGGGTTATAATTGCTACAGTGCAGAAAGAACTTCATGACTCTTCCTACTATCTATAAAGATTAAAATTAATACACAATAACTTCAAATATTATATTT
Organism: Monodelphis domestica; assembly: GCF_027887165.1. Classification (NCBI taxonomy): domain Eukaryota; kingdom Metazoa; phylum Chordata; class Mammalia; order Didelphimorphia; family Didelphidae; genus Monodelphis; species Monodelphis domestica. The sequence continues at coordinate 272,496,712 of NC_077227.1, forward strand.
TATAAGATTTATTAATAATCACTAGAAGTAAGAAAATAAAATGATGTGCCCATGGCTAATTTATCTGCTCAAACAGCCCTCTAAACCAATGTCCTGACCTAGGAAGCAAGGAGGGTTAGCCATAGAAGACCACCCTTTTTATCCCCTGTCTACATCACCATGTAACAACAGAATGTCAGTGTACTCCTAGGAAATGTACCAATCACAACAAAGCATTTCAAAAGTACAAAAAACCAAAACTAGAGGAGGAAAAGGCCTCTACCATAGGGTGCAGCCTTGAAGGTAGACAGGGTTTGGGCATTTCCACGCTATAAGGGAGTTAAATTACACCTAGCAAAGCATGAGCTGATCACCCCCACAAAGACCACTACCCCATCAGAGTCAGAGCAAAGGCTGAGACAATCTCGTAAGTTCTTGGGAGCTGGATCAGGTCACCACACACAGTCTTACCCCTGAGGACAGTGAAAAGACTTGGCAGAGAAACTCAGGACCAACAGATCATGGGAGTGGAGATAGTGCAGAAACAGGCTACCTGCCCAGACACCCATGGAGACTCAAAAATAGCCTCAGGGGGAAAAAAAACTGCTCTGTAGCTTTCCAAACCAAGTGCTTCCTGTGCTTCTCACTCAGACATCTGGCTGAGAATGAAAGATAAAACTAATGCAGCAATGGTCACCAATACCCAAGAAGAAATATAGAATAAATTATATCACATAAATAGGCACATGGGAGGGGGGAAAGGAAGAATACTATTATAAGAAGGAGAGGAAGAGAGTGCTAATAGGTAATACTTATACCTTACTCTCAGTGGAATCAATTCTGAGAGGGAAGAGCATCTAGATCCATTGGGGTATCAAATTCTATCTTACCCTACAAGGAAGTTGAGAGGGATAATCCAAGGTGGGAAGTGGGGCAGGGAGTACCAAATGGGAGGGAAAGAAATGGAATTTAATACAACCTAAAGAAAAATAAGAGGATAAAAAGAAGGGAAGGATGGGGAAGGAAAATAAAATAAGAGTAGGGTTTAGGGGGACTGATTAAAAGCAAAACACTGGTGTAGAAGGAAACAGTGAAAGAAGAAAGGTCAGAATTAGGAAAGGAAATCAAAATGATAGGGAATACACAGGTGGTAATCTGTTATGTTATGAATGTTAATGGGATGAACTAACCCATAAAATGGAAACAAATAGAAGAGTGGAATACTTACCAAAATTCTGCCATATGTTGTCTACAAGAAACACGCATGAGGCAGGTAGACACACATAGGATAAAGGTAAGAGGCTGGAGCAAAATCTGTTGGGCCTCAACTGAGAAAAAGAAGGCAGGAGTTGCAATGATAATATCTGACAAAGCCAAAGTAAAAATAGATCTGATTAGGAGAGGTAGAGAAAAAGGCAGTATAGACAATGAGGAAATATTAGTACTCAACATATATACACCAAATGTTATAGCATCCAGATTTTTAAAGGAGAAACTATTAGAGCTTATGGAGAAAATAGATAGTAAAACTACACTAGTGGGCGACCTGAACATTCCTCTATTAGATCTAGATGAATCAAACCAAAAAATAAATAAGAAAGAGGTAAGAGATGTGAATGAAATATTAGAAAAATTAGAATTAGTAGATATGTGGAAAAAAATAAATAGGGAAAAAAAGGAATACACTTCTTTAAACAGAGACTGACCATGCACTAGGGAATAAAAACATGGCAAACAAGTGTAAAAGAGCAGAATTAATAAATGCAAACTTTTCAGATCATAATGCAATAAAATAATGACTAATAAGGGTATAAGGAAAGGCAAACCAAAAATTAAGTGAAAATTAAATAATATGATTCTCCAAAATGGTTGGTTAAAGAACAAATTAGGAAAAATAATTTCATTGAAGAAAATGACAATGATGAGACATCCTATCAAAATCTATGGGATGCAGCCAAAGAAGTACACAGGGGAAATTTATATCCTTGAGTGCATACATGAACAAATTAGGGAGGGCAAAGTTCAATGAATTGGGTTTGCAAATTAAAAAAAACCAGAAAGTGAACATAGATGCAAAAATCTTAAATACTAGCAAAAAGACTCTAGCAAGTGATCATGAGGGTTATTCATTATGATCAGTTAGAATTTATACCAGGAATGCAAAGATGGTTCAATATTAGGAAAACCATCCACATAATTGACCATATCAATAAGCAAATGAACAAAAATCACATGATTATCTCAAATGATGCAGAAAAATAACTTTGAAAAAATACAACCCATTCTTATTGAAAACACTAGAAAGTATAGAAATAGATGGACCTTTCCTAAAAATAATAAACAGTATATATTTGAAATCATTAGCAAGCATCATCTGCAATGTGGATAAATTAGAAGTCTTCCCAATAAAATCAGGATTGAAAAAAGGATGTCCATTATCACCTCTATTATTTAACATTGTACTAGAAACACTATCAATTAGAGAAGAAAAGAAATTGAAGGTATTAAAATTATTGAAGGTATTAAATGGAAACAATGGAGGCAATGAGGAGTCTAAACTATCACTCTTTGCAGATGATATTATTGTCTACTTAAAAGAATACTAGAGAAACAACTAAGAAGCTAATTGAAATAATCATCAACTTTAGCAAAGTTGCAGGATACAAAATAAACCCACATAAATTATCGGCATTTCTATATATTTCCAACACATCTCAGTAACAGAGTTAGAAAAATAAATTCCATTTAAAATCACCTTAGACAATGTAAAGTATTTAGGAATCTATTTTCCAAGACAAACACAGGAATTACATTAACAGAACTACAAAACACTTTCCACACGATTAAAACTAATCTAAACAATTGGAAAAACAATAATTGCTCATGGGTAGAATGAGCTAACATAATAACAAATGACAATCCTACCCAAATTAATTTACTTATTCAGTGCCATATCTTTCAAACTACCAAAAAACTTCTTTACTGAATTAGAAAAATATTATTAAAAAAGTTCATTTGGAAGAACAAAAGATCAAGGGAAATAATGAAAAAAAGTAAAGGATGAATGCCTAGGATTACCACATCCTAAACTGTAATATAAAGCAGTGGCCATCAAAATAATATGGTACTGGGTTAGAGACAGAAGGGAGGAACAATGGAATAGACTTGGGTTAAGTGACTTCAGCAAGATAGTGTATGATAAACCCAAAGATCCCAACATTTTAGACAACAAAACCACTCCTTATCAAAAACTACTGAGAAAACTTGAAAATAGTAAGGGAGAGATTAGGTTTAGAGCAACATCTCACATCCTACACTAAGATAAATTCAGAATGGGTTAATGACTTAAATAGAAAGAAGGAAACTATAAGTAAATTAGATAAACATAGAATAGTATAGCTGTCAGATCTATGGGAAAGGAAAGATTTTAAGACCAAGCAAGAGATAGAAAACATTACAAAATGTAAAATGAATGATTTTGATTACATCAAATTAAAAAGTTTTTGTACAAACAAAACCAATACAACCAGAATTAGAAGGGAAGCAAAAAATTGGGATAACCTTTATAATAAAAACCTCTGAGAAATCAAAACTATTAATAAGCACATGAAAAAAGTGTTCTAAATCTCATAATCAGAGTAAGGCAAATCAAACAAATTCACACCAAGCAGATGGACTAACATAACAGCAAAGGAAAGTAATGAATGTTGTAGGCAATGTGGCGAAATTGTGACATTAATACATTGCTGGTGGAATTGTGAATTGATCCAGCCATTCTGGATGGCAATTTGGAACTATGCCCAAAGGGCACTAAAAGACTGTCTGCCCTTTCATCTGGGTTTGTACCCCAGTGAGATCATAAGGAAAAATACTTGTACAAGAATATTCATAGTTGCGCTCATTGTGGTGGCAAAAAAAAATTGGAAAATGAGGGGATGCCCTTCAATTGGGGAATGACTGAACAAATTATGGAATATGTTGGTGATGGCATACCATTGTGCTCAAAGGAATAAGAAACTGCAGAAAATACGGGAAGGGTTGGGGAGGGGAGGAAAGGAAAGAATATGATTCTTGTAACCAAAGAATAATGTTCTAAATTGACTAAATAAAATAAAAAAAATTTATAAAAGCATTATTGTCACCCCCATTTTTCAACAGTGTTAGATAAATCTGTGTTGCTACCCTTTCCTTATTATTACTTGGATTAGAATTGGCACAGCTATCCTGGACACAAATTGTTAAGGACTTATTCAGAGGAAGGTTCACTGCATTTAATGTTTGTCTGGATAGATTGGAAAATGTAAAACACCATTATGTGCTGTACCACAGTAAACCCAATATTTGACAAAGTTGAATGTCATTCTAAGTGCATGGGGGCATAAAAAAAAACACTTTTATTCTTCAATTATTGTATGACGCCACAATATTTATGATTAGGCCAAAAACACAAGACTCAACTAAAAACTAGCAACAAGAAGAGAAAATAACCAACTGAATCTAGTTATGTATTTATAGAGCCAAGCATATTTTGTTATTAATAGTTAGCAGTTTACTGCAATTCAGAGTCTGAACAAACACAGACCTACACAGAGAGAATAAAATACCAGAGTGACAAGATGCCAACACATTATGACAGTTTCTGTGCCACCTGACCTGAAACATTTATCCAATTTCTAAAAGTGCACAAATAGCAGATTTCTTCAATTGTTCCAGCACAACAGCCTTGAACTTTTAATTTTATTACCCATAATCCCACTAGATTCTGCTACAATACCAAATGAGTTCATTAGCTAAGATTTTTTTCAAATAGGCAGATTTTAAAACATTCCCAGGTGCCCAAATTTTAGTAATTTTAATCTGTGTTCCAAGCAGCAGAGAAGTTACCAGCCTTGAAAAAGACAGATCCAAACCACTATTATTATCAACAATGAAAACCACCCACAACCCAACATGTTCCAACAACTCAGAAACAGTGACAATATTACATGACTTCCCAAATGTGTGGACATGGGAAGCAGCTGGTATTTTCTTCCTAAGCTGCAGATGGTAATATTTGGTGGTTGTATCTAAAGGCACTAAAACAGGATGAACACTCCTCTGAAATCTAGTAAGAAATTACCCAGATGTCATCAATGGTTTGGCAGTTAGACCCTGGTACCAGTGAAATTGCAGACAGCCCTAAATTATTTTCCCTATTTTCACAAGCTATTGTGTTCTAGTTTAGGATGCAGTTATAACTGTGTAGGGGACTAAAGAGGACCATGATATATTTATTTATTTTAAAGGTTGTCAGATGGATGAAGGTTATGACTTGTTAATCTTGGTGTCAAAGGACTAAACTGAGAACAAAGTTGCTGAAGCAGATATTCATTCTATTTAAACAACCACAAAAACATTTACCAATAATTAGAATTATACAAAGTGGAATGGACTTTCCCAGAATCCATTATCTTATTCTGCAAATGGAAGCTGGGCAACCACTTGTCAGATATCTTATGAATACAATTCCTTTTTGAGTATAAATTTAATTAGTTCATATCTGGGGCCCCTTTCCAATTTGAGATGCTATGATTCTATGATCCTGGGGATGCTGAGACAAAATTATTTTGTATACACTGAACAAAGTTAATAGATGTCCCTAGAGAATATTAATAACTTAATCTCTTTGAACCCATTTCTTTATTTGTAAAATGTAGATAACAATATAGCACTATCTTTCTAAAATTTCATTGTCATTCCTAGAATATAAATAATAATAAAATTCTGCCTTAAAGTAGAGCTGTTCTGAGTGAAGTAATTTCCAAACTGTAAAATGTTGGTTTTCGCCATAGGCAAAGTAGAGAAGTTTTAAAAAGTCAGATTTTCAAACTCTCCAAACATCATGAATTCTTGGAAATCTTCCTTACAAGAGAAATACACAATGTATATTCATAAGCAATTTTATAAGAGAAAAATAAATTATGAGCAGTCCTTTAAAAAAAGTCTAATTTTGAAGATGAGATTTTGAGGACATATATAGTTCTAGGAACTCCAAATTGGGGAAAGAAAAGAGTTTAATGGTTGAATCGACAGAGCTCTCAACTGAAAGAGCAATAACTTCACCCACAATGTTAAAGACATATAAGCATAAGAATCTTTCCTTCACAACTGAAAGAAAAGGAAACAGATGAAACTTCTCTTATATATCTAGGTTGTCTGATTGTCACTCAGAAACATGCCTATACACCTCAAAAAAATTAGGCTTTGTTAGAAGGGACCATGTATATAGGCCCTCCCCAAAGCAATCTCATACTGTCTATAGGCTCTGTATAGAAAACCAACTATTCTGGTCATAGCCCTTTGACTGATTCATTTTAAAGTCTTGGGAAAGTTATTTGATGTCAGCTTTTTCATCCACAATAAGGGCATATTAATACTTTCTTTAACTACTGTAAAAATAATGACTTAATGAATTGATTATGGATACAAACTGATTAGATATTCTGCTATGTTTATAAAGTATCTTCAGTTTATATAAGTGAAATGACGCTCACAAGTGAAGTTCTCTTCAGGAACAAGCACAAGGACTCTAAGGAGACTCTTGTTATACAAAAATACGCTATTTATTGAGAATATAAGAATATAAAAAGGATTTCTGACTCTAAGGGATTCTAACTCTGCCCAAAGAAATTCTCCTGGTTCCACAAGGTGCTTTTTCCTGTTTTCACAGGCTACACTGATCCTTCCTGATCTGACTAACCCAAATTTTCCCTGTGAGATTTAAAATGGTTGAGGTCTTAAACTGTAGTGAGTTAAAATGGTGGAAGATATAAATTGTGATAGATATAAGAGAGGGTGAATAAATTTGACCGCAGAAATATGTTTCACTACAGTGTCTTGGTTTTTAAATCAAATATAAGGTGGTCGCCAGGGAAATATTCCCAATTATTCAAATACCCAAGTCAATTGGGTTTTATAGAGATTTTTAATTAACAATAAAATGAGTAATCAAAGAAAGAGAGTAAGAAAGGAATAAGTATGAAGGGCCTTAAGCCAATATGGCTTAAAAGAGAAAAGAGAAATCAGTCAGTTTTTTAACACTCACCACAAGGTCTGACTAAACAAGGATTCTAGTAGCACCAGGCCAGTTCCATCTCAGCTGGCTTCACCACAGAGCCTTCCAGCCAGAGACTGTTCCAAAGGGCCTCTCTCCAGAGCCTCCAGAGGGACAGAGTCCTCTTAGAGGAGCTCCAGGGAGACCTCCTTAGAGATTGTCCTCCAAGAGTTTCCCTTCTCCAGAGCTTCTCTCAAGAGATTCTTCCCAAGCGGTCCTCATCAGAGATCCTCCAAAAAAAGGAATATATCCCTCAAGAGATTCTGCTTTTTCTTATATAGGGGTTTTTCTCCCATGTCACCTCCCCTAAGTCCCTACATCTACCAATCACTGTAGACGCTTTCCAAAGGACTTTCCATCTGAATTCCTGCTAAGTCGACAAATCTCCTCAGCAAGTCAGAATCAGAAAAAATGCTGCTGTGTCGACCAAGATCCTCAGTAAGTCTGAACGAGAGAAAACACAGCTGAGTCAACTAATCTCATCAAGAGAAAACTTGCCCGACCCTTTTAGGTACCTAGCGTCTCATTGTATCAATTCTAAAAACAGGCCTGGCTCAAAGAACTCCTTTCCCCACCATAAGCATGGATCCAAGTACTTTCTTTGTTTAGCCAGGAGTTTTTTTTTCCCCTAAAGCAGTCTTAAGTATGGTTGGAGTAGAGGTCCTCCCATTTCTGGTCCTGGCGAGTTCTCACATCAAAATGGGAAATGTTTCTCAGTATGGAATTTGTTCCAATTAAGAATTCCCTGATGGGGAAATTTTTAACATTCACAAGTCTGAGAGATTTCAAGATTTACATCCCTATTCTAAAATAAACTAACACCATCCTTATAAGAATTATATAGTCTTCAACTTTGTCTCCAAGTTATAAAAATAACAAAAGCCAGCTGGCTGAGCCTCAGCAAGAACCAAGTTAGGACTTTGAGCCTTAGCAGACTCAGAGTCCAAACCAAAGCCTGGGTCTTTGATCTTCTCAGAGATAAAACAATCTATGAAACAGCAACAGTCACTAGTGTTTTCCCAAGTTGGAAAAGGTCAGTTAGTTCCTTCAGACTTTGACCTCCTTTCCTTCTACCTTCAGACAGTGAGAAGAGAGAGAAAAAGATGTCACCTGCTCCCAGCACTCAGACAGAGAACAACTCCCACCCCAAGAGAGCAACTGCCACAGAAAAACCGTTATACCTCCCACACATAGTCAACATTTGAAACTAACACTCTCAGATCTGTTTCAAACTCCCATTCTTTCTCAAGCCAGCTTCTCCACTTCTTACCTCTAAACTAATATAACAAGACTTAATTTCTAATATTATCCTTATACTACCCAAACAGAATGTGGGAACAAATAAAGGAATGTTTGTAAAAACATTCAATATCATAAAATGCTATGCAAATATAATCTATTAATTAGTACTTATAATGAAAGTGATAGTAATATAATCTCAATTGCAAGGGAGGTTTGCTGTGACTGTAGAGAAAATGTTAGCAAAAAATATACTTTAGTACTCTTTATTTTTATACCTCTCAGAAATGTTGATGGAAAGAAGTATATAATGGAAATGTTGTATAAATAATATACTGTGGGAAGAATATCAGTCCAGTATAGGAAAATTCCTTGGAGAAGCTAGTGCTTACTTATTTATAGGGGTTTAAATGTTTTAAACAAATGTTTGGAGAAAGTATTGTGAGAAATTACTATGGAATATGTATGGGAAACTTAAGCTAGTCCATTAGAGGGGTACCTTTGCCACCACTTGTTTCCTGAGTTTACTGAGCTTTTATGAATTACATTATTTTCCTTTTAGGTAGTTTGGGTACAATTTGGGTAATTGTCATCAGAATAGACAGTGGCATATGAATTATGACCATATTATTTGATCATGAAAGCATAAATAAAATAAAACTATCAAATTAAAGGGACACATAAATACAAAAAAACTGGCAATTGGAACAAGATTTACATAACTGTAATATATGTACATTATTAAAAAGTGCACAAAATAATGATAGCAGCTATCAATTCATTGACTAGCTTTCTTTCAAATCCAAGTAAATAACCTTCAAATTCATTCTAAAACCTTAGAGTCATAATCTGAGGACCTGTACTGCTCACTGCTCTAGTATTTTAGTTTTTTGTGTTATCATAGTGCCAAAAGCTCTTTCTTATAGAAAGTAGAGAATAGAGAAAAAAAGAGGTGTTTTACTGTCTCAATTTTACATGAGCTCAGTATACATTTTGTGATAATTTTTTATAATTAATGTTTTTTATAATTAGCTTTATGTTTTATCTAATTAACATCTGTTTTCAGTAAGGTAGTTTAACAGTAACATCCTGTGCCATCGTCTTTCAAGCCTAATTCTAATTTTTAGTGAATTATAACCTTTAACCAGAAAATGTTAACTATAATTAAGCAGAATATGTGCATTTTATGAATATTTTAACCAAAGATATAAAGTTGTATCCTCACATAAATATGTCCATTGATTATAGAAAACTGAATAATTTTAACTAGAAGCTTAAGTTTGAAAGGATATCTGTTTTTATCATCCTTACTGTCACCAGGTAGATGAGCTATGATGACTTTACCTTGCTTTAAATTTTCTGTTGGAGTGTATGGAAAAATGTACTTTCCAAGTGACCAATTGAAAAGCTATGTTCCATTTATACTATTAATTTTTATAGCCTGTCAATTTGGGGATCTGAAATAGATATTTAATTAATTTGTTTGGGTAGATTTTGTTATCTGAATTTGGAAACAGGAATGGTCCTGAATACATCTCTGGTTACCTGATTAAATATTATAAAAGATAAATCTTGAATCTTCAGTGGAGGAAATATTGCTTTATTTTACTAGGAAATTTTTCTGGTATTTTGATAAAAGTCTAAATCAGGATTTGAGAGTTCTCCTTTCCTAATATATTAGCACCAGTTAAAAGTAAGATTATTTTTTTACATCTATTTAAAGTTGAAGATTTGAGATCTTATAAGATTTTACTTAAAGTGATTTCCAGTTACTATAGTTGTTGCTATTTAGTCATTCAGTGGTGTTAGACTCTTCCTAATCCTATTTGGGGTTTTCTTGGCAAATATATAGAGTGTTTTGGTATTACTGCTCCAGCTCATTTTTACATTTGAAGAACTGAGATCATCAAGGTTAAGTGACTTGCCCAGGATCACACAGTTAGTATGTGTCTGAAATCAGATTTAGTCAGTTCTACTGACTTTGGGCCTAATACTCTACCAGTGGTCCCCAAACTATGGCCCACGAGAGACATGCAGCCCCCTGAGGCCATTTATCCAACCCTCATAATACTTCCAGAAGGGGCACCTCTTTCATTGGTGGTCAGTGAATGGAGCACAGGATTCTTCCTGTGCTCCTGGAGTACTTACTGTATGTGTTGGCACCACAGAGCATGGCAGCGCTCATGTACAGTACTACTGCTGGTGACATAATCCTTAGCGTGGCACCTTGTTCTGAGAGTAACTGAACGATAATGAAGTGCTGTGCAAAGGATTATGTGGCTGCACAATGGAAGATGTCAGCATGGTGAGCAGCGATCTGAGGGAGGGGATTCCTCACTGTGTATACTGCTGCCTGGTATAGTGTTGGTGGTGATGGGCTTCTGCAAGGTGTGACAGGCCCATCACAACCAGCGCTGCAGCCTCCATTATCCCAGACAGCGGTATACAGTCACAGGCCCAGCATCGCCTCCAGTACTGTATACAGACATTGGATAGCGGTGATCTGGTCTGTGACATCAGTGATGTGCCTCTACTGTGAGAAGCCCATCCCTGCCACTGGGTGTTTTATAAGACACCCCCTGTTTTGGGGGGGTCAATTTAATATAAGACAGTGTCTTATTTTCAGGGAAACACGATAGTACAATGGCCCTCATACTCCCCCAGATGCACAACATAATGGCCCCTATTATAGGGGAAGTGAGGCATGTGTTTTTCATATTTTGGTCTATAATTACAGATCCATAAATACAGACCACAAAAGGACACACACTAGTGTTGTGCCTTCTTTTTTCCTGCCATCAGATTCCTGTGTGAGTTCATAGATCACAGTGCAATTTGTACAGGGAAGTATTAACTAGAAAGGTGGTGGAGGAACCGGCTCTGTAATCATGCCAGTTCCCACACCACACCAGTGTGAGCCTGAGGAAAAGTAGAGTTCCATCAATATGGCCACTGGTGAGGCTGAAATGATGTGGACTGGGAAGGCGGCGTTGATGGACATAGATCAGATTGCATTGATTGGCAGTGCAGTCTGTATGCCTCTGTGTGGCCAAAATTATTGTTGGTATATTGTTTTTGTAGGGCTGGATAGATAGATAGATAGATAGATAGATAGATAGATAGATCAATAGATAGATCAATAGAAAGATATAAGTATGTTGGTATTTTATTACTAGCAATTTAGAATCCCTAAGAAACAATGATGTCAAGAAAGAGAAAAATTGATTCAGAATGTAGGATATTTAAAGAACATTGGACGTATGATTACTTTTTCATGAAGTACAAGGAAAGAGCTATATGTTTGATATGCCAGAATATAGTGTCTGTGTTCAAAGAATACAATTTGTGTCGATAGTATCAAACCCAACATAAAGATAAATATGATTGTTTAGTCAGAGATGTGAGAAAAGATAAAATATTAAAACTGAAAAATACATTGAAAACGCAGCAAAATACTTTTGTGAAGCAGAAGCCACTAAATATTTCATCACTGCAAGCAAGCACTGCAAAGTTTTCAAGTTGCCAAGCTAATAGTGTGCACTGGCAGACCATTCATGAAGGGAGAATTTGTTAAAGAGTGCCTTCTTTCTGTTGCCAAAGAGATGTGCCTGGAAAAGGCAGACTTATTTAGTACAATTAGTCTTTCAGGATCTACAGTTACATGAAGGATTGAAGAAATGGGAAACAATTTGTATCAGCATTTGCAAAACTCCTCAAGAAAACTTTCCTGTTTTTCCTTGGCACTTGATGAGAGCAATGATGTTCGTGATTCTGCACAACTAATTTTTATTCATGGGACGAATGACAATTTTGAAGTCATGGAAGAGCTTGCTGCACTGTAAAGCATCAAAGAAACAACTACAGGAGAGGATATCTATGAAAAGGTTTCCCAAACTGTGAAGGATTTGGAGCTGGACTGGGCTGAACTAGCCAGTGTGACAACTGATGGTGTTTCTAGCTTGATGGGATCTAAGAAAGGAATAATTACTCACATTAACCAAGAGATGGACAAACATAACCATTCTCATCTATAAGCCATACTTTGCTTCATCCACCAACAAGCACTGCTATGTAGTAAATATTGAGGTGGGACTCTGTTATGAAAATTGTGGTATCTTGTATTAACTTCATTAGAGCTAATGCTCTAAACCACAGAAATTTCAGGAATTTCTGTCTGAGCTAAATGTTGCCTATAAAGATGTTCTGTACCACACAGAAGTCCATTGGCTGAGTCGAGGGAGAGTTTTGAGACATTTCTATGGCTTACTTCCACAGATTTACAGATTTTATGCTTTCAAAAAATAAAGAAGTACCAGAGCTCAATGATGCAGAATGGAAATGGCACCTCACCTTTCTGGTAGATGTAACAGAGCTACTCAATGTGAAAATTCAAGTAAAAGGCAAGCTCATCTGTGATATGCAATCACATGTGAAAGCATTTTAAGTAAAATTAGGTCTCCTTATCATACAAGTGAAGGAGGAAAATTTCTGCCATCTCCCCTTAACACAAAATCTGTTAGCAGAAAAACCCTTGATTGCATCCCCAAAGGAAATATGTGTGGATTCACTGGAAAAGTTGTAAAAGAGTTCCAATTCAGATTTAAAGAGCTTCATCTCCATGAACAGGACATACAGTTTTTTCCATAACCTATTTTCTATTGACATTGAAAATGTGGATACAATTTACCAAGTGGAACTGGCTGAACTGCAGAATTGTGACTCTCTGAAAGACGCATTCAAGTCAAGCAGCTTGATTAATTTCTATTCATCTCTCCCCTCCGAGACATATCCTAATCTCAGGAACCATGCACTCAAAATGGCAACCATCTTTGGCAGCACTTATGTCTGTGAACAGACTTTTTCCAAAATGAAACATCTGAAATCTCAAACTAGATCTAGACTAACTGATGCACACTTGCATCACTTATTACAGCTAACAGTGACAAATATAGAACCGGACATTGACCATCTCATTAGCCAAAAGCAGGCCCATAGTTCCCATTGAAATACTGGTCAGTTTGTTGATTTAAATTTACTTGTTCTTTATTTTAAATATTGTATTTGTTCCTTTTTTTTACTTTAAAATAAGACATGCGCCTTGGGCATAGGGATTTGTTCATAGTTTTGTTTTTTGTTTTTTTTTTAATAGTCCAGCCCTCCAGTGGTCTGAGGGAAATTGAACTGACCCCTTGTGTAAAAAGTTTGAGGACCCCTTCTCTAGCCATTCTGGCTTATAGAAAGGAAAACCATGTGACCTATTCCTCCCTCCCATTTGAGGAAATAAGTTGTTTCTTCTAAGATCAATGGTAAGGTTTCTGGGTTTCTAGGTTGCAAAACTAGTCCAACATACAGACGTGGTGAGTCTGCTTTAGGAAGTGGCTATATTGATTGTGTGAGTCCTTTAACACAGGCAGGTATTATTCAGAAGGTGAGGCATGTTGCTGAATGGCAACTGGTCACCCTGGAGATACTGTGAGCAGAGTTTCATCTGCTATCTTTTCTTCTAGTGATGATAGAAAGCTACTTATGCTTGAATGTATTATTTAACAATGGAAAAAATGCATTGCTCTTTCAGACCGTGAATGTATAAATGGATTTGAAAAGCTTTTGAAAATATTTTTAACTGCTTTAAGAGAGTTCTTCCATTGGAAACACTCTGTCACATCACTTGTTCTATGATCACAGACGGCAGATCCCAACAAGTATAAACAACAAAATGAACAGTTTTATGATTTTTTTCTACAATAGTATGTTTTTCTCCAAAAGCTTAAAATGTTATGCAGTCATATGACAGTATATCCTCTCCTCAAAACTTGAGAGATAGAGGAGATATAGTAACAACTGCCTTAAATATAGTTGGAAAAACAAAATCAAAGGAAAAGTTAAAGATCATTAATGGAGACCGTATTCAAAGAAACCCAGATTCCCAGCTCAGAGTTCTTTCCCAATTCCTGGTGTCTTGCTCTGAGGTAAAAGAATGCAGTGATGCCATCACTGGAATGAGCAAATGCCAAATGGATCTGGTTGTTTAAAGATTTGCTCTAAGTTGATAGATCATTTCTCACAGGTACTTCATCTCAGCATTGATGGGTGATCGTAACTCTCCATAACCACAGTAATGAAATTATGGATATGAGAAATGGATGTGACAAGTGATTGTAGATACAGGATATAAAGTCAGTCCTGTTGGAACTGGGAGCACAGGAGGAGAGAGATAGGAGGCTCAGCTCCTAGTATAGGAACTTAAATCCAAAGAGTCAAGAAGCCAAGGATCTGGAACCAATTGAATAGAAAAATAAAATTATAGATTTTTTTAAATGGTAAGACTAGAGTAAGCCATTTGAAATCAAAGACTGTGAATCAGAACTCGATAGACAATCTATAGTCAGGATATGCTTGAGGAAAAAAAAACAGTCAAGTAGCAAATTGGTATGGACCAACAAAGTAGTGACTAAAATCATGTTTGAGAACCCTACAATCATTGAGGCATATATAGTCTATGGGGTCTGAGTAGTGAGTTCATGACTTTATTGATGATACTCATATTGGTCATTGACAGGCCAAATAAATTCTATTTTATTAATTACTCCATAGAAGAAGAATCAGCCAATAGAAAAATCTCTGACCAAAGCTGAAGTAAAAGTCATAATTCCTTTCTTACTTCTTCCTGATGATTTAGCTTCCTTGTAGTCATGTAGGTTTTCCTATCCTACTTTCTTGTTTTTTTTTTCTAGGAGCAACTGATGGAGACTGACTTCAAAGCACATGGTAGAGAATAATGTGTGCTTGTATATAACCCAAGACAATGTTAGGAAACCTATGGCATGTGTGCTGGAAGGAGCTGCTCCCCTCCCCCCATGCTTTCTTGAGATCATTTCCCACATGACCTGCCTCTCTGCCCAGCAGCCCAATGGGAGTGCTTCCTCCCTTCCCTGCCTGGGGTAAGGGGTGGCTCATATGAGGAGTGAGGGTTGCAGTTTGGGCACTCATTCCCTAAAAGGTTCACTATCACTGCCTAAGACAAGAGATCCTGAGAATATAATTTTCCAGTTCAATGGATAGTAGCAACTAAGGCTAGATTTCCTGTAGAATCCCAGTGCATAGGCATAAGGATAATGGAACTTGGTCCAAACAGGTACTTCATGATCAATGTTCTGTAAACCTTAAAATTTCTTAGACTTATGAATGTTGGAAATTTCCTCATTGGGAAATTTCATACTTGAAAAAATTTCCTACTGATAGTAAGAACTATATTGGAATATGAAACGCCTTGGTATGGGAGGATCCTTCTCCTCCTTACTTAAGACTACTTTAGGACAGAAACCTTTTGCTTAACAATGGAAAGGGCTTTGACCTATGCTTAAGCATAGAACAGGAAGTTCTTTGAGTCATGACTGATTTTAGAATTCATACACTAGAGATACTTGGAATGACAGAACCAGGTCTTGGAAACTACAATCTCCACCCTACTCAGAGTAACAGGATTTAGGAAGGGCTGCAGCAAAGATCAAGATTTAATTATTTGAGAATATGACCTTCAATAGACATGTGCAACGGGGAAAGACCTCTGGGTGGTCCTGGGTTAAGCTAGAGCCACCATTGGCACAGGGGAGACATCGACAGTGATTGGTAGATGTGAGAACTGAGGGGAGGGGACTTAGATTGTTGGCTTAAAGATAGAGGAGGTAGATGCTCTGAAGAAGGTCTGAGAGGAGAGAGGTCCTAGAGGGAGAGCTCCTGGAGAGGTCTTGAAGGAGGCTGTAGAAGGAGAACTCAGGAGGAGTCAGGAGGAGAATTCTCTGAAAACATTTCTTGAAAGGAGGCTCTCTTGAAGGTGGAGCCTGAGGTTGGCATGAGAAGCCTTACCTAGAGAGATCTTGGGTGAGTGATAAAACCAACTGACTGATTTATCTCTTAGGACTGAGATCTAGGCCTTATTGTCTTGAGGCCCTCCATTCTTATTCCTTTTTTACTTTCTCTTTTTTTCTATTGATTAATCAGTGTATTATAAATTAAATTTCTCTATAAAACCTAGTTGGCTTGGGCATATTCATAAATTGGGAATATATTCTCTGGCGACCATCTTATATTTATATAAAACCAAGACACAGTAGAAAACATATTTCAGCGGTCATAATTGTTATATATTTCCTTTGCTCCCAAACATTTTAATTATCACATTTTATGGCTCCCACTCTCTTATCTACAACTATTTAAAAGCTCAAAAACTATTTTAAATCTAACAGAGGGCATCCCCTCATTTTACAATTTTTTGCCACCACATAGAGCACAACTATCACTATTTTTGTACAAGTCTTTTTGCTTATGATCTCTTTGGGATATAGACCTAGCAGTGGTGTGGCTGGATCAAAGAGTAGATAGTCTTTTATCACCCTTTGGACATAGTTCCAGATTGCCCTCCAGAATGGTTGGATCAATTCACAACTCCAATAACAATGCATTAATGTCCCAATTTTGCCACATCCCCTCCAGCATTCATTACTTTCCTTTGCTGTCATGTTAGCTAATCTGCTAAGTTTGAGGTGGAACCTCAGAATTATTTTGATTTGCATTTCTCTGATTATAAGAGATTTAGAACACTTTTTCATGTGCTTAATAATAGTTTTGATTTGGTTATCTGAAAATTGCCTATTCGTGTCCCTTAACCATTTATCAATTGGGGAATGGATTGATTTTTTTGTACAATTGTTTTAGCTCCTTATAAATTTAAATGAATAGAACTTTGTCAGAGGTTTTTGTTATAAAGGTTTTTTCCCCCAATTTGTTGCTTCCCTTCTAATTTTGGTTGCATTGTTTGTTTTTGTACAAAACCTTTCTAATTTAAGGTAGTCAGAATTATTTATTTTACACTTTGTATTTTTTTCTAACTCTTCCTTGGTATTAAAATCTTTCCTTTCCTAATGATCTGACAAGTATAGTATTCTGTGTTCACCTAATTTACTTATAGTTTCCTTCCTTATATTCAAGTCATTCACCCATTATGAGTTTATCTTGGTGTAGGGTGTGGGATGTTGATCTAAACCTAATCTCTCCCATATTGTCTTCCAATTTTCCCAGCAGTTTTTGTCAAATAGTGGATTTTTGTACCCAAAACTGGGATCTGTGGGTTAATCATAGACTATCTTGCTGAGGTCACTTATCCCAAGTGTATTCCACTGATCCTTCCTTCTGTCTCTTACCCAGTACCATTTTGTTTTAATGACCACTGCTTTATAGTACAGTTTAAGATGTGGTACTGTTAGGCTCCCATCTTTACTTTTTTCATTATTTCCCTTGATATTCTTGATCTTTTGTTCTTCCAAATGCACTTTTTTATAGGATTTTTTTTCTAATTTGGCAAAAAGGTCTCTTGGTAGTTTGTGGGGTATGGCACTAAAAAGTAAATTAATTTGGGTAGGATGGTCATTTTTATTATGTTAGTTCATCCTACCCATGAGCAATTAATGTTTTTCCAATTGTTTTGATCTAGTTTTAGTTGTGTGGAAAGTGTTTTGTAGTTGTGTTCATATAATTCCTGTGTTTGTTGTATTGTGTAAGATATGTTTTTGGCTTTTGATCAATCTATAGTTGTCTGTGGGACCTGATGTATATGACATCAAAAGTAATAAAAGTTAGGGACCATAATAAAAGCTTCTTATGGAAGTGTTCAAGGCTATAAGTTCCTAATGATTTTCCTTAAAAGGAGCAGTTTCACTTTTGATATATCCAATAATTTCCTGGAATTCATTCCTAGAGGCAGTAAAACTTCAGTCACAAAGAAAATCAGTGGGCCACTGAGAAGAAATGTTAGTTATGGATAAAATGATTAGTTTGTTATGTCAGCACTGATTAGAAAGATGATATGTGAAGCTTAAGACCGGTGTGCTTACATTACAGTATTCCCTATAAAGGGCATTCTACTTTCTTTTTCTGTGACTTTGTATAAGCTCTTCCATGTGCCCAAAATCTACTTACTTCACCTTTGTCTCTTGGAAATTGTTTATCCTTTCATTTTTCAATAAAAGTATTGCTTCTTTCAAGAAAACTGTCCTGATTTTCCTAGTTGTCATTATTTCCCTCAAAATCACTTTATATATATATATATATATATATATATATATATATATTCTGAATTTACTATTTTATGCACATATTGTGGTCTGTGGTACAAATGCAACCTCTTTGAGGGGAGGCATTGTTTCATTTTAAAATTTTATCTTAAGCCTCAAGTTAATGCTTAGAATACATAGCACATGCTTCATAAATGCTAGTTTCATGGATGATGCAAGAAACAAGAAATCTTAACATTAATTACCTTGAGTTGGTTCTTTTTAGAAAAAAAAATGTCTTCATTTTGGGAATGAGAAAAGTAGGTGAAAACTTAGTCTCTAAACAACCATCTGTCAACATCCAGTTTGTATACCAGAATTAGAATTAGTTTTTTTTAATATTGTGGGAGTGTTGTTCAGAATATATAGAACTTTTGATTTTCCTAATCAGGATGACTCAAAGTATGTTGGAATTCTTCAGTTTTAGCTCTGGTACATTTGCTTTCCAATCTCATCGTATTCTTTTTATCAGGATAGACCTTCTCTATTACCTCAGATTGGAACTCCATGTGGTCATTTCATTCACTCTAAATAACACCAAATTTTCACAAAATGTTTATAGATCAAAAACAAACCTAAGTTCTTTGAGGGAGGCAGTATAATTTTTATATTTGCATCTCTAATGCTGAGCACAAAACTTGCCATATAGTGGGCCATATAGTTTGTTGAATCAATGGGTGTTATAAGTGAATATAATTTTCTCTATTCCATTTCTCTGTCCTGTCCCCAAAATATCTAACCCATAGATCCCTACTATATAGTATAGGGTAAGCCATCTTATCACATATCACATTAAACCTTCAGATTTCTGTAATAGTTTGCAATCAGGCACTCTTTCCCTGAAATCTAATTTCCATAGAATGGTTGGAGGACATAGTGTTCTAGTTGTAGACTTGATGTGTTATTATTATGTACATTTGAGCAGCATGACTTCCGCATACCATCACTCCCTTTCTGAAAAATAAAGGGATTGGATTGAAAGGATCCATCTCTAAATCCAGTGGTTTTTAATTTAATGATAGGGCTGGTATTATCCCTGCAAAATTGGAGAGACTGAGAATGGTAGATACATTAAACTCACAAGTTCTGATCTTCAGTGGGGTAAGCCAGTGCACTAAGTCTGCCACTTATATGAACCCTCAAGAATGGTAGAGGGCAGGCTTCTAGAGAGAGGAGAATTGCCCCAGGTCATAAATGGATAAAGTCAAAACTCTTGAACCAATTCAAAGTGGTACAGGGTCTATAGGGTCCACTGTAGCACTTCAAGAATAGATAAGACAGGGAAAATACATTATCAATGATGGTGATAGTGATGGTAGTTAGGATGATTATGTTGATCTCTTAGCAAGAGCTATATATCTCCATCTTTTCTTAAGCCAGTGGTGTGTTAGACTTTATATCCTTAGATAGGAACATCTTATTCACATCTATGTTCACCCAAATCCTATAGATAGCTGAACCCCTTGGCTTCTGTAACACAGAAACATAAACCAGATATTCAGATAAGAAAAAGATTAATAAAAATAGAAAGCTAAGCAAAAAAGTTCAAAGTTCAAAAGAAATATGGTATGGGAAGAATAAATTCTCAAAATCTCAGACAAATAACTAAAAATAGGTGATATGCAGGATATGAAGAAGCAAAGAAAAGAGCAAATAGAAAAATAAATTAAAGAAAGGACTTGAATCAACAGAGCAGATTTTCTGATTCAGGGCTAACATTTTTTCTATAAAGTTATGAAGTACCCCTAATGTTTTTTAGATATGGTAAGTGGATAATTGAGAAGCATAAGTAATCTGAATTGTAAGGGCAATGCAAAATATGATGATTTACTGCAGGAGGAGCTCTGGAATTATGCAAGAAAATTTTCTAAATTGTGTTTTTATCCAAAGATCTTGCTGTTGAGTAGGTTATTGTCAGCAAGAAAAGATCTATATGTATGTAAATGCCCGTAGTGCTTTTACTTGTAATACAAGTCAAAAACAAAATATATATCCAACAATTGAATTCAATTAAATTGGCTAAACAAATATATATATATATATATATATATATATTAATTAGGATGATTTCATGGGAAGAACTGTGGTATGTTGTGGGTATTACATCAACATGCTAGCATGACAACAAGCTAAAGGAGAAAAGGACCTTGATAGGAGTCAGAGGACCAGAGTTCAAAGCTTCAAGGGTTTATGATTATCTATGTGACCTTAGACAAATCACTTTTCCTCCTTTGGTCATATTTTTTCTCTATAAAATAAGTGACTGAACAAATTAATGTATGTAATTGTATACTCTAACACACAAATAAGTATCTGATGTTATTGATGTGTTTCCTTTCAAATGATATAGAAAGTAAACCCATTGGGGAATAGGTGAACACATTGTGGTATGTAGCTATAATGAAATGCTATTTCATTCAGAAAAAGCTGAAAAGATTTATATGAACTGATGCATATACAGTAACAGAAATATTATGTGTTGATTGACTTTGGAAGACAAGCACAGCAAAGCAAGCCTCCAAGATAACAAGGGAATCATGATGAAAATGCTATCCATAGTCAAAGACGGAACTATTGGAATCTGAGTGCAGATCAAAGCCTGTCATCTTCCACTATATTTCCTTCATGAGATTTCTAATTGTGTGCAAGATGAATCACTTCTATCATAACATGAACAATATGGAAATATATGTAACATGAAAATTCAGACATAACCTATATCATATTTTTTACTAACTCTGAGAAGGGGAAGAGAGTAGGTTGGGAGAAAACTTTTTTTAGAGAATTCTAGAGAAATTTTAGAGAATTTGGAGAATTATAAAATATTAAAACCAATTTCCAAATATTATTTCTATATGTAACTGAAACAATAAAACAAAATAAGAAAAAATAAAATAAGATCATCCTTTTAAGATCTTGGTTCATATCCTCTCATAAGTTCATCACATGGAAAAGTCAAGTCAAGGAACATTTATTAAGAATTTACTATGTTCAGGTCCCTGTATTAAGCACCTAGGGTACAAATGTGGAAAAGCAAATAACGTAAGAGTCTAACAGAGGAAGAAAACATACAAAAAAAAGCTAAAAGGGAGAACAAGGTAGGGAAAAGTTACCTGGTATGTAGTGAGACAAGAGTGGTACGTTTTAGAGTTCTATCCAAAAAAGTGAAGATTGGAGAAATTGTTTTTCTGGGAATCCTGTAAAACAGGCATCATTAACTTTCCTTTGCTCTGACCTGTGTCTTTCTAGTCAGAACAGCAGAGGTTACTGAGTTTCATTTTTTCCCTTTTGTTTCAGATTACCTCTCAATACAATTTTTAATCATTGTTTTATGACATTTTGAAAGCTGTGTTCTCTCCCTCCAACCCCCTTCTCTAAGAAGGATGGCACTATGATAAAGGTTGTACATATGTTATCAAACTATACATATTTCCAGGTTCATCATGTTTTGAAATGAGATATTTTGCTTATTTACACTAGACAAAAATTTATGGAGGTAATAAAGTGAAGAATGCCCTGCTTCAATCTACATTTAAACTTTGTCAATTCTTTATATGGTGGCAGATAAGCTACATTTCTTAATGATAATGTTTCCTGGGAGCATGATGGATGAAGCCTAGTCCAAGAAGTTCAAGCTGTTAGGAAAAATATACTGGTAAACCTTTCTCATTTTCTCCTGACATTGCTGTAAAATATATGAAGATATGAATTATCATCTAGAATTTCTTACTCTTTCCATATGACTAGCCTATCTTCTTCTCTGTTGATACATTTCTTTAAAATGGATTAAATTTCTTTTCTTTGCCTCTCCCTTGTACTGCTATCATTTAATTTGTTCCATTCTGCTCACTCTCACCACTAAACTGTCCATCACCTGGATGATACTTTTTTTTGATACTTATTTTTTAACACTGGGGAGGTGAGTATTTTATTAATCAAAGCCATAAAATAATGCTGGTAGTATAGTGGTATTGACTACTAGAGCTTCATTTTGGGGACATTTAAGAAAGTGCTCCATTTCCCAAAGACAATCCAAAATATAAAGAATCCAGAGAGATAAAGAAAAAACTTGAATGTACTAAGCAGAGCGAATGAGGAAGAGCCAAGAAAGATGCTCCACACAATGACTGTCACAACCTAAGCAAAGGTAATAAAATTATAGTGAAGGTACAAAGGATTGTCTGTATAGCATTCTATAAAAGTTAAAGCTTACTGCCTCTTCTTTTCTTTTATGCTACAGACTTGTAAAGGGATATATACTATAAATTACAATCCTGTTATTCTATTATTTTATTTCATTGTCCTCCAAGGAATATATGTTTTAGGGATGACTGGGGTTTTTTAGAGAAGTGTCTGTTCTATCAAAACAAAATAAAACTTTCTCTATCTGACTGTCTGTCTGTCTTTCTGTTTGTCTGTCTCTTTTCTCTCTGTCTCTGTCTTCCTGGCTCTAGTTCTGGTTCTCTCCCCCCATGTATACATATCAGCCTACATATATACATATAAAGATACATATATGTGTATATAAGTAAAGATATGCACACATATATGTATATGTGCATTTATAAATGTCCACATTTCAGATATGTATATATGCATATTCTTATATGCATCTCAATGTTTTATCTATCTATCCGTCTGTCTGCGTACCTGCCTGTCTGTCTCTCTACCTATCTTCTATAAAAGGAGAATAGAGGGATTAAAAAGGCCAAGCAGTAGTTTCTGTTATATGTATGTTTAAAAAGAGAAAGAAAAACAATTCTCTCAAATTTGAAACTTGTTTGGAGAGTCTATTCTGTTTTTATGTGGAGACTCATGTAATCAAGGTCTCATCATGAACTCCTTATAGAGGATAAGTATTTAAAGTCTGCATGTAGCCTAGAATAGCTTCTTGTGCTAAAAGCTGCTTGTGAAGATGGTTGATTCTGGGCCATTGCCCTCCCCTTTCCTCCTTATAAAGCTGAAGTGTTAAACCTTTGGAGATATTTGCAACATGCATCTCAAAGTCCCTTTTCATATGCCATTAAGGAAACCAAATTTAGTGTCTACTGACCTCTTTCTGTAATAAACGAAGTCTTCCAGTGCTTTGAGCTGTGGGTGGTCCCAGTTGGAATTACTCTTTCCTTTAACTCCATGATTTTACACTCTTTTTCTATATTTCTTTTATTTCTACAACAGTGATCTTTATAGGATTCAAAAATTAAATTAAGGTAGAAATAGATAATGGAAAAGTTGTCTTCCTTTTTCCCCCCTCAGTATTGGAACCAGGAAGATCTGTGCCCAGGTCCCATCTCTGATAATACTGGTTGTGTTACCTTAGACAAGTCACTTAATGTCTCAGTGAGGTTAGGAAAATTTAAAATATGATGTTGCCAATCTGTGCACTGACAAAGGAAATTCTTATCAGGATTCCCTATATGAATATGAACTCAGAGTCACTAGATAGTCTGAAGTTCTTATGTATTTTACAGCTATGTCCTGATCAGTGGGAATAATGGATCCTCTGAAATGGTCTCATTATTTGAATGTGCAATAATGAGGATGATATTGTTGTGGTTGATGTGATGATGATAATGATATTTTTAAACATCATTTTTTAATTCAGTCAATTTCAAACATTATTCCTTGGTTACAAGAATCATATTCTATTCCTCCCTCCCCTTCCCTCATCCTTGTAAAGATTAAAATTTGGGGGATACTGAGGCAGGTAGAAATTAGTTTCTCTCTGCAAGGAGTATTATTTTTATGAGGTTTATTAAAGATTGAAAATTTAAGAAAAATACAAGTAAGAAAGGCATGTGCCATGGCCCACCCAAAATTTCACTCACATCATAAGACAAGTCTGTTTGCCAGCGGAGACAGGAAGAGAAGAGACCCCGCCGTGGGCGGAGACCCTTTAAATAATGATTTTGCTCTTGGCCCAGGTGAGAATTCAGTGAGATTACAAAGCATTTTGGGGAAGTGGAGCAAGGACTTCTGGGATTGAAGTCCTGAATTCAAGTCCATTTTTATACCCTCCCATAACCGTTGCACAATTCCACTGTGTATTATGTGTCCTTGATTAGAACCCATTTCCATGTTGTTGGTGTTTGCACTAGGATGTTCATTTAGTCTACATCCCCAGCCATATCCCCCTCGACCCATGTAGTCAAACAGTTGTTTTTCTTCAGTGTTTTTATTCCCACAGTTTTTCCTCTGAATGTGGATAGTGTTTTTTTTCTCATAGATCCTTCCAAGTTGTTCAGGATCACTGCATTGCCACTAATGGAGAAGTCCATTACATTCGATTGTGCCACAGTGTATCAGTCTCTGTGTACAATGTTCTCCTGGTTCTGCTCCTTTCACTCTGCATCAAATCCTGGAGGTTATTCCAGTTCCCATGGAATTCCTCCACTTTATTATTCCTTTGAGCACAATAGTATTCCATCACTAACATTTACCACAATTTGTTCAGCCATTCCCCAATTGAAGGGCATCCTCTCATTTTCCAATTTTTTTCCACCACAAAGAGCACAGCTATGAATATTCTTGTATAGTACAAACCCAGCAGTGCTATGGCTGGATCAAAGGGCAGACAGTCTTTTAGTGTCCTTTGGACATAGTTCCAAATTGCCCTCCAGAATGGTTGGATCAATTCACAACTCCACCAGCAAGGAATTAATGTCCCCACTTTGCCACATCCCCTCCAACATTCATTACTTTCCTTTGCTGTCATGTTAGCCAATCTGCTAGGTGTGAGGTGATACTTCAGAGTTGTTTTGATTTGCATCTCTCTGATTATAAGAGATTTAGAACACTTTTTCATGTGCTTTTTAATGGCTTTTATTTCTTTGACTGAAAATTGCCTATTCATGTCCCTTGCCCATTTATCAATTGGAGAATGGCTTGATTTTTTGTACAATTGATTTAGCTCTTTGTAAATTTGAGTAATTAGACCTTTGTCAGAGCTTTTTGTTATGAAGATTGTTTCAGGGACAATCTGTTTTTGCTATTTCCCTTCTAATTTTGGTTACAATGGTTTTGTTTATACAAAATTTTTTAATTTGATGTTATTAAAATTATTGATTTTACATTTTGTGACTCTTTCTAAGTCTTGCTTAGTTTCAAAATCTTTCCCTTCCCAAACATATGACATGTATGCTATTCTGTGTTCACATAGTTTATTTATAGTTTCCTTCTTTATGTTCAAGTCATTCACCCATTCTGAGTTTATCTTGGTGTAGGGTGTGAGGTATTGGTCCAAGCCTAGTTTCTCCCACACTGTCTTCCAATTTTCCTAGCAGTTTTTATCGAATAGTGGATTATTGTCCCAAAAGCTGGGATATTTGGGCTTGTCATAGACTGTCTTGCTAAGTTCACTTACCGCAAGTCTATTCCACTGATCCTCTTTTCTGTCTCTTAGCCAGTACCAAATTATTTTGATGACCACTGCTTTATATTATAGTTAGAGATCTGGGGTTTATGGGGTGCTCAGGGAGGAGTAATATCTGTGGTATGGAGGGCTTGTCATGCCCTCCTAGGGCAGCTCTCCAGCCTCTGACCCTCACCTGACACCCAGCTCTCACTTGTAGCTCCCAGTAGCTGCTAGCATGTGGCAGCAGCCACACCCCGGACAACGGCTTCGACAGGCCAGCTAAACCTTGTGAGGGTAGCCATCGGGTCATAGACCCCTGGTGAACCAGGGCTTTGCTCACCCAGCATGTGAAGACTGCTTTGGCAGAACAGGTGGAAGAAACCAACAAGAAGGTTCAACGGCTGAGATGGCGACACAGCAAAGCACTGTGGAATGCTTAGGGCGTGTTGGAGCACAAAAGACAACACGGCCATCCAATGCAGCTGAGGAAGTCTCCAGGTGTAACGACTTTTCGTGCCAATGGACCCAGGCTTCCAACGTCGAGAGAGTGGGACTGTCTCTGTGCATCGACTTTTCCACTTAAATCTTCACACAAAAGTATCTTTCTGCACAAAAATGCACAAAGACAATTGTCATCCTTGGTTACTCAGAGAGTACTACTATTAGAGATCTGGGACTGTAAGGCCACCTTCCTTTGCATTTCTTTTCATTATTTCCCTGGATATCCTTGATCTTTTGTTCTTCCAAATGAACTTTGTTATGTTTTTTTCTAATTCAGTTAAAAAGTTTTTTGGAAGTTCGATGGGTATTGCACTAAATAAATAGATAAGTTTGGGTAGGATGGCCATTTTTATTATGTTAGCTCATCCTACCCATGAGCAGTTAATGTTTTTCCAAATGCTCAGATCTAGTTTTAGTTGTGTGGGAAGTGTTTTGTAGTTGTGTTCATATAGTTCCTGTGTTTGTCTCGGCAGATAGAGTCCTAAGTATTTTATATTGTCTTGGGTGATTTTAAATGGAATTTCTCTTTCTAATTCCTGCTGCTGAGATGTGTTGAAGATATATAGAAATGTTGATGACCTATATGGGTTTGTTTTGTATCCTGCAACTTTGCTAAAGTAATTGATTATTTCCACTAGC
This sequence comes from Monodelphis domestica, assembly GCF_027887165.1. Lineage (NCBI taxonomy): Eukaryota > Metazoa > Chordata > Mammalia > Didelphimorphia > Didelphidae > Monodelphis > Monodelphis domestica. The sequence continues at coordinate 272,523,626 of NC_077227.1, forward strand.
TTTTTAGTTGATTCTCTAGGATTCCTTAAGTAGACCATCATATCATCCACAAAGAGTGATAGTTTGGTCTCTTCATTGCCAATTTTAATAACTTCAATTTATTTTTCTTCTCTAATTGCTACTTATGGTGTTTCTAGTACAGTGTTAAATAAAAAATGTGATAATGGGCATCCTTGTTTCACTCCTGATCTTATTGGGAATGCATCTAGTTTATCTCCATTACAGATGATGTTTGCTGATGGTTTTATATAGATACTGTTTATTATTTTTAGAAAATACCCTTCTATTTCTATACTTTTTAGTGTTTTCAATAGGAATGAGTGTTGTATTTTGTCAAAGGCTTTTTCTGTGTCTATTGTGATGATCTTGTGTTTTTTGTTGGTTTGCTTGATATTGAAGATATTGAACTCCTGATATTGAATCATCCTTGTATTCCTGGTATAAATCCTACCTGATCATAGTGAATAACCCTCCTGACCACTTGCTGGGGTCTTTTTGCTAGTATCCTATTGTGAATTTTAAAACTATTCCACCCTAATCAGTCCGTACTTTAGAAGATCTGATTTAGTTATTTCCTGATCAATAACAATATAGATACTTGGTTTAACAGAATCAATTCTTGGGAAGTATACATTTTACCACCATCCTTAGTTTAACAAGATTAGGAAGGTCTGCACCAAACTCAAGATTTAATTATCTGAGGAAATGGCCTTCAACAGACACGTGCAGAAAATGTGGACAGACCCCTGGGCTGTCCTAAGTCAAGCTAAGGTATCATTGGTACAGACGAGATGCAGGAAAGTGACATAAAACTGTCTATATAAGGCATGCCCCTTCCTCTCTCTTGCTCTTTCCCTGGAGAGGCAACTCTGGCTGGCAGCATGCTAGGTGTTTCGATATCTTGGAGTGGTGGCAGTTATTTGTCTGGGTTTGGCGGTGAGTTTTGCCTTTGAGCCAATTCAGGTTTGGGCATCTTGGCTGAGCCCCTATGGACGTCAGGTTGATTCCTTCCTCTTTCACACTCAAAACTTTACTTTCTAGATCTCCTAATCTTCCCATCCTGTACTAGCCCCTTCCTTCTTCCTTCTTTTTAATCTCCTCCATGATATCAATTAAATCACCATAAAATTTCCAGCTAACTTGAGTATTTCATTCAAGATTTTATAAGTAAAATCCTTGGAGACCAAAATAATTATTACCTTCAGTCTCAACCATAATTTTAACCTTTACACTATTTAAGATTTTTGAATCTATGTTCATTAAAGAGATTGGTCTGTAGTTTTCTTTCTCCGTTTTTGACCTGCCTGGCTTTGGAATCAGTACCATCTTTGTGTCATAAAAGGAATTTGGTAGAACTCTCTCTTTGCTTATTATGTCAAATAGTTTGTATCATATTGGGATTAGCTGTTCTTTGAATGTTTGATAGAATTCACTTGTGAATACATCAGGCC